>NC_090445.1:1193791261-1194092690 GCF_031143425.1 Pleurodeles waltl | reverse complement strand
TTCCGACCAGGGAACCACAACTAGACGCTGACTGCCCTGTTGCAGATGCTGATCCAGATCACAGGCCTTTGCTCAGGTATGAGGGTTGATGTCCTCCCGGGGGAACCTGAAAGGCAGGCTTAGAGCTTAACATGCTGTGCTCAAAATAGAACTTAGAAGAGAGAACGTACTATAGTAGCACTATGATAGCGTTATTCTTATGTTTCACTCTCCTCGTTACTATTTCAATCTTACTGTGTTGTATGGTTCTGGTTATTGCGGCTCACGCCTTGTTATCTAAAATGCAGTCGTTTTATTAAACTAATCTTTTAAACTCAAACTGCCTCTGTCATTTATATATGAGACCACACTGTGTATGAGAGAACTGGTTGGGATCTGAGTGACCACGACTTCCCTGGGAAACACTAAGATGTCATGCGCTCGGCTGCCCAATTGCTCTTCCTTTTGGGAGAGATGAGGCACTGCTAGTTAGCTGGAGCTCAACCCGGATTCGGGGTGACCAGGGTCCTCCGCCGTGGATTAGACTTAGTCCCCCACACTACGAACGGTCCTGCCACCCAAAAATCCAGTAGTCTCATTAGGATAATGAGAGCCTACGCGACATGGCGCCGCCAACGATTGGTCTGGCTCTAATTTTCGGGTCCACCAGTCTCTCTTGGTCTCATATATTATAATGATCCCTCAGTTCCTTTAACGGAGACGTCCGTGGCACTGAGGACTTCCACCACCGCGATATAGGTAACCCTAGATATAGCGGATGGTTGTTCAAGCTTGAACCTTAAAAGGAAAGACCCCGTTTTTGGTGTGCCTTCTCTGAACCATCGCTGTTTTTCTAATGGCGAAACCCCAGGTAATACAAATACCTCTTAATATGAGACAACCGCTCACAGCGCATCTGCTTGCACATCTTCTTATGATCCAGGGGGGGTCCAGTCACGTTTGTGGTGGCCGCCCATGCAGCCTATAGAACAGAACTTTTTTACTCTTGGGTCACATTTCCAGCAGTTGATGGGAATATAAATACATTTCACACATACACGATTGCGAACGCGCCTGGCCAGTACAGGGCGTACGCATATTTAGAGATACCTCTATCTTATCAAGAACATAATAATTGGCTTGATGGCGCCCTCCCCCATACCATATTGCCAGTAAGGTTAAGTCCACTGAGTAATGATGGTCCGACCTGGCCTTTATTGGCCACATATACACCACATCCTGCGGTTGCAAATATGCCGGTGGCTGAAGTTCGTTGTTTATATACAGACTTAACGGCTATATATAGACGCTTAGTGCAATTTGTGATGCAGACATTAAGGCCCATATTTATACTTTTTGACGCTAAACTGCGCTAACGCAGTTTAGCGTCAAAAAATTTTGCGCCGTCTAACGCCATTCTGAAGCGCCATGCGGGCGCCGTATTTATGGAATGGCGTTAGCCGGCGCAAGCAGACCGGCGCTGCCTGGTGTGCGTGGAAAAAAACCACGTAGACCAGGCAGCGCCGGCGTTGGGCAAAAATGACGTTAGGGCGTCTTAAAATGGGGCAAGTCAGGTTGAGGCAAAAAAATCGTCTTAACCCGACTTGCGCCATTTTTTAACGACGCCCATCCCCCATCAACATGACTCCTATCATTGTAAAGATAGGAGTCATGCCCCCTTGCCCAATGGCCATGCCCAGGGGACTTCTGTCCCCTGGGCATGGTCATTGGGCATAGTGGCATGTAGGGGGGCACAAATCAGGCCCCCCTATGCCAAAAAAAATTATTAAAAAAAAATAAAAAAATACTTACCTGAACTTACCTGAATGTCCCTGGGGTGGGTCCCTCCAGCCTTGGGTGTCCTCCTGGGGTGGGCAAGGGTGGCAGGGGGGGTCCCTGGGGGCAGGGGAGGGCACTCTGGGCTCATTTTGAGCCCACTTGTCCCTTAACGCCATGCCTGACCCAGGCGTTAAAAAGCGGCGCAAATGCGCCGTTTTTAGCCACGCCCACTCCCGGGCGTCTCTTTTGCCCGGGAGTATAAATACCACGTAAAGGCCTGGGAGTCATTTTTTAGACGGGAACGCCTCCCTTGCATATCATTAACGCAAGGAAGGGGTTCACGCTAAAAAATGACGCACATTCCGGGAACTTTGGCGCTATACGCCTCTAACGCCATAGTATAAATATGGCGTTAGTTGGCGTTAGTTTAGCGTCGAATTTGCGTCGAAAAAAACGACGCAAATTCGGCGCAAACGGAGTATAAATACGGCCCTAAATACAAACCCAGCGCGTGCTGCTCCAGCACAACCACATGCACTAGCTTCAGGTATAAACCCGGCGACTGTACACTCTATCATGGGTAAAGTTCCAGCAAAACGGGAGGAGACTCCATTTTGGCTGGCGCAAAAAATGAATACGCTGGAGGTGGTATTTCCCCATACGGGACCTCAGGACAAACATAGAATATTAACTATGTGTTTACCATTTGGCATGGTTCCCACAGTGGAACATTGTAATACATGGGGTACGGTGTTTGCCGCGCTCTACACAACAGCACATGGTACACCGACATTAGCAAACCTACCGGAAGTGCTTAAACAGAAGAATATGGTGCTGCCCCAGCCTTGGATTTGGGAATGCAACTGATGGGCAATTTTGCCACGGTTTCTTCAATAATACTAAGTAATCTTAAAGGGGAGGCAGTTGTACTAGTAGTGCGTATGCGTCTTCGTGATGTCCCGCAACTAGATCAGGAGCGGGAACTGCCTAAAATAATAGCGGAAACATATTCCAGTATCAGTCGAGATAGCCTAGGGGCTAGACCACAGAAACCACAGTTTCAAGGAAAAATTAGTACAGATAATACAAAAAAGCAACCTGAGGGTAATAAAAAGCACTGGGAGAAAAAACAACAGACACCTAAAAAAGAATTAAGGATGTGCCAGTAACGCCTACTGGTTGGATTCCCAGAGTTGGGGGTCTTTTGCGTGAAAAGGTCGCAGTGAAAAAAGAATTTGGCCCTTCTTATCGAGCCCCAGTCCCTGTGTTGGGGATACACGGAACAAGAACTGTTATTTTACCACCGTTGCCAGGTGCCAAAGAAAATCGCTTTGTTTCTATTGACAATTGTCAAGTTACAACATGTGGCCGATTCTGCACAGCAGAACAAGAGGAACGTCCAGTAGTTCCCGAATCCCTCTCACTACTGGGGAAGATGTTCCGCTCCAAGTTATTTATACCAACACTGTTGCCTCTCCGAGCTTGGGGAGGGTGGAAGATGATCTTGCATTAGTTCCGCTGACGACAAATAATTTGGAAACATTTGATCGAGTCACCATGACTACTGATGTAGCGGGTGGTGCTATCTACAGCGTACCACCGCGAGAAACACCAACTCCTCCATTGGATACGGCGACACCTTTTACAAGAACTGCCTCTGGGTACTTTGCGAACAACAACGATGGTCTATCAGACTCGTTTGCCTCCTCAACCACTGACCCAGGTCCACGTAAGCTGATTTATTGTCTCAAAGATACGTATTTTGTTTTTCCTTGGAACTATCTGTGGCTCTTATTGACTATGTTAGCATTTTTTCTCTGGATAGGGTTTGTCGTTACCTTTTTTATGTTGATACATGGTCATTTTCTTCCTGAGAGATCAGCGGTTGAACAGGTGGAGGAGGTGTTGAAGCCACATTTTTCATCACATAAGGTTCGAAGAGACTTGTCCTTAGTGAACATTTCTGCAGTACCAATTCCGGATGGGATTGTGTGGGATAAAGTAATGTTTGATATATACGGTCCCACTGAGATAATTCAAATACTGTATGTTCTAAAGTTATCTATGAATGATATCGTAATACCAGGCATTGTATCTGATGATTGGGATGTGAAGACAGTTGATTCCATGATGACTGAATTACAATACTATACTGTCTATGAGAATGAAGATGTTCACCAGTTTAAAGACAATTATGGTGACATGTTTTGCTATAATTATTATGGGCACCACTTTATACATAAAGCAAGTAGTCCAAAAACGATATTTGACTATACGCAATAGGAGCATTGCCCAACTCCCCCACACGGGAGTTCTAAAACATATTCTGACAAATTTGCGTATTTTTCTGGGCATTATCAAATGAATGCTAAGTCATATTATTTTAAGTTAACTCCGTATAAAGATAAACAAATGTTGTTGACTAATACGAAATTTATATACTCAGATTCTTTAGTTTCCCGACTGTCGATTGAAGGTTACGAATATTGGTCACAAAATGTTGATTTGAAAAGTGTTTGGGGAACAAAACATTGGCAGACACAGGGTGGAGAAACATTGTTTAGGGCATGTCTCATTCCCGTCCAAATTATTTTTTTTAAATGAAACAGTACAACAGACTAGCTGTTTGGGCTTAGCAACGATTAGAGAATTGAATATGCCTAGTATACCTGTCCCTACAAAAATGAAGGATTGGCAGAAATATATCAATGCCACTTTTAGTGAACTTACAGACTGGGTCCAGAATGGTACATTTAACACTTCATTGTCACGTCCGGGCGGGTGGTTATTGTGGCCTATAGACACCAATGGGTGTCATCAACATTTTGTCACCTCCTCGGGGGGTTTCAGGACGAGTCGGGCAGACCCTTGCTACATTTCACCTGAACATGCTGATATTATTACTACATATAGGCCCTCATTCCAACCCTGGCGGTCGGTGTTAAAGCGGCGGCTAACCCGCCAACAGGCTGGCGGTTAAAAAAATGGAATTCTGACCCTGGCGGCAACCACCAACAGAGACCGCCACTTTAACACTCCGACCGCCACGGCGGGACAAACAAACAGCGCGGCGGTCACAGCCAACAGACAGGCGGGAGACAATGTACCGCCCACCCTATCACAACCCACCAATCCACCACCTTTTCCAGGGCGGTAGCCCCACCGATAAAAAGACGGCGGAAACAGACATTTCAAACCGAAAAAGCTTACCTCCATACACCCCACGAGGAATCTGGACAGCATGGAACCCGAATTACACATCCTACCAGCTATTGTATTCCTGCTCCTCTACCAGGAGCACGAACGCCGGCGCAGAAGACAGTGGTGAGTACTGCACCTATGACACAGGGGAGGGGGGAGGAGAAAATATTAGGGGCACACACATATGCGACACACCCACCCCCACCCCCACCCACTACAACACACACATCAATGCATAGCAATACATCACTGTTACAACCCCCAAGCCCCCCTGAAAGAATGCAAAGACAAAAGGAATAGATCATAAAGAGTCAAATATATTGGATCATTGCCTTATAAAAATATCACACATTTAAAACTAATATATACATAAATATTAAAAGTCTGATAATTCTAGCTGTCATTGTCCGTGGACCACTGGGCCCAAATCACATGGGCAAGGCCCACACAAGATACCTGACCTAAACGGAGAGAACACTGCAGGGGCATCAGATAGAAAAACTACAGGCACCTAAGGGGGAAGGGAAGGGGGGCACCTCAGCCACATGAGTACACAACGCCAGATCCACGAGGGGCCTCCATGCCCACTGTCCCATCCTGGGGAGTGCAAAGCCACAGTCTCACAAGTCTCTACAGTGGGTGGGTTGCCCACTGTTCCATCCTGGGGAGTGCAAAGCCACAGTCTCACAAGTCCCTACAGTGGGTGGCTTGCCCACTGCCATATCCTGGGGAGTGCAAAGCCACAGTCTCACAAGTCTCTACAGTGGGTGGCTTGCCCACTGCCATATCCTGGGGAGTGCAAAGCCACAGTCTCTCAAGTCTCTACAGTGGGTGGCCTGCCCACTGTCCCATCCTGGGGAGTGCAAAGCCACAGTCTCACAAGTCTCTACAGTGGGTGGCTTGCCCACTGCCATATCCTGGGGAGTGCAAAGCCACAGTCTCTCAAGTGGTTAACAGTCTCCACTGGTACTGGAGGGGGACTAGTGCCCAGAGTGCTTCGTGCAGCCCTGCCCGACACAGATGCGGGCCTGCCCCTTCCGCCAATGGGCCAGCGGTGCTTGAGATGAAGGGCCCTGTTCAGCGGTGCTTGAGACGGCGGTGCCCAGTTCAGCGGTGCTTGAGACGGTGGTGCCCTGTTCAGCGGTGCTTGAGACGGCGGTGCCCTGTTCAGTGGTGCTTGAGACGGCGGTGCCCTGTTCAGCAGTGCTTGAGATGAAGGTGCCCAGTTCAGCGGTGCTTGAGACGGCGGGCCCAATTCAGCGGTGCTTGTGACGGCGGTGCCCAGTTCAGCGGTGCTTGAGACGGTGGTGCCCAGTTCAGCGGTGCTTGAGACGGCGGTGCCCTGTTTAGCGGTGCTTGAGACGGCGGTGCCCTGTTCAGCGGTGCTTGAGATGAAGGTGCCCAGTTCAGCGGTGCTTGAGACGGCGGGGCCCAATTCAGCGGTGCTTGTGATGAAGGTGCCCTGTTCAGCGGTGCTTGATTGAAAGGGCCCAGTTCAGCGGTGCTTGTTTGAAAGGGCCCAGTTCAGCGGTTTCCGGCCCAGGCATGGGTGTCACTCGCCACCTGGCATGTGGCTGGCAGGGCCTTCCTGCCCATCTGACCGTTGGCTTGCGGGGCCCTCCTGGGCTGCCGTACCAGGCCTCTGGGTGTCCTCCGGCACACCTGGGAGGGGGCTGGTGGGGCACTCCTGGGCAGCTGGCCTGCTGCCGGACTTGTCGGGCGTGCTGCCCTTCCCACCCTTCCCTGGTCATCTGTGGCCCTTTGACCCCTTTGGCGGTGTGCCAGGTGGCACCCCACTTCCAGACGGAGCCAGGGTAGGGATTTTGGTCCCTGGTGTCCGTGGCCTCTCGCGCCAGGCACTGCTCACTTTTGGGTGCTTTTCAGGGGGTGGGCTGGGCGTGCCTTGGCTCCTCGCCGGAGTTGTTGCCCTTGAGGGTGGGGGACTCCACAGTCCTTGGAAAACAATCCTGATAGGTCCTGGTTTGGTGGTGGCTGAGGTGCTGATTGCAGTCTTATGAGATGGACGGGGTGGGGGAGTTGTTGGAAAGAGGTTAAGGTTGGCAAGGAAAAGCAATTTGGAAAGAGAGTGACGGGTAGGTGTAGTGGGTATGGGAGTGGAGGAAGAGGATGTGGTTGTAGGAGTGTGAAGTCTGGTGTCTTTGGGTGCAGGTGCTTGGGCTGGAGGCTGTCGTGAGGTGGATGGCTGTTGGGTGGGTGGCAGCTTGCGTTTGTGTGGTTTGGAAGAGGGGGTGACAGACACACTGGGAGAGGACACAGGGGACGTGTACATGGTAGTGGGGGTGGTGACTGCACGTGTGCGGAGTGTTCTGGTGGGTGTGCTGGTGATGGACGTAGTGGCTGAAGATGTTGTGCATGCAAGTGTGAGTGGAGACGTCACAGGGAGGGAGGAGGGAGACGAGGAGGAGGGGGACACAGTGGAGGCAGTGGCTGTTGGTATGTCTGCATGTGGATGTTGCTTGTGTGAATGCTTGTGTGATGTGTGGTGCTTATGTCTGGATGAGCTTCCCTTGGGTGTTGAGGTGTGTGCAGGCTGGTCTGTAGGTGTGTCTAGGATAGGCAGAGGTACAGGGGATTGGGTCTGGGTGGAGGAAGTTGGAGGGGGGAGGCTAGAGACAGGGACAATTGCTGCCATCAGTGCTGAGGCCAGAGCGTTGAACGATCGCTGATGGGCAGCCTGATCCGAATGAATGCCCTCCAGGTATGCATTACTCCGTTGCACCTCCCTTTCTACACCCTGGATGGCATTCAAAAGGGTAGACTGCCCAACAATGAGCGTCCTCACTGAGGGCAGCAGGGGTGACTGGGGCAGGGCCTGAGGTGCCTGGGGCGAAGGAGATGCCCACCTTCCTGGGTGAGCGGGCACGGGGCGAAGGCTGAGGGGCTGCTGGGAGTGCGGTGCTGGTGCGCTGGGTGGTGGCTGTACCTGTTGTTGCGGGGGGCACGGATGTTGCCGCGACCACAAGGGAGCTCCCTTCAGAGGACGAGTCGCTGCCACTGACATCAGCACGAGTCCCCGCTGTGGAGCTCCCCTCGCCCTCCGTCTCACTGGTGAAATCCGACTCAGTTGCATGGCCCGCCATGGCCATGTGAGATGCAGCTCCCTCGTGCTCCGATGCCACTTCTCCTCCGCCTGATGATGCTGATGCACACATGAACAGGAAGACCACAAAAAAGGGGGGGGGAGAAATGAAGACATGTTGAGTGCATGGATTACCGCTACCGTTGGCGGACAAGACAGACACAGAAGCCCCCTGCACTACGCCGCGCACTTGGGGTCCACTACACAATCTGTGGGACATGGCCTACAAGCCTATCGACGACAACTGCACACATAGATGAGACAGGGCCATGGATACCTGAACTTGGCACCCTACAGAGGTGGGGGGTGGGGCCTCAGGGCCATGCCTTACGGAGGGGTCTAGCCTACAGAATTCGCCCTGGCCTAGGGAGACCCACAGCCCTCCTCCCCCACCCAGACACCTCCACTGCGCGCAAAGTCACCAGAATGAGAGTGTACTCACCCCCTTGTGTCTGCTGTGATGTCCTCACGCGCCCATCCAAATCAGGGTAGGACACCGCCAGGATCCGGGACATCAGGGGGGTCAATTGACGACTGGCACCCCTCCTACGTTGGGAGGCCATCCCCAGCAGGGCCTCCGCCGTCTTCCTGCTCCCACGGCGGATGTCCTACCACCTCTTCCGGCAGTGGGTGCCCCATCTGTTGTGGACCCCCAGGGTCCGGACGTCCTTGGCGATGGCACGCCAAATCGCGATTTTCTGGTGGGCGCTGACCTATGTGACATGTACAGGGAGAGAAAATTGTCATCACCTTCTGCATGTTCAATGTGAGTGGCCCCCCATCCCCACCCTTGCCATGTGGCACATGCTCTCATCTGTCGTCTGATGCATGACTCAATCGCTCCCCTCCCCACCATCTTTCATCCACCCGACTCAACCCAGGCATTGCCCACAAAGCATGGTCCCAGTGTACTTACCTGTTGGTCTGGAGGACCGTAGAGTAGCGCCCATCCACGAGTTTCTCCAATTCTTCAGAAGTGAAGGCAGGGGCCCTTTCCCCAGTCGCAGCAGCCATTGTCTCTTCCAGACCGAGGTCACAGCAGCACTTGCAGTGTAGGTCCTCTCCTGTGGAAGATCAGGTATCGAGTGATTAAGCTGATAGAAAATGGCGGTCACGCCCGCAGCGGTGCGTACCGCGACCGCCAGCGCACATCGTAATTGGCTCCTGAAACCCATAGGATTCAATGTGAACCAATGCGGCTTTGCGCCGCGGTCTTCGACCGCCTACCGCCACGGTGTGCCACGCCAGCACATTGACCTCACATCCCATTGTCACACTTCACAGGTCAGGCAACCGCCATTTCAAGAGCCCACATGGCTTAATTTCTACTGCGTCACACATACCTAGGCCTTTCCTCAACACTCATACACACCATTCAATGCATAGTGAATCGTGTTGTGTGCAAGCTGTGGGAACGTACCTGTGGGTTGATTGACTCTGTGCTCGCTGTTGTCCTTCCTAGGCACCGTCCGCTTGGCAATGCGAGGAGATGGAGGAATCTTCCCGTGTACAGACCGCTGGTGGACCTGTCGACAATGGAGGAACGACATGTCATTCTGACATACAGGCTTGACCGAGCCACTATACATGAACTGTGTGCCCAGCTGGAGGCAGACCTGATGTCACCCATTCGCCAACCCACAGGGATCCCCCCTCTAGTGCAGGTGCTGTCAGTACTCCATTTCTTAGCAAGTGGGTCATTTCAAACAACAGTGGCCATATCATCAGGGATGTCTCAACCTATGTTTTCCAAGGTGTTGTCCAGAGTGTTGTCTGCCCTGCTCAAACACATGCGGAGCTACATCGTTTTCCCTGAGGTGGGGGATTTTCCTACAGTGAAGGGTGACTTCTATGCCCTTGGACATATCCCCAACATCATAGGTGCCATTGATGGGACCCATGTGGCTTTGGTACCCCCCAGAGAAAGTGAACAGGTGTACAGGAACAGGAAAAGCTATCATTCGATGAATGTACAGATGGTCTGTTTGGCAGACCAGTACATCTCCCATGTTAATGCCAAGTTCCCTGGCTCTGTGCATGACGCCTACATCCTGCGCAATAGCAGCATCCCGTATGTGATGGGGCAACTCCAGAGGCACCGTGTGTGGCTATTAGGGGACTCTGGTTACCCCAACCTTTCCTGGCTATTGACCCCAGTGAGGAATCCCAGGACCAGGGCAGAGGAACGGTACAATGAGGCCCATGGGCGGACTAGGAGGGTGATCGAGCAAACCTTCGGCCTCCTGAAGGCCAGGTTCCGCTGCCTCCATATGACTGGTGGATCCCTAATGTACTCACCATAGAAGGTGTGCCAGATCATCGTTGCCTGCTGTATGCTTCACAACCTGGCTTTGCGCCGGCAGGTGCCTTTTCTGCCGGAGGATGGTCCAGATGGTGGTGTTGTAGCAGCTGTGGAGCCTGTGGAGAGTGAAGAAGAGGAAGCCAAAGAGGACGTCATAGACAACAGGTACACAGTAATAGAGCAATACTTTCAGTGACAAACAGGTAAGAGTACACACCGGCATATTACATTTACTTAAAGACTCCTACTTCTCTACTGTCTGACTTTTTCCCCCAGTGTATGATAACTGTGTTGTGACTTTCCCTTCCGTTTTCAGAGCTGTGGACCCCACTGCGTGACATCTGCTTAGTTTCCCCATGGACTACAGCTGTGTGACAGCGTTTTTTGGCATCACTATGTGAATAACAATTTTGGCACTGTCATGTCTAATACATTTGTTAAAATCACAGACAGACTCCAGATTGTTTATGTGCAATAAGTGTCTTTATTCAAGTGCTCTAATTTGGATGGGTGGTAGCAAATCGGTGAGGGGTGATGGTGGAGGATTGTCCATGGCAGAGTCCAGACTATCAGGTTCACAGGTGCATTGTCCAAATGCCTGTGGGAAGTGGAGCAGGGGCAGTTTAAGGTTGAACAGGGTGACAATGTGGGAGAGTGGGATGACAATCAGGGCGGTATCCTTTGCTGGTGGGGGTCTTGACATGTTACTCTGTCTTCTTCCTGGATCTCAGGGCCCGCTTGCTGGGTGGTTCTCCTTCTACAGGGGGTGGGGTTCTGGTGGCCTGTTGGTCTTCTGTCGGGGCCTCCTGTCCACTAGCGCCGGCGGAGGTGGTAGCCAGTTCTTGGTCCATGCTAGTGTCAGGGGCCCTTTGAGGTGCCAGAGTGGTCCGCAATGTGGAGATTAACTCATTCAGGGCCACTATGATGGTACCCATGGCGGTACTGATGTTTCTCAGTTCCTCCCTGAACCCCATATACTGTTGTTCCTGCAGAAGCTGGATTTCCTGAAACCTGGCCAGGACCGTCGCCATCGTCTCCTGGGAGTGGTGGTATGCTCCCATGATGGAGGAGAGGGCCTCGTGGAGAGTGGATTCCCTAGGCCTGTCCCCCCCCTGTCGCACAGCTGCCCTCCCAGTTCCCCTGTTTCCTTGGGCCTCCGTCCCCTGGACCGTGTGCCCACTACCACTGCCCCCAGGTCCCTGTTGTTGTTGGGGTGGTGGGTTAGCCTGGGTTCCCTGTAGTGGTGGACACACCGCTGATTGACGTGTCCTGGGGACAGAGGTATGGGCCCGCTGGGTGGGTGCTGTGCTGGTGTTCCCAGAGGGGGGAAGGTCTGCTGTGGCCTGTGCCTGTCTGAGGGGAACCGACTGTCCAGAGGTCCCCGATGGACCGGGCTGGTCATCTAGATCCAGGGAGACAGAGCTGCTGTCATCACTGTGGGCCTCTTCTGGGGGTGGAGGGGACATTTGTGGACCCTCCTGCGCGGTGACCTGGCGTTCGGGTCCTGCAGGGGTATAAAAGTATGGTTATTGCTTCTGTGTGTGCCAATGGCGTGCAATGGGTGGGTGCCCCTGTACCCCAGTGCTGGCATTCCTTTGTGGGGGCTGTTGTGACGGTGTTTTGGGGGGGGGTGATGGGTACGTGCATTGGGCATGCTTTGGTGATGGGTGTCCATGCTTTGGGGCCGCATGCAGGGCTAAGTTTTGGGATGAGTGGGTTGTGATGGTGAGACATTTGCAAGGGTTAGTTGTGAAGGGGGTGGGGGTGGGGGTATGAGTTGGCATGCAGGTGGGGTGGGGGGGATGAAGTAGTGAAGATGAGACTTACCAGAGTCCATTCCTCCGCCTACTCCTGCGAGGCCCTCAGGATGCAGGATGTTCAAGACTTGCTCCTCCCATGTTGTAAATTCGGGGGGAGGAGGTGAGGGTCCGCCGCCAGTCCGCTGTACCGCGATGTTGTGCCTTGATACCATGGAACGCACCTTCCCCCGTAGGTCGTTCCACCTCTTCCTGATGTCATCCCGATTTCTTGGGTGCTGTCCCACAGCGTTGACCCTGTCCACTATTCTTTGCCATAGCTCCATCTTCCTGGCAATGGTGGTGTGCTGCACCTGTGTCCCGAACAGCTGGGGCTCTACTCGTAGGATTTCCTCCACCATGACCCTGAGTTCAGCATCTGAGAACCTGGGGTGTCTTTGAGGTGCCATGGGGTGGTGTGGATGATGTGTGGGGTGGAGTGTGTAGTGATAGGTGGGGTGCTATTTAGTGGTGTGTTGTGTGAGGTGCGTGGAAGTTCTGTGGGTATTGGTATGGTGTGCCTGTGGATGCTTGTTTGTAGATTGTGGTGTCTCTCTCTGGTCTTCGTTCGAAATTTGTGGTCGTAAGGGTTTGTGGGTGATGTGGGTGTGTTTTTTATAATGTATTGGGTGTGTGGGAGTGGTGTGTGTATGTGTATCAGGTGTGTGTATTTCGAATTGTCCAATGTGGTAGTGTTTTGTAGGTGTATGTGTATTTCGACCGCGGCGGTGTGTACCGCCAATAGAATACCGCGGTTGAAAGACCGCCGCGTGGATTCGTGGGTCGTAATGGCATGGGCGTATTTCTGTTGGCGTGACGGTGGAGGTTTGGTCATCGCCAGTTTATCGCTGACCTTTGGTGTGGCGGACTTTTGTGGATGGCGGTATTTTAGCGGTTTGCCTAGTGTGGGTCAGAATGACCGTGGCGGTTTATCGCGACCTCGGCGGTGTTATGGCGGTCTTCTGTCTGGCGGTAAGCGCCTTTGACCGCCGAGGTTGGAATGACCACCATAGTGTGGGAAAGTTGTGTCAACAATGGTTAAAATCATCCTCGCTAGATGCAGTAAAGACACATCTCACTCTCCTGTCTAATAACACTGACTTGCAAGATTTTTTGTCAGTCCCGAAAACACCATGTAGGAAACGTTTTTTGTACGAAGTGTACAATGAAATATGGAAACTTTCCCAACAAGAGGCTGCGGCCCGGTTAAGGCAGATAGATCAGGAAAATTTGAAAAAGGCATTAGCTGTTGTGGATAATGGAATTCACACCCTGTCCGACCGAATATATACCATTGACAACATTGTTTCTTCTACCATAGACATTATACGATCTGATATGTCTTCTTGATATCATGGACAAAGTCAAACAAGGTCCATTATGCAGTTGGGTTGGACACTTCAGACACTGAAGGCGGGTCGCGTTCCGTGGCAGCACATCAGGGCCAGGGAGATATTTTTTCCCTTTAATTTGACACAACAACAACAACTGATGGCTAAGAAGGAGGCGACTTATGTCATGCTTAACATTGAAAAATTGGAAAGATTGCCTTTTACCGTGGCCGAGATTCCCTCAGCTGAGTGGTTGATACACGGGGTTATTAATCTGCCTATTTCTACACTACAATTCACTTCTTGTTTAAAACATGTTCCGGTGGGCAGATATGAAAAGCTGGGAGATAGTTTAAAAAAAAAAATCTGTTTATTAAACTTTATGCACACACAACAGTACAGTTTACTATTAATGGTTTTGCGATCTGTTTGCACACAATTATGAACTGTTACAGGGCAATTGCGCAATGGAGTGCGAAAGATGCAACTTGAAACTATGTAAAAAATAAATAAAGTCACAGCTAAACACCGCTAATATCACTCCTGTTGTTGGCTACGACACTTAGAGGGCATGGGGGGGGAGAAGAAGGATACATATATTGTGTCTAGGGGACGGGGAGACATAATTGAGATATGAGTTGTATGGCAGGGAGGGGCTCAGATCCAGGCTGGTAATAAGCAAGGCTAGGCGTGGATTGTGTAAGAGCATAAATGTAGGGGAAGCACACTAAAGTGTTACGTTGTTGTATTGGGGGGGGAATGAGGAAGTTAATGCAAAGGGTGAGTACAGGTGGGGCAACTGGGAGTAATGTGATATAAGTATTGAGCAAGAAAAATAATACATGCACAATTACTAGTTTAGAGTGGGTATGTGTAATCCCTAGCTTCCATTGCTACCACAAAAGTGTCCCAGACCTCAGGGCCATCCCGCAGCAGGCCTTTGTGTTGTAATGAGCGTAGTGTCTGAGCTTCGGCTTGTGCACGGCTATGTAAGTGACGGAGCCAAGCGGAGTGGGATGGGGCGTGTGGGGCCTTCCAGTGTGTAGCTATTAGACGCTTGAAGACGACAAATGCAAGATCAATGAATCTGTGTATGTGTTTGTCGCTTTTGGTGCGGTGGCGTATGCCAAGTAAGCAGGAGTCTTGAGTGGGCATCAAAGTATGGGATGAGATGTCTGCTGTGGCATCCGTCACGTGATGCCAAGCCGCGTTTATTGAGTGGCAGCTCCAGACCATGTGGTAAAAGTCTGCTGCCGGAGTAGCGCATCTGGGGCATGACGGGTTTGTGTTCGGGTATATTCTTTGGATACGGGCTGGGGATAGGTATGAGTGGTGGATGTAATTGAATTGGGTGTACCGCAAGCGAGGAATGCGAGATATTGACTTGATCGTTGTGAGAGGCGCGACCCAAGTTTCTTGTGATAAAGGAGAAGGGAGGACGGAATCCCAGCGTGCTTTAGCAAGCTGCAGGGCAGAGCAGACCTCAGCTAGCAGTTCTTTATATAATTTAGTTATGGTGCCTTTTGTGCTACCTATGGTAAGGATAGTGGTAAGTAATTGGGATTCGGGTGGTTCGATGTTACCAGAGCCCCAGAGGTTATTGAGTAACCTTTTAATGGCGCTATACGTCAAGAAGGCACCAGTGTGCATAACCCCAGCGGCCACTAGTTCCGCAAAGGTGCGCATTGTGGAGTTAGAGTAGTAATCGCCTACGTTCAGTATGCTTATGTCCCGTGTATCATGGTGTGTTGAGAGTATTTGGGTGCCTGGCAGCTGAAACAATGGTAACAGAGGGGAGTAAGGAAGTATGGGTTCCTTGCTTTGAACGTATATGCGCCAGCAGAAACGAGCTGCCTCCAACAATATGGGTTTTGATGATAGGCGATTAGGGCCGGATAAGAGTGAGAACAGTATCGTTTGCGCAGCTGTATATGCTTGCAGCATTATGCGTTCGGGAGGGGAAGTTTCACTGAGCCATGTGGATAGCCATAATAGCTGGTCAGCTGCATAGTATCTTTCGAAGGTAGGCATGCCCAAACCGCCCGCTTCTTGCGGATATTGTGTTATAGCTAACGCTACGCTGTGTCTGTCTTTGCCCCAGAGCAGGTCGGTTAATAATGAGTGCAGTTTACTGAAAAACGAGCGTGGCAAGCATAATGGAAGGGCAGTGAAATAATATAAGAACCTAGGGAGGATGAGCATTTTGGCTATTGCTACCCGGCCCATAGGGGATAGAGGAAGTGAGCTCCAAAACGATAATGAGCTGCGGGTAGAACTGAGTGCCCTATCGATATTGCCCTCTTTCAAATCGGCAATGGAGTTATAAATTTGTATCCCCAGATATTTAAAGGTAGTGTGTGACCATGGCAATTGATATTGCGGTAGTACCATGTGAAGATCGGTTGGTATGGGGGTAAGGGGGAAAATACTTGACTTGGACCAGTTGACCCTCAGTCCAGAGGCGAGAGCGAAGGAGTCAAGCACTGACAACACCTCTGTCATGGAGGTGGTGTGATTACGTAGGTATATCAGGGCGTCATCTGCATATAAGGATATAATATGGTGTATATTAGACTCAGTGATGCCCCATATGTGTGCGTAGCTACGTAGCTTAATTGCTAATGGTTCCATGGCTATGGCAAATAATTAAGGGGATAATGGGCAACCTTGTCTAGTGCCTCTGCCTATGGGGAATGCTTCAGAGATAGCACGTCCATTTTTAACTCGGGCTGTGGGTTTGGAGTAGAGTGTTTTAATCCAACTGATGAAACCTGGACCAAATCTAAACGCTTTGAGTGTGCGTGGAAGATAATCCCAGCTCAGCGTATCAAACACTTTCTCGATATCTAGGGAGAGTGCCACCACTTCTATTTCTGTGTTACTGTGCATTATATGAGGTAGTCTTCTAATATTTAAAAAGGTGCTTCTCCCTGGAATAAAGCCAGACTGATCAGGGTGTATTAAGCTTGATAAGTAAGGGAGTAGTCTGTTTGCCAGTATTTTCCCTAATAGTTTGCAGGCTGTGTTAAGGAGAGAGAGCGGTCTGTATGATTTCACGTCGAGAGGATCACGGCCCGCCTTCGGGAGGACGACTATTAGCGCTTTGCGCATGGTGTCTGGCAGTTGTAGTACACCGCGTGCTTCATTAAATACCTCTATGAGTGGCTGTAGGAGGTGGGTGGCATGGGAGTTATAATACTCTACCGGTAGGCCATCTGAGCCAGGTGTTTTGCTACGTGCCATTTGTGCCAGAGCTGAACGCAGTTCCTCTATAGTAATGGGACCGTCTAATGTGGCTGCATTGTCAATGATATGTGGGTTTTGGGAGACAAGAGAAAGTATGTCAGCTAATTGCTGCTCCGATGGGGGGGAAGGGGGCGTATATAAGGTACGGTAATATGTGGAGAAGGCCTCGTTAATTCCTGCTTGGGTGTTAATAATGATGTCGGAGTTCAAGCGTAACGCACCAATGGGTGATGATTGTGAGGGTTGGCGGGTCAGCCACGCCAACAGCCTACCTGATCTATCACCCTCGGCGTGTTGTCTTATCATGTAGTTTCAGTAGTCGTGCCTATATAGTCTTGTGTCTGCTTCTTTGTGGGCAGCTCATAGCAAGTGCAGAGCAGCTAGTGTGGACTCGTTGCTGGAGACCTCAACCTCCGCTTTGCGGAGTTTAACCTCCAGACCTTGTAGTTCTTTGATGAGGGTCCTTCTAACCCCCACTGTGGCCGCGAGACAGTGTCCACGTATCTCCGCCTTATGGGCATCCCACTCTGTAGCGCGAGATGAGGTTGTATTTTTATTGAATGAGAAATAATCAGCCATTCGCTTGGACATTTCTGCGTGGAAGGGGGGGTCTGAGAGAGCTTCTGTCTGCAGTCGCCATGTTGGTATGCGAGTGTGCGTGTAGCCCCAGGTCATTATTACGCAGAGCGGATTATGGTCTGATATGGTGCGCGCTAGGTATTCGGTTGCACACACTTTTTGAATTACGGCTGCGGATACGAAAACCATGTCTATTCTGGTGTGTAGTTTATGTACGGAGGAGTAGTAAGAGTATTCGCGGTGGGTGGGGTGGCCCACCCTCCAGATGTCGCTCAAACCGTTATTGGAGGCCCAACTTGCCAGTGCCTGCGAGGCGCGGTTGGATGGAGCCGAGGTGAGTGGGGGGAATGAGCGGTCTATTTGGGTATCTAGGACGCTGTTGAAGTCGCCCCCCCATATACACTCTAACGAGGGGTCACTAAGATTGCCGGTGGAGAGCGTACCTAGAAAATCGCGTTGATTTGAGTTTGGGGAGTATAACGCTACGAGCGCTAAAGGGGACCCGTCAAGGACGCCTTCTAGAATCACATGTCTACCATTGGGGTCGCATTGTGTGCGCGATATAGTAAACGGGACCCCAGAAGCAATCCAGATCGCCACCCCGCGAGCGAAGGACGAGGAAGTGGTGCCGTGCAATTGTCCTTTCCATTTTGTACGTGTGCTTTCCAGAGTGGATTTAGAGAGGTGTGTCTCTTGTAGTAGGGCTATGTGTACCTATTGTCTTTTAAGAAATGTGTGAATCCGTTGCCGCTTACTCGGTGTTGCCATACCTTTAATATTCCATGTGAGTATCTTATATTTCAAGATACCTTGCTGAGTTTGGGAGGCCATTCGACGATTTTAGGTATGATAAATCCGGATAAGTATGTGTCCATCGCCCCCATTGTGGAACTGTTATGTCGGTTACCCTCCAGGGCTAGCCAATTAGTATCCTTAGTGGTGTGATATGTGAACATACTAATAAGGTGAACATGACATGTGCCTCTGTTGCTAAGTTTGCGATTAATTAGCATGTGACAAAACCTACAACCAAAGAAAAAACACTCAAAAACAATATATAACAATAAGAGAAATGATGAAACAACGAGAAAAGTTCCCGCATTTGCCGGGTTGAAAGGACGGTCCATATGGAGCAGGGGGGTGCCGAAAAACATTGAGTCAAAGTTATGGAGTTACCCTGCCCGGGTTGCCAAAGGTGCAGCGCGCCGCGGCAAGGATCTGCGGAATCGTCAAGCCTTTTCCGGGCAGCCGGAGGAGGGGAGTCATATTATTGCATATAAGGAGCAGAAGTGAGTAGTACATAGTTGGTTTAGCAAATATCATCTGCCGTGCGCGGGGTGAGGGTGGGACCCCTTGTAGATTCCGCCGAGTCAGGGTTTACGTCGTGATCTGGTTCCCTGTCAGTTTGAGTGGACAATACTGTCGGCGACATGTTAACAAATCTGGACGTGGCCTGCAGGAGAAGGGAACGCTCAGTACGTGACTGTTCAGGTGAGGGCCTACCGCCTTGTTTTTTGCATTGCCTGCGCCTTGACTTGGGAGAGGACCAATTTTCACCGGGAGTGTCTATATCCATCGGGTCGGCAAGGCCCTTGGCATGCAGCCAGGTCCAGGTATCTTCCGGCGTAGTGAAGAAAAGTACGCAAGTGTCATCTTGTATCCGAATTCTGGCTGGGAACATCAGCGCGTATTTGATGTTATGTTTGTGAAGGCATTCTTTAACACAGTAGAAAGAGTTGCGCTTCTTCTGAACCTCTGCCGTGAAGTCTGGGTAAGCTGTGACCACAGCGTTTTCGAAGCGTACCGGGCCAGATTTGCGAAATAATTGCAGGATGAGGTCTCTATCACGGTAGATGAGGAGTCTTGCTATCAACGGGCGAGGCAGTGCGCCAGGTGGAGGGGGTCTGCCGGGGACCCTGTGGGCACGTTCGACGGAGAAGAACTTCGGGATATTGTCTTTAAGAATTGTATCCGTGAACCATTGTTCTATGAATAATTCTGTGCTGGGGCCTTCGACCCGCTCAGGAAACCCCACCAAGCGAATGTTGTTGCGTCGGGACCTGCCCTCTGCATCTTCAGCTCCACGTTTTAAGGAGTCCACCTCTGACGTTAATTGGGACAATTGTGTTTTGAGATCATTCACAGTACGGGGGAGGGTAGCAGCATCTTTTTCTAGTTTGGCCACCCTATCAGCCAGTGCGTGTTGGTCAGTGCGGAGTATGTTGAGGTCTTCTGCCACCGAGCCAATTTTGGCTTCTAGGGTGGATTTGGTGTCTAGGATGGCCTGCAATATCTTTTCGAATAGTGACGTGTGTGATTGTAAGTTAAGTTCCAACTTCTGCAAGGCCAGTTGCATGGTGGCGTGGGCCTCTGAAGAAGGGGGGGTGTCAGGGTCCATTCTACTCGAAGGTGCACGTGGGGTTTTTGGTTTGACCATTTGATCAGTGCAGTTCTCAGTGGTCGTCAACGAGGTGGGATCGGATGAAGGCAATAAGGGGCGAACGAGAGAAGGGGCCAGATGAGGCGTAGTGAAGCCTCAGTTCCGCAGAGCTGTAAGTAACTATTGAAGGCCAGGAGTGATATACTAGTGTCAGTAAAGTGGTGCGCAAGGTTTGGAAGACCGCTCCACTGCCTCCGGGTCGAGTGTGCAGGTTCGTGATAGAGGGGCGAGCGTCTTAGATCCTGGTAATTTAAGAGAGTGCTGTAGCGCTTGGGCGTATATCTGCCACACCGCACGGCTCCCGACAGCAGAAGAAGCAAGCGTGTTGCACCGCTACCAATGCATAAAACGGCAAAGTCCAATAGCCCTACAGGGGCGACGGAGGGAGCAGCCGAGCGAGGAGCGCCATACGCAGTCGGGACAGGAAACGCACCTCAGCGCAGCCCAGCGTGGGCTCCGAATTCAAACAGAGCGATGGAGGGTCGATGCAGGATAATGGATGATGGCTTAGTGCATTGGCAGTCACCTGCGCGGCTTAGGGTAGCTGGTGCTAGTGGGAAGATATATGTGTAGGGCCAAGAGGGGTGGGGGCGGTACCACGTGTGCCCGGTTGGGCCAGCAGCTACTCAGAGTAGAATGGGCCAGGGGGAGGTGATCAACACAATTGCGCACTGCGACTCGGTAAATGTCGCCGAAAGGCTCACCTCTCCCTTCACTTTGTAGCACCTTCCTCCTGCGCACTAGACTGTCAGCTTCAGGTCTTCTGCTACACCGCTCCTGTGGTGTAGCTTAGGCAAATGCCAGGTGAGGACGCAGGTCTGTGGGGTCCTTGGTGGTTATTGAGGCCCAGGTGCTTGATCCCCTCAGACCACGCCCGCAACCTCGGCTTCATCTTGGACCCTCTTCTCACCATGACCAAACAAGTCAACGCTGTGTTCTCCTCCTGCTTCCTCACCCTCTGCATGCTCCGCAAGATCTTCCGCTGGATCCCCACCGACACCAGGAAAACCGTGACCCACGCCCTAGTCACCAGCCGCCTGGACTACGGCAACACCCTTTATGCTGGGACCACCGCAAAACTCCAAAAACATCAGCAACGTATTCGAAACGCCTCCGCCCGCCTCATCCTCCACGTACCCCGCAACAGCCACATCTCCGCACACCTGAGACATCTCCATTGGCTCCCAGTCAGCAAAAGGATCACCTTCCGACTTCTCACCCACGCACACAAAGCCCTCCACGACAAGGGACCTGAATACCTCAACCGACGCTTCAGCTTCTACGCGCCCACCCGTCTCCTCCGTTCCACCGGCCTCGCGCTCGCTGCCGTCCCTCGCATCCACCGCTCCACGGCGGGTGGGAGGTCTTTCTCCTACCTGGCAGCCAAGACCTGGAACACCCTCCCCACCAGCCTCAGGACCACCCAGGACCACTCCGCATTCCGGAGACTCCTCAAGACCTGGCTTTTCGAGCAGCAGTAACCCCCCTTCCCCCTAGCGCCTTGAGACCCGCACGGGTGAGTAGAGTGCTCTACAAATGTTAATGATTTGATTTGATTTGATTATGTGTTTGCTGCTCAATTTTTGCTGGGCGCTGTGCTGGAAGGCCTCCTCCTGGCAGACCACAACAACCCCAAGCCACGGGGCACAGGAAATCGTCAGGCGCGCCCCCTCCCGACAAACGAGGGAGCCGGGGTGCGGTTTCCAGTATCAAGAACCCCGTTCGGGGGTTAAGGGACACGAAGGCCCGCTCCGGCAGGCATCTGAAGAGAAGGCGCGGCGCCGCGACGGGCCAGCCCCGCCCGGCGACGCCGCACCGAAATGCAGCCTGAGGCGGATGCACGCCCGTGGTGCCAGCCGAGGGGCCGGATCTGCCGCGAAACGGCCTCAGGCACGGCCGTAGACCCTCACCTCAGCGCCTAGCCCAGAGGGCAGTCGGCAGCCCCGTACGGTGAGCGCGTGGGGCGCCGCCACGGGCGCGGGATCCAGTGGCCCAACGGGCCGATCGACTTCACCGGAGCAGCCGTGAGCTCTGGCGCGCGCCCACGGTCATCAGCACAGGTCCCGGGCGGCTGAATGGGCGACCTGCACCTTAGAGAGGAGGTGCAGGCGTCACTGCAGGATGTTTGCACGGGCCGGGGATCGGAGCTGCAGTTTATGCTGCCGCTCCGGTCGCCATGTTGGCCACGCCCCCCCTCGAGATAGTTATATACATGAGGTGTGGGAACTTCCCTTCTTGTACAAATGTCTCAATGGCAGGAGAGAGGTTTTTCTTAGCGGTAGTGAATGCGAGACTTCAGTCAGCCATTTGATGATTTGTAAGCAGCTGTCCTTGCATGGGGCATGTAATGCCTCGGTTGCGAACTTGGCTTGCTATCTGAAGGGAGTTCCGGTCCCCTTGATTAAACGCACATTCCAGGTGCTTTCAAACGGCCGCTACGTCCTCCTCAATAGTGAAGACTGTTGTGGCATGCGGGCCGGAATAGTTTACGTTGTTTCGGTCACCAAGGTCGTTACTTGCTGCGGGAATGTGTTGTTTCCCCCCACTAAATTAAGGGAGGTAGCAGATATCTGGCCTCACATTGCTACTTCCAAGGTGAATTTCGACAAGTTAAGTAGACTAAAGGCTTTATTGTTTCAGAAGCATGTGGCCCTTACATCTGCATGCAAGACCTACGCACTTCAGGTGGCAAGGTCATCGGCGGAAATACAGTCCCTGTTAAATACCAACTTTCCGAGCCACTTTGGTGAACTCGTGGGACGTATATTTAATGCATCCAGCACTGCTGGTTTGGCACATTTTTTCAAAGCTGTAGGTGTTGGTTTCGTTCACACCTTCTCTTCCATATTCGGTTTAATACCTTCTGCTATTCATTCAATTTTCTGAAGTATTTTTGGGGGATTTCCGATCACTTTGGCTTTATTAGCTGGCATTTTGCTGTTGCTGTGGTTTTTCCGTAATGGCTGTCCCACCGCAACAAGGACGAATGTGGGCGCTCCCATCGGCGCAGCTGTGTCGTGAACGCATGATGCAGCACTTCGGAGCAACACTCCTGGGACATTTGGAGTGTGACTGGTCTCTGTCATTCAGACCGGTTTTGGATTGTGTGCAGCCCGTGTTTCGGTGCCGTTGGTGCTCTTTTGAACATGCACTAGACGTCTGTCTCTCACAGCAACGCCCCCCAGTGCTTGATGCTGATCTGTTGATGTTCCCGATGAGGGCTCATTCCCAGACATATGCGCTGCGGCTGCGTTTGCTTCGTGAGGCTGATTACGAGATACCCTTCCTGGAGGAAGTTGATATTAACTCGTTTACGGACCGTGTACGGGATGCTGCCTTGGTTGATTCTGGGGTTTTGGAACACACCTGCTCCTTAATAGTCTTTGCCGTGGATTTTCCGGTCTTGTCATCTGCCGAAGTGGAGAACCTCCTGCTTTCAATGAACAATGTTTGAATTGGATTTGGCCTAAATTGACACTGTTACATGAATTTGGCTCTTAGCCGCATGCTTATTTTTTAGTTTAGGATTATTTTTGCTTTGGTGTCCTCTTGACTTGTTGAAATTATATTGGTTAATTTTTTTACTTGGGCATTTTTTAGCTTAGGCTTAAACCACTTTCTACTGACAAGGGGAGGGTGTAGTGTAGCCATTTTTAATATAGCTTTTGCGCGTTTGCTTAAAGCATTAGGCCTCTGTGCACTTTGTTCTAGATGCATTTTATTCAGCCTCGCATTGTTATTTTTCAATAACCAGTTTCACGGTCTTGTTTTCTTTTCTTCTATCACACTGTTTAGTTTACTTCAGCACCGGAGTTCTCAAAGTCAAGAATACAGTCTGGTACATTGCCGATAGACGTGGTAGAAGTTTAGTCTTTAGGGTTTGCAGAAAGTACACATTCTTACGTAGGGACGTTTCTTAGAACACCGGCGTGTTAGTTATAAAAACACTTCCTAGTCCTGGTACACGTAAGAGGGAGATTCCGACCAAGGAACCACAACTAGACGCTGACTGCCCTGTTGCAGATGCTGATCCAGATCACAGGCCTTTGCTCAGGTATGAGGGTGGATGTCCTCCTGGGGGAACCTGAAAGGCAGGCTTAGAGCTTAACATGCTGTGCTCAAAATAGAACTTAGAAGAGAGAACGTACTATAGTAGCACTATGATAGCGTTATTCTTATGTTTCACTCTCCTCGTTACTATTTCAATCTTACTGTGTTGTATGGTTCTGGTTATTGCGGCTCACGCCTTATCTAAAATGCAGTTGTTTTATTAAACTAATCTTTAAAACTCAAACTGCCTTTGTCATTTATATATGAGACCACACTGTGTATGAGAGAACTGGTTGGGATCTGAGTGACCACGACTTCCCTGGGAAACACTAAGATGTCATGCGCTCGGCTGCCCAATTGTCTCTTCCTTTTGGGAGAGATGAAGCACTGCTAGTTAGCCGGAGCTCAACCGGGATTTGGGGTGACCAGGGTCCTACGCCATGGGTTAGACTTAGTCCCCCACTCTACAAACGGTCCTGCCACCCAAAAATCCAGTAGTCTCATTAGGATAATGAGAGCCTACGCGACACATTGTCCTCCGCCTGTCTGTTGGCGGTGACCGCCAAGCTGTTTGTTTGTACCGCCGTGGCGGTCGGAGTGTTAAAGTGGCTGTCTTTGTTGGTGGTTTCCGCCACGGTCGTAATAGCAAAAAAAAATCTGCCGGCCTGTTGGCGGTCTTACCGCCGCTTTATCACCGTCCGCCAGGGTTGTAATGACCACCAACAGTGTCCCTTTTGTATTAGCTTTTGTGTCCCATGCTGCAACGAAATCCCAACTGAGCGATTACATTGGCAGCTACACCAAAGCTACTTTGCTAAGATTCTGCCATCCATTGCACCCACCACTCACGGTTACTATGGATCCCAAAGTGTTGTTAATTTTTGATGTATGTTTTCAATGTCACATACTTTGCTACCAGAATTGGTATTGAGGACACTCTGCCTGCAGCCTGATGTCCAAGCGAATCCTTATAAGGTGAGTGGTAGTATGCTCTCATGTAGTATTGGATACATAACTCACACCTATCATTTGGTACAATGTTCAGTCCGGTTACATATTTGTATGTAAACTCATACACATCCATGCATGCAGTATGGTGTGTGTTAGGTCAAATTTGGGTCAAATGTCACATACGAACGTTTTGGCTTGAAGAAATATTTAAAGGCAATACTTTTTGGCTTAGACATCCCTTCAGGAAGCGTTATTCTGTCCAACACAGCATTATGGTGTATAATTTCTATTTTCCTCAGAAATAACCCTCAGGAAGGGCAGATGATGGTACAATCTACAACACTGTGCATAGTTATCACGCAACATTCTTTCAGGTCAGGTGTATTGACAATCTATAATCATTGACCTGAGGTAAACATCACTGATCTACCTCACGGTTAATCTGTCACATTACACAGAGACAAAGTTGTTGTGTAAGTGCTATTTATTAGAAAGTGCTGTAGTGCTATATGTACATTGTCCATGATTGTGAGTCCATTAGTGTGACACCTTCCATTGTGATCCTACACAAGTGCAAAAGGACATGTCATTGGACATGCTTGGGTGAAGTGTCAGACAGTGCAGAGGGACAGGATTTGCCAATGAGTTAGTGAGAGACAATCACAGGGCAGGGTGACAAGATAAACAGTGGGCTGAAGAACAGTGCTTGAGTGCAGTTGTTGCAAGACTGGCATGTTACAAAGCACAAGACCTTGGCAATAGGTGGCCATGTGGCAGGGACTAGTGCTACCGGATACTCTTACGGGTGAAGGTGATCTGTTCCACGTCTTCCTCTTCTGATGTGTGTCTCCTCTGCCCTTGGTGGTGGTGGTTGTGAAGGGACAACACACACCTCAGTGTTTGAAGACGTGGAGTCAGACATCCCGGTAGCTGCCAACTGTGGGGCTATTAAGGGCAGTACTGCAGCAAGGAGGAGCTGCTGGTTCTCAAGAATAGCAGCCACATCACTGTGGTAGGCAGCCAGGTCGGCCCTGAGGGGTTCAATATTGCATTCGTGCACGCGTTGACAGGATTGTTGTTGTAGGTGTTGTGTCAACTCTAATACAGCTGTGCTGATTTCTTTCAACCTTTTTTCAAGTTCCTGCAAGATTGTTGTTCGCCCTTGCATAGCTGCTGCCTGTTCTGCAGTTGACATCATGCACAAACGCACCCCCTCTAGGCTGGCTGCCATATTTTCCATCCCCACCCGCACCTCCTTGGCCAGCTCCCGCTGTACTCCAACTACAGTTCTCTCAAAGCTGTTGCCAGTGTCGTCAAAGTCCTCAGCTGAGTTGGAGCTGGCAGGTCGTACAATCGGGGTGGTGGGTGGCTCCTCTGTGATGGCTGCTAGTTCTGTGCTCCTCCTTGTGACTGAAGGTGGGGTCTGGAGGGTTCCAAGGACATCTTGGAGGGTCTGCTGGCTGATGTTTGTCAGCTCGTCATCCATGTCATCAGGGTAGTCCTGGACAGGCATATCCGCAGGAGAGCCATCATCCTCTGCAATGAGATATGGTACAATTAGTGTGTCTGTGTTGTGGAATTTGTAATGTGACGTGCCTGCCTTCCTATTATTTTCACATTGTGATCTTGGTTCCTGTTCATTGTTCCTGTCTTTTATATTAGCATTCTCCAGGGCCTATGCCCCACCTGCATTTCACATGTATTGTGGTCAGTTTGTGGACTCGTCAGTATCACATCCTCTAGGTGTTGGTTCTGGCCAAATTGTGATTTGCCACCTTCTTGTCCTACTCAACCCTCCGTTTACTTCCATTCTCATGGTGAGGCCTTTCACTGGCTGTGGGTGTTCTGATGGCACTTGCACCACACTTAACATTCTGGAACTGCCACAGTCTCTGATATTTCACATCCACCTATATGTTGCTGAGACCTAGCATATACTATGTATTGCATTGGTATGGCATGATATGGATGTCAGCATTGGTAGTGTGTACTGCTGATGTTGAGAAATGTGTGCTACATTGGATTGCACCAACGGTCCTAGCAGTGTTCCATTTCCTCCTCTGACTGTGCAGGTGTATTTCTGTACCCAGTTACTTATGTCCTCCCCCTCAATGCTGTTGTCTGAGCAGTATGACATTTGGGATGTTGCATGGTGTGATTGGAGCTATTGTGAGCCAGGCATTGGGTG
The DNA here is from genome assembly GCF_031143425.1 of Pleurodeles waltl. Taxonomy (NCBI): domain Eukaryota; kingdom Metazoa; phylum Chordata; class Amphibia; order Caudata; family Salamandridae; genus Pleurodeles; species Pleurodeles waltl. Next base: position 1,194,065,748 of record NC_090445.1, on the reverse strand, counting down.
GACCCTGATATATGCAGCATGGGTATGACATTAGTGCTGTGTACCTCATAATGTTCATGACAATGGCTGATGTTTGTTGCAACTATGGACAATCACATTTGACAGGATTGGAACATTTGTATTGATTTCAGGGGATTGATAACGTTGTCATCCTGAACCCTCTAATTTGGGTGTGTTTGATCCATGGGGACGTTACTGCCATTAGCTACTTGAACTGCACACACAGCAGAGGTAGTAATGGCAACTGTTTTCAATGTTAAATTCCACTTGCGGATATGGCCTGAGGTTGTTAATTGGGCCCTAGTTCATGTAGGGAGAATACTGGCTGACGTGTGACAGCATGCCAATTTACGTTATACCCTACCCTCCTGGCCTGGCTTTACCTTTCCAACATCCTTGGCATGGCAGCATACCCCCATGCAAAGGTTGTTGGTGTAGTGTAGTACTGTGCCCCAGGTGTCCTCTGAACGGGCCATGCCCCTGTACCGTGCCCCTTTAACCATGCCACTCCCTGAATATCATGGCTTACATGCATTGTGTAGTAGTTATGTCCCCCCAGTTGCAGTTAACAATTAGGTATTTTAGTTCCCCATGCGACTTACCCTGCATGTGTGTTGTCTCCTGGTAGTCTGCACTGTCCTGTCCTTGAGTCCCTGTGACGATCTCCTCTGGGATGATGGCTGCCACCATCTCCTTCACGTGGTTAATGGCCTCCTGCGGTGCTGGACTCCCACCTCCAGTCTGCAGTGCTGCCTTCCTGTTCCTAGCCATCTTTTCCTTGGTCCTGCGCTTGCAGTCATGCCAGCGTTTCTTGCACTCAATGACTGTTCTCCGTACTTCTGCCACACTGGTAATCTTGTCAACAATTTGTTGCCATATTGCCGCTCTCCTACTAATTGGCAACTTTGAGGTGACAAACAGTTGGTGCTGGTTTTCCGTCACCTCTTTCACCAGAATTTCCTGCTCCTCTGCACTGAAGCAACACTTTCTTTTCTTCTTCTCCCTCTCCCGGGTCTTGTGTGGGTCCTCCTGGCTGGTTCCTGGTCTGTTGTCATCTTCCTGGGGTCTGTGCAAGCATCTGGGATCCATTTTGGCTTTCCTTAGCACATTTTGGTGTGTTTGCGCTGCTTTTTTATCCAATTGACGTTAACCTGCTGTTGCATATCTTGCATCCCACTAGTGTTCACCATCACTTACGGATCCTGTGTTCCCGTCTTGGCAGATTTACTTTGCATCACCATTACTTTCTCCTTCAACTTTTTCAGCTTCAAATCAATTTCATCACTACAGTACCTAGCATACTGTAGCCCTTCATCAATCGGTTTATTCTGCCAGCAAATCAATTGATTCTGAATCATGCTGCTAATTTCAGGTTTCAATCCTTGCACAAATCTAAACACAAGATGACTCATGTCTTCCAGCTCAATAACATCAGGCCCACTCTGCTGTTTGAATGCTTGCAGCAATCTCTCATAATAAGCATGAATTGACTCCTTCATTTCCTGTGCTGTCCTGTTAATCTTTTTACAATCAACATCTTTTGCGGAAACTTTATTTTTCAGAAACTCAATCACTTTGTAATACCCTTTCATCACCTCTTCAGACGGTGCACCTGTTACTGGATCCTTCAGCGGTTCACGAGTTGGCCAATCCACACTCCGCCTGCCCTCAACCCACAAATTGACTGGAACCACAATGTCAAATAATGTATTCAAATCTTCCCATCAGGCATTTTGAAAATTTCACAAACTGCTCTGTTTGCTTGTACCACTCTACTGGTTTCTCGCTGAATTTCAGATAATGTTTGTAAATGACAGTATGTCACTTCTGCTCCAAGGGACATGTACTTAACCTTCACCTGGTATCTCTCTAATTGGCAGCATTTTTACACTTTCATCAGCTTGATTTGCTCCAGCCGGAGGTAAATTCTGCTTTGCTTTCTTCTAATCTTTTTTCTTCACCCATCTTCCTTCCCATTTATCTAATGCTTTCCATGTTCAAATGTTCCAAATTAATTCTTTAGTGTGCATTCTCATGCCTCATTATCTCATATTTGCAATGTCTTTGGACATGTAGGAAAGTACCATCCTTCTTGGCATGTTACCCCCAATTCATACCTGTTTGTCAGTCTGTTTTTACTGTCTCACTGAGATCCTGCTAGTCAGGACCCCAGTGCTCATAGTTTGTGGCCTATATGTCAGTGTATTTTACTGTGTTGTCAGTATGCTTGACTGTGTCACTGGAGTCCTGCTAACCAGAACTCCAGTGCTCATGTGCTCTCTGTTTCCCAAATTTGTCACTATAGTCTAGTGACTCCATATTCCAATCCAGATTGGCACAGTGGACCCCCCTTATAAGTCCCTAGTATATGGTACCTAGGTGCCCAGGGCATTGGGGTTCCAGGAAATCCTTATGGGCTGCTGTCAACACCAGGACAGTGCGCACTCTATGGGCATCTAGAATGCAAAAACCCAGCACTCGCAAGATAATGTAATTTATGCATTGTGATGATATGTTATTGTTTAACCTTTTGCATTGCAGAATCCATCCAAAAGATTCATTTTTAAGGTGCTTATAAATACTGTACATTTACAATGTATTGCTGCAGACATTCAGAGTGTGTTAGGGTGTGGTCCCTTTCCAGGGCCTTCTTGAGATTTTCCCTGCAACATGCCTGGGCGTGGTTCTAGGCTGGGCCAAGACTTTATAAAAGAGAGTCCGCCCAACTTCCAGTGCTCACTATTCAGAGGTCCCGGTGCAGAGCAGCAGCTTCTTCCTGAGCTCCTGTCCCGGCGGCCTATTTGGATTTTCCAGTCTTCTGCACTCATCTCTCATTGGTGATAACTTTTCCAGGCGGTAAGAAGATGTTTGGACATTTCCCAACACCGTAATTGAGAATTTTCATATTCTTGATTTTAATTCTTAGATGAATAACAGATTACTTGTGCGCTGCCATTTTTTGACATTTGTATGGTGGTTTGCAAATAGGGAGGACGCGCAATTTATTCCATAAAGATTTGACTTCGTTATTACATTGTTGTTCATTGCGCGCTGATATTTCTTGACATTTACATGATGTTTTACGAGTTGGCAAGACGTGCAACTCGTTTCATGAGCATTTAACTTTGTTGTTCATTGCGCGCTACCTTTTCTTGACATTTACATGGTGGCATTCGAATCGGAGAAACGCGCGATTCACTTCACGTGTGTAATTCATGCTGTTCATTGTGCGCTACCATTTTCTGCCATTCACATGGTGGCATTCGAATCAGCAACACGCGCGATTCGTTCCTTGAGTGTTTTTTCATGTTATTCCTTGTGCGCTACCATTTCTTGGCATTTGCATGCTGGCATTTGAATCGACAAGACGCCCGATTCTTTCCCTGAGTGCTTTTCATGTTGTTCATTGTGCGCTACCATTTCTTGGCATTTGTATGGTGGCATTTGAATCGGCAAGACGCGCAATTCTTTCCTCGTGTATAAATAATGTAAATTACTTTGCGCTACTATTCTAAGACATTTTCTTGGTAGCATTTCAAGTTGACACGTTGCGTGATTTATTCCTTGAATCTACGTTGTGTGATTTCATGGTGCACAATGCTTTATGGTGTTTAATACTCATATAAAAATTTTGTATTGTGCGCAATTCACTTCCCAATGTTTTTTCTGAGATGAACACAACAATACCAGAGTTCTAGATGTAATGCTGTGTGTTCCTGATATTTATTCTTAAAAGGAGATTCATATGGTTGTTTAGAAATTGCTCAGAGTGTTTCCTGATTCTCATGCTAAAGAAAGTACTCAAATCTGAAAGTCCTATTTAACTTTTCCTGTTTCCTCCTCAGGTATTGGGTCATCTAAAGCCTAGGCAGTTTTAGGACTATTCTAGGGTTGTTCATGTTTTTCAGAAAAGACGAAGCTTAGAGTTGTAGCATGGTACTGATTTCATGAGATGTAATTTTGATGTTGTGTTTTAACCTTTTGCTTCCTACAGGTCTCCTTCCCAGCTGTTCCCGTCCTAATCCCCTTTTCCCCACTTGGACTCTCTTAGATTTTGTGATAAATCTAATCAGAGTATTGGAGCTGTCTTGTGGTGGAAGTGTTGGGAACGTGCACAGACCCCGAGGATCTGGTGACTCTGACAGCTGCAGCATTTCTTTTGCCACCCATAAGGAGCACATACAAACACTCCTTCAGGACTGCCACTGCAGCCTGAGTGAAATAGTGCACACAATATTTCACAACCATTTTCACTGCACCAGGTAACTTACAAGTCACCTCTATGTCTAACCTTCAGTCACTGAAGGCTAGGTGCAAAGTTACTGTGTGTGAGGGCACCTTTGCACTAGCAAAGGTGCCCCACATTGTCCAGGACCAATTCCCCAACTTTGTGAGTGCAGGGACACCATTATAAACGTGCACTACATATATGTCAATACATATATGTAGCTTCACAATGGTAACTCTGAATATGGCCATGTGAGGTGTCTAAGATTGAGGAATTGTACCCCAATCCAATACTGGTATTGGGGGGGCCAATTCCATGCACCCTGGGGGGCTCCACCATGGACCCCCAGTACTGCCAAACCAGCTCTCTGAGGTTTCCACTGCAGTCCCAGTTGTTGCCACCTCACAGACAGGGTTCTGCCCTCCTGGGGATTGAGCAGCTCAATCCGAGGAAGGCGGAACAATGCATTTCCTTTAGGAGAGGGGTGTTACACCCTCTCCCATTGTAAATAGGTGTTACAGGCATGGGAGCGGTATCCTCCCAGAGCCTCTGGAAATGCTTTGAAGGGCACAAACGTTGTCCTCCTTGCATAATCCCGTCTGCAACAGTTCAGGGACCCCCACTCCCTGCTCTGGCGTGAAACTGAACAAAGGAAAGGGGAGTGACCACTCCCCTGTCCATCACCACCCCAGTGGTGGTGCCCAGAGCTCCTCCAGAGTGCCCTATCATTAGCCATCTTGGATTCCAAGGTGTGGGGACCCTCTGGGAGCATCTGAGTGGCCAGTGCCAGCAGGTGACGTCAGAGACCCCTCCTGATAGGTGCATACCTGGTTAGGTGGCCAATCCCCCTCTCAGGACTATTTAGGGTCTCTCCTCTGGGTGTTTCCTCAGATTCGGTTTGCATGACTTCACCAGGACTCCTCTGCATCCTCTGCTTCAGCATCTGACCATCAGATCAACTGCAGACTCCAGGAACACTGTAACTGCAACAAAGTATCCAAGAAGGCTACTGTGACCCTGCAACTTCAACTCCAGCCAACAACTGCAACAGTTTCAAGGTTGTGCATGCTCTGAGGGCTGCCTGTCTTCATTCTGCACCAGAAGGACTGAAGGAATCTCCCATGGAGTGCCGGAGTCACTTCCCTGCTTCAGCAGGCACCTCTCTACAATGACAACCGGTACTCTGGGACTCCTCTCCTGTCGACGAGGGTAATCCCTGGAACACAGGTGGTGGACTGAAGTGATCCTGACTGTCCAAAGGTCCAGCTGTCCATATTTGGTGGAGGTAAGGGCTTTCATTCCCGTGCTAGATAGCACCCCTGTGCAATGCATGTTCTGCAGCTCCTTGGTCTTCTATGCACTTCTTACAGATGTCTTTCATGCACAGCGTAGCCCAGGTCCCCAGCACTCTATCCTGTGATGCTTAGCTCCCTGAGTTGTTCTCCAGCGGTGTGGGATCCCTTTGTGAAGTGCTTCAACTACCGCATTCTGTAACTCCTTTGTCCCCATGTTCTGGGACCCCTGTGGGTACTGCCTGGTCTTCTGAGGGCTCTCTTACGTGCTGAGTGTCCCCTCTGTCTCCTAAGTCCAAGTTGAGGCACCCAGGTTCCTCCCAGGCCCAGGTACGCCTTTTCCCGCCAACCGCAACATTTGCGTGAGCCAAGGCTTGTTGGCAGAATCCAACAATGAAAACCAGCCTGCATCCAGCGACTCGAGGTGGGACATCTCTTGCACCAAGCAGGAACCCGCAGCTGTCTTCTTTGGTGCATTTCTGACTTCTTCCAACCGGAGGATCCACTTGTGCACCTTCATCTGGGTTAGCAGGGGCTCCTGTTCTTCCTGGACTCTTCATCAAATTCTGGACTTGGTCCTCTCTCCGCAGGTCTTCAGGCCCAGGAATCCATGGTTGGTGTCTTGCAATCTTGCTTGGGTTTTGCATAATCCTTTACCAAGGCTTCTAGTGTGTTCTGAGGAAACTTGCTCGACTTCCTGTTTTCCTGGGCTCTGGGGTGAGTTAGTTTATTTACCTTTGGTATTTTTCTACACTCCCAGTGCCCCTCTACACACTACACTTGCCTAGAGGGGAAACAGACATTCGCATTCCACTATTTTAGTATATGGTTTGTGTTGCCCCTAGGCCCATTGCAACCGATTGTGTTTTTCACTGTGCTATGACTGTTTACTTACCTGATTTTGGTTACTAGTGTTTATATTGTGTATAATACTTACCTCCAGAGGGAGTATAGCCTCCAAGATATTTTTGGCCTTGAGTCACTAAAATAAAATACCTTTATTTTTGGTAACACTGAGTATTGTCTTTCTTGTGTATCAGTACTGTGTGACTATAGTGGTATTGTAAGAGCTTTGCATGTCTCCTAGGTCAGCCTTGGCTGCTCTGCTACAGCTACCCCTAGACAGCCTAAGCTTCTGGACACTGCCTACATTTCACTAAGGTGGATCACTGGACCTGGTATAAGGTGTAAAGTACCTCTGGTACCCACTGCAAACCAGGCCAGCTTTTCACAGGAACTACATTCTAATCTGTAACTCAGCCTCAAAGGTGGTGATTTCTTTAAATCCTCATCATATTTTTCAGCCAATTCCATTAATTTCTCATATGTCTGTGATGCACAATTTGTGACATCTTTGCACATGAAGTGCAATTCTTCTTCATTGTACGTATCTAATCTTTCTAGCTCAAAGTTTCCCTCAGTTAATTAATTTAATTCTCATTTTAATTTGAGCACATTTAGGCCCATATTTATACTTTTTTAGCGCCGCATCTGCATCATTTTTTGACGCAAAATCGGTGCAAACTTACAAAATACAATTGTATTTTGTAAGTTTGCACCGCTTTTGCGTTAAATGGCGGCGCAAATGTGGCGCTAAAAAAGTATAAATATGGGCCTTACTGTGCTATCTCTCTCTGGGGTCTCTTCTGTTCTGCCACTATTGTTTACCATACCTGTTGCTCCACTCAGACTGTCTAACCACTCAGTCAATTGCTGTGCTGAAAATCCCTGCAACATGATGTTGTTTCCCCGTGTCATGTTCTGATGTTCTGCAGGGTATTACAAGGGACCCTTATAACCTGTTCTGGTGTGGACATGTGTGTAATTGGAGTTGCTGGAGGACATCTTACATCTATCTCTGGATCTGTTCGATCTAACATCTGTTAGGGATCTGCAATCCGCATGGGGGGTCAAAGCTGGAACAGACGTAGCTAATCTTTCTATTTCTGAATTAATTTAATACACTGATCTCTGCGTATTGCATGGTGAAACTCTTGCACTGGATTTGGGGTCTGAAGGCTACTCCCAGTATTAGCTGGAATATACAATGGGACAGCTGGCCCTATGGTTGCAGGGACTGTCAATGCTTTGGATCCTGTCATATTTGTATGATTCTGTGGAATCATACCTGTACTTTGACCTGTTAATACTGTACTGAAACTCTGTCCTAGTTGATTTGAGGCAATATTTGGGGCTGTCGGTACTAGAGAATTCATGGACGTTGTCTGTCTCTGATTAAAATTCTGCATGGGTACAATTAAATTAAGCATTGATTTCATTTGAATCAGTTTTGTACTTGGCATTACTCGATTCACAAATAGGCTCATCATTTGATGTGCTGTACTAACAACAGGAACTGCTTCATACATTTTGGGTACCTACATTACTGAACTGACAGGTGTAGTTGGGAGTACCTTAATCGTACTCTATGAAACTGGAGCTGTTGGCACACTCTGGGCTACATTCTGAAATACTCTCTCAACTAAATGATGTGGCTGGGGCATATAAAAGCTGATTTATAAACTCATCCTCTGAGTCACTGTCAGGTACAACAGTCTTTTTATTCTCATATGCTGTCGTCTCTGTCTTGCCTGCCTACTTCTTTTTCGTTTTAGGTTTTGTACTACCGTCCCTTTCTTCTATTACGGCTGGAAACATTCTCACCCCATCTAATATCTCTTTTCTGCACATTTTCTGTTCCTCATCCCATCTAGCTTCTGCTAATATCTTCTCTACTCTCCTCATTCTGTTCTGAAAATGTTCTGTTTATTTTTGTCTCACAAGTTCCCAAACAGCAAGAGCTTCAAATTGTGGAGGTCTTATGAGAGGCTTTAATTCGCACCATATTCTCCTCAAGGTTTCTAAGATTCTTAAATTAAAGGTTCTATAACATGGAAAAGCAAATGAACCCTCTTTCTCTGCGATCTTACACCACTGTTTAAGCCAAATGCATCCTGAAACTTCTCTTATCTCTGCCACTTCACATGCTGGTGTTATTTCGGGTGCTGTCTGCTCACCCTCCCTTACTGGAATAAACACATTTCATCTCAGCACACTTCTTCAAAGCTTTGAAAATTTTCATTTTTGCACTAATTTCAATCAATAATATGAATTTCAATGAAACCAGGAAGTAAATTCAATCCCCCAATTCTTTCTGCGAGCCATATCAACCAATGGCAACGCAGTACTGTCCACCAATATGTGGGCGGCTTGTCACTGCCCATCGTATCTCAGCGCGAAACAAATGACGTCACACTCACTTCATTCAGCAGCTGGAAGTTGCTTCACAACTGTCTCTGACACAACTCACACATACACTAAATGCAAATATTGCAAGCGCTAGAAAAACTAAAAACCTGTATGATTCAAACACTTTGAAAGCTTTACGGCTTACACATCCGACTGTTGCTTTTGCAATTACATAAGTGAAACATGACCAGCAAATCTCACCCTGTTTGACACGGATCCTCCATGTGCACTCAGGATTCCCCTAATGCCAACCAACAACTCACACTCACTAAAGGAAAACTACTTATATTGTGAAACCTCACTGCAGACAATAAATTAACCAAGTGCTTCTACACACTTGTGCGTTACCCTGGGGTCTTAGGCCATGACTGACCCATCAACACCAACTGAGGACATTTTTTAGCACAAAGCCTTACAATCACTTCAAGTACAACGACTCCACAAACATCACACAACATCACACCTCACCGCAAACGCAAATCCCTACTTACACATCCACCATACATTTATAACACAACACTGAGATTTCATCAACCTCTCAAGCTAACCATAGAACAGCTCTACTGCCATAGTTGTCATCCTTTACACTTATCAAATAGTTGGTTCCCCTCCGCATGAGACTGAGCCGTCCTCTGCTACTAGCTTCTGCTTACGCGTTTTTCCTCACCCTTCGAAAAAGACTTCCTTTCACTCAGGTCAATGGATCTTTTCGCACAGTGAAAAGGGTGGTAACCATTTACAATCAATTCAACCCAAACAACAAATTTAAACACCATGACTCATGTCGCCACAAAAGAAAGGAAGAATACTCCAATCAATGAAAGTTTTAAGGCTTTATTTTATAACCACAAAGCCAAAGTCACATAAATTGTGTGCAAAATCAAATTGTAATGATAATTGAACACCGTAGACTGACCAAATCCTCAAAACAAATTTAATTTACTCAACATCAGCACCATTAAATATTCAAGAAGAATAATGCATATTAATAAAGCAATCACTTAAGAGACAAGGACATGTTTCATTTCAGACAGTGAATTAATTGGTCAAGATAAACTGCAAAGATTCAGAATTCAGGGATTGGGACATAGGTTCTCCCACCTACTAACCAAATCAGAACAAGCATGTGTGGGAGCGGGCTACACATGTAGGTAAAAATCAAAAAGAAAAGACAAAAATAATTTAAAAAGAAACATCTATCTCTAGCTAAGTTAAACTAACTAAAACAAAAGAGACAAGTGTCAACATGTTAACTCCATACAGAGACGCAGGTCAGGAGACATTTGCATTAGAATATATCTTTCCTAGGTTCAGCATTCAATTCAGTTTCATCAGCAAAACATGTAGATCATCTGCATAGTCCGTTAGAAGCACCATCATGGGGAATTCAGGAAACGTCAAAGGGGAATAGTTAACAGAACAAGATTCAAGTGGGGACTGCCACTCAAACTTATATGTCTTTTCCTGATTACAAATACTCACATTAGTTTGGTTGGTCCATTTGATGAGATCAGATTATGAAAAAGGGGCACTGTTCAATAGGAATTAAAACACAAATTAAATTTGAAACATCCTGAACTCTCCCAGGGTTGGTGTGAAGTAATCTCCTTTCAATGTGTCTCCAATAGTTTTAACAAATTGTACACCACTTTTTGCAATTCATGTTCCTTCCAATGGCACAAGACCGTTTTCTCCTTTATCATGGGAGCAGTCCTTTTAAACAATAGTACTACTCTCCTTTCAGTCATCATGTTCCAATGTTGAAACATTCAAGGACGCTGCAGTGTGAAACTTATACATAATACAATAGGACTCTTTACTAATCATGTGAAATGACCTAGTGTAAAACTTCCTGTTGCAGAGAAAGAAATTACTCAACAGTTTAGGCTGCTATAAATATAAAGACTTCAGGCCATTAATAATGACAAACTTTAAGACATCACATTAAGTTTGACAGATGTGCATTTACTTTTCTGTACACATAATTTTAAACTAATGAATCATGAATCATTATAAATCATAATAAATTCTTGTTAAATCATGTTAGCACATTGTTAGTTCTGGTAAGCACAATGTCTGCCATGGCAGGCACAATGTCTGTCTTAGAATATATATGTGAATACTTTGAAAAATATGTGTCAGTGCACCTTTCTCTCTAGGTTAGGCTTTTTAAACATGAATATAAATGTTACCAAATGCTGACTTTTGTTGCACTAAAAGCATTAACAAAATGTACCCTCCAAGACTAACGTTCCTAAAATCATTTAATCATTTAATTTCAATCTTGGCACATTTACATATCTTTCTCTCTCTGATGTTCCTTCTCTTCTGCCATTTCAATTTGTCAATTGTGTTGCAGCCTGTGAACTCAAGTTATTTAACTAATCTGTCAGTTGTTGTGCTGTGAAAGCTTGCAAACTACTATTATTTTTCTGGGGTACTTCTTGCGGGGTACAGCAATGTACATTCGGAATCTGATCTGGCCGGAGCATGGGATGAAGTGGGGTTCCCTGAGGAAATCTCGCATCTGGAAAAAATCTTGCTTGATTTCACATCGGTGTGATTCTACAATTCATGTAGAAGTCAATGGTGGAGCAAGAAAAGCTGTTCTCTCCATCTCTGAATTGTTTGAATATAGTGATCGCTGCATACTAATTGGTGATACCCCAGTAGATGTAACTGGTGTTTCAGGAACAGTAGGGACATTTATTGAATAAGTATTACTTCCAGAATTGCCTGAAGCATACAAAGGAACAACTGGACCTATAGTAACAGGAACTGTTGATGCATCGTGACCCATACGATTTGTCTGATTTTGAGAAATTGTCATTGCAGCACTTTGCCCTGTTAAGACAGTACTGAACTTTTGTCCTGTTTGACTTGGGGTAACATTTGGCATTGACTAAACTGGACTAAGCATTGGCACAGGTTGATGTGGGGCACAATTTTGGGATTAAGAACAACTTGATTTACAACTCGACTTAATGCGGGCTGAACTGTGTTAACAGTCAGAACTGCTGGATATACCACAGGCACTTGTGCCACTGGGTTTACAGATGTACCTGGAACAATCTGATTTGAGGTCTGTGCAACTGGAGCAGTTTGCAGTTTAGAGACTAAGGCCCTCATTCCTACTCTGGCGCGCGGCGGTCGCCGCCCGCCAGGCGGGAACCGCCATATGGCCGCTTCGCGGTCGAAAGACCGCTGGGGCCATTCCGACCTTACCGCTGGGCCGGCGGGAAGGCGGCCTGCAACACTGAAGCCGGCTCCGAATGGAGCCGGCGGTGTTGCAGGTGTGCGACGGGTGCAGTTGCACCCTTCCCGCTTTTCACTGTCTGCTAAGCAGACAGTGAAAAGCATGCTGGGGCCCTGTTAGGGGGCCCCTGCACTGCCCATGCCAGAGACATGGGCAGTGCAGGGGCCCCCAGGGGCCCCAGGACACCCGTTCCCGCCAGCCTGTTCCTGGCGGTGAAAACCGCCAGAAACAGGCTGGCTGGAAGGGGGTCAGAATCCCCAGGGCAGCGCTGCTTGCATCGCTGCCCTGGCGGATTCGCCCAGCCGGGGGAAATCCGGCGGGAAACTGCCGGACCCGGTTTTCTGACCGCGGCTTTACCGCCGTGGTCAGAATGGGCCAGGAAGCACCGCCAGCCTGTTGGCGGTGCTTCCGTCATTCGCGGCCCTGGGGGTTTTTACGCCAGGGTCGGAATGACCCCCTAAATTTTTTACTTCTTGCTCCTACTTCAACCGAGTGATAAGGTGGTGGTCGATTCATCAATAACTGATTTATAAACTCATCATCTGAATCACTATCATACATTATTGTCTTTTTACTCTTGGCTTCCACTGTCTATTCTGCTTTTTCTGTTTGTTTCTTTTGAGTCTTAGGTTTTGTACTGTCGTCAACTTCCTCTGAAATGGCTGGAAACATTCTGACACCATCTAATATATCTGCCCTCCACCTTTTCATCTGTGCATCCCATCTAGCTTCTGAAAGTGTCTTTATTGCCTTCTGCATTCTATTCTCATATTTCAATAACGTTCTATCAAAGGCCACATTTTCCAAAATACTAAGGGCTTCAAATTGTGCAGGTCTTAGAGGCGATTTCATTTCACACATTATTCGCGTCAAGTTGTCTAACTAAATATTCCATATCGGGGAAAAGCTAAAGCACTTTCTATCAGTAATTTTGCTCCATTGTTCTAGACCAGTACATGCATGAAAACCTTTAGTAGATGACACAATATAACCTGGAGTTCCTTCTGGTGGCGTTTCTGTACCCTCTCTAAACTGGAATAAATGCATCTACTCCTAACACACTTGTAAATGCTTCAAGGAACTTCATTTTCTGTCAAGTTGAATTAATCACAACCACTTTTGATCAAATCAGGAAATAACTTCAATTCCACAATTCTTTGCTCTCGCTGTTCTCAACCAGTAGCAGCACTGCACTGTCCACCAATACCAGCGCAGCTTCACACTAACCGACCTATGCCAGCGTGGCACAATATGATGCCACACTCACTTCTCTCAGCAGCGGCAGTCACTTCGCAATTGTCTCTCACTCAATCATTCACACTCACCCAATGCAAAATGTTGCAAGCAAAAACCAACAACTGGTCTGTACAGTATGGGTAGGAACTCAAATACTTCAAAGCTGTACGGGCTTACACTTCTCCAGTTGTATCGTTCACAATTACACAAGGAGTTAAACTTTACTAGCAGTTCTCACTGTGGTTGATGCATATCCTCCATGTGCACTCAAGATTCACTAAATAACAACCAAAAACTCACACTCACTCAAGAAATACTATTAGCACTATCAACAACGTCTCATGACAAGCACCTTAGTGCAGACAATAAATTAACCAAGTGTCTTCTTCACTTGTGCATTATCCCAGGATCTTAGTGAAAGAATCCATCCACAATTAGGTACTGTATATATATTGAGATTTATTATCTCCAGATATGTCATCTACAACTGAACCCCATAGTGTGACAATAGCAACTGATTCCCTCTCAAGCTCCAACTTCCACATGGAACTCCCAAGTATATTCCCATGTACAACACCTCTTCCCCCATAGAAATAATAAACTATTTACAAGATGAATATGTTCTTATGCCAGATATATTCTAAAATATTCTAAAATGTCCTAATGTGAATGCAAAAAATACATATAACACAAAAGAAGATCAATGGCACATCTTGAACATTATAATGATACAACATAAGATAGATAAATTACTACCTTACCTAATCGGTGAGCCATGTAGGGCGTCCTCTTTTCCTTTCTGGGTAAATTCTGACAGTTTTCTTACATGAAGAAGAACTTGTATTATTATCATTCCTTCCATGTTCCTGTTCTGTACCATAACAGACTAGTCTCCTGACATTCCGTTTCTCACCATCCTCAGGAATCACAGCGTTACCAAAAACTTTGTCTATTTTCTTAGCATTTGAAAACTTTGATTCTCCCTTCCTTACCATGGCTCCCAATTTCACACGCACATATTGTCCCTTCATAAATGTATGAGGGCTTTCTTTCAATTTATTATTATGTCTATCACAATACTCATACTGTTTTTCTCTCACTGTTCTTGCAAAGTCTCCTGCATCGTAACCCTTGTCCATCCCTTCTCTCATCAATGGAGGGCAAGCAATAATTGACGGTCTCCTCCCTCTAAGGAGCATGGAATGAAATTCTCGTGTTGCCGAATGTGGTGTGGATCTATAATTCCACAACATGCTCCCCAATTCATCTTTCCACTGCAATCCATTCTTAGTGGCCAACTGCAAGCACTCTCCCAATACTCTATTAAATCTCTCAACCAAATTATTTTCTCTGGGATGGTACAGGGCAGTTTTATGATGAAGAATATTGTGGGATTTCAGAAATTCTGACATTTTCTCCAAAACAAATCGTGGACCATTATCCATGACAATTTACTAAGGGATTCCCTCTCTAGCAAATACCTCCCTACAAAATCCAATCACCATATCCGATTTTACTTTGTTGACAATCTGCACTTTTGGCCACTTCGAGTAATAGTCAACCTTGACTATAGCAAATTTGCCTCTCAGCTCACATTGACCAAAAGGACCACAGACATCTAAGTCAGGTTTTCTCAATGCACCATCAGGATTTTTTATAGGCACAATTGGTGACTCTCTGACCACATATGAGTTATCTCTATTCATACAAGCCTCATACTCTCTCACATACCTTTCTATGTCCCTGTCCATTCCAGGCCACCAGAAATCATGCGCTGCATCCTGCAGTACAAATAGAAAGAGAAAAAGGCCATTAATGATTGTTTATGTGCAGGAAGGTGGCCCTTCCTCCACTTAAACAATCTTTCAATAATGTTGATTTGCTACTTCCATTTGAGCTGCGTTCTATAGCACACATAGAAGTAACACATTGCCATTGTAGATTGTTTGTGTGCAGGAAGGAACACCTTCCTGTACATAAACAATCATTCCCTTCAAAGCAGACACCATTGCACTATGGTGCAAGGATGCCTGCATTGGCGCAGGCAGCTAAATTTAGTGCCAGGGCTAGGGGAAACACAGGGATGTGCCATATTTTTGTAAATACGGCGCATCCCTGCGCTTCAGCACTGACGCAGTGCTGCGCTGCCAATTGTAGTGCGGCGCCACACCAGTTCCATGTAAATATGCCCCCAAAAGCACATAAAGGGCAAAAACAATTTGGAAAAGATAATCTCAAACTGCAGGTTACCAACTAAGATAGGCCAAAGATAAATAAAAAGAGGAAGCATCAGCATATCAGAAGCTCGATCAAGAGTCTGCTAAAAGGAATGAAAAAAGATTTCTAAGTTTCAAAGGAACACCTCAAAGGGCAAAGGCAGAGAGGAAGATAGCTCTCCAAAGGGCTCAGCATTCAGGGACTGATAATCAGCAAAGCATCTGCAAGCATCTAGGAACTAGGAACTGAAGACAATCTGACCCAAATCCAAGTAGGCACTGTCATATCAAAAGTCATAAAGCATTCTGATTCACCAAAGATGCCACATTGAAGGGCCATCATCCAATAATATTCGATCACACGACTCCAAGTTGAAACAAATGCATTCCTTCCCAAGCTTTCTGTGAGCACATCTTCCATCTGTGTGACTCCACACAATTTCGAAACAATTGTTTACGTTGTCAGTCCATGGTCCACAATGTTCCGCTCCGAAGGGCGATGAGATACATTTTCTCTATGTCTAAACAATGGGGTCTATTACCAACATCTAGTCTTCTCATGGGAACGTAACCTAAAAGAAAGTTCATGTTAGAAAATGAACCAGCGTTTTTAAAATGATCACAAAATACAAATTCTGCAAGCCTCACTTATGCAACTGCAAACATCATGACATTACATTCAATTATTACATTTGAATAAAACACACACAATATGCAAATTTATTAATTAAGCGTTAATAACACTTCATTAATATTAATAATACGTTTCAATTTTAACTGAAAAAGTTTGTTGATGCATGTCATTAAGTACAACAGAGAAGTGCATTGCTTTTATTTTTGTACGCATTTTAAATTCATTAATCATTAGAAATTCAATATTGTTTCAATATAGACTGTTAGTCGAGTCTAAATTACAACATAACATCAATTTAATCCTTCTAACATGATTTAATTCAAATACCACTTAAATGGAACTCTGCAATACAGCAAATGCACATTTAAATTGTTTGTCAGTGCATCTTCCATGTTTTACTGCCCTTGGTTCGTGAATGCAGCGGCAGCTTGTTCCCTTTGAAAGTGGTGGGGCGAGTGAAGTGCTCCACCACTTTGCAAAAGAAAACATCTCCTTCTTTAACACCCCAAAGTAAACCACCTCTCTCTTTGAAAGTCCAAATAACACCATAAAACTAACTATACAATAAACACAACCACTACACTTACTTGCATTACACTCGTACTTTCATGCATTACACACACACATGCATTACACATGTAAAATAAAGTAATTGTACTTATCTATGGGCTGCACGTCCTCCTCCGTGTTCTTCTGCTCTCCGATAGAGGAAGAGCTCCCCTAACCAATCCAAATGCTGATCTCATGCTGTTAACCAGCATGAGAGCAGTGCCTGGATTGGATGGAGCAGCCTAGTTTGCCCCTCCTTCAGACCCTAGAGGCCTCTGCTTGGCCTCCACCCAACTACCTTAAGACAGCTGAGTGGAGAGCTTTAAAGTGCACATGTCATTTTGGCCAGAGGAAGACAGCTGGCCAATGTGACATGCGCACTTTGGTGCATCTACTCAAGGTACTGCTCTAGTCCCCTGCTGCCGGCAGCAGAGGCAGACCTTTGCTGCCAGTAGCAGAGGACACGCCCAGCATGTCTTGGCCTGGTGTGCGCTCAAACGGTAAAAATAAAAGGGCAATTAAATCTTTTCATTGACATTTTATTTTTGCCTGTGCGGGTCACAGCGGGCGGGGGGAGCGATGCTCCTCCGCCCTTGAGAAGAAACCGCTGCTGCATGAATGTACATTTTTCAGCCATTGTGTTTTTTTGTCTTTACAGGGCTCTATACTCATGTGACATTAACTTTCTTTTTTTAGCAGCATTCTCATCTCAGAGGTCATGCCTTCACGAGAATAAAATTGGAATAAACTCCATACCCTGACTGAGCAATGTTCATTTTTTATGTTTTTTTTATACAGAGTCCATGTGTCAGTTTTGGGTTTCAGATCACTTTAACACTCTGCCCGAACATTCCCAGTATTTCAACAGCCACAGGGTTCTGAAATTTCAACAGTCCTGGGGGATATCTGAATATGGACCAGCCCCATTGGATTTAGACGTTATTAGGGCCGGAAAACATTTGACTTTCCCATAGACCTGCTGTGCCTTGTCATCCCCAGCATGCCCAGCCATTTAAAAAGTCATATAGTGGCATATTTATAAGGCCCTAGCGGTACCTTGCACCACATTTGCAGCATTTATTTTGAAGCAAATGTGACATTAAAGTGGCATTTCCCAAGCGCCATATTTACAAAGTGGCGCAATGCTTGCATTGCGCTACTTTTTAAACCCTTGCTTCACATTATGCCTTCGCCAGGCATAATGTATGCAAGGGGGCGTTCCCCCGTTAGGGAGGTTAAAAAAATGGTGCAAGGAAATCTACAAGATTTCCTTGCGCCATTTTTTTCAGCACTTTTAACTCCTGCTCAGAGCAGGCATCTAAAGGGGGCATACTGTTATTTAGAATGGGCCCATATGTACATTGCAGAAGAAGCACCAACATTTTGGTGCTACTCCTGCAGAGTATATCAATACGTCATATAAAATGATACTATAGCCCCCCTCCCTGCGCCACGGTGCGCCATATCTTAGATTTTGCGCAGACATGGAGGCGGTAGGAGGCGCTAAGGAGCGCAAGGAAAGTGGCACTGTACTGGATGCAGCGCCACTTTCCATAAATCTGCCTCATAGTTCCTTGAAATCTGTCTTTTTCTTTTCTTAGACTGATCAATGTCATTCTTCTCCATAAGCGTTCATCTTCAGATGCCCAGTCATGCCCTCAACCCCTCAGTTTCTTATGGGCCTACTCTGCTTTTGCCCACTAATCCTTTCAAATACCTCTTTGTTAAAATATGACCTTTTCCCCAGTTCACCAACTTTTTTTGGCTCTTTCCAAGCTTTGTTTGTTATAAACATATTTGAATAAGGTGAAGGTGATATATAATAGGGTATACAGAGTCAGCTTAGAATAACAGGGCAAATCAGGAATGAGATTACAGGAATGCACAGTATAAAATGCTTCTGTTGCCTGATCTCCAACCAAGGTATCCATGTTCCCAACACACAGCTTTGCTCATACCGGCTTGTCCTATCACATAATATATCTTCATTCTCTCACACATATGTTATGGAGCCAGGTGAAGGTAAAAAGTTATGTGCCATCCAAATGTAGTGAAAAAGCAATAACCAAAAACTATCAGTGGATGGAGTTATCAGTGGCAGTAGTGCCTGAGTCTCCTGGATGGTGGCGGGGGATGTAGTGGGGTGGAGACCTATTCTGTCTATATGATTTTCAGAGAGGGGGCGCTCCTGTGAGAGGGGGCAGGTTAGTTGGAATGGTGGAGCCCAGATAGGTGTAAGCTAATCCTCCTCTGAGGATTTGTTCTCCAAGAGCGGAAGCAAGCCCCTCGTGTCAGCTATTTATGCACAGTCTTGAAGTCAGATCCCATTGCTGTGCATGCTCTGGGCTGCACAGCCCTTTCTGTCCTTTAGCTTTCAGTAGCTCTCCCTCACATATGGGCCATTTGAAGAGCTCCCTGCTCCCAACCCTGGAGTGTGGAACCCTTGGGTGACTTCCAATAGAGTTTTATCTGGTGCCAGGCCAAGACTAGGGCCAGGTCCACAAATCTCAAGGGATCTTATTAATTTTAGGTTTGAGAAATAGGCCCAACAAGCAGACTGTTGAGGATAGCGCTCTACTATGCCATGTAGCAATAATACCATACCACACCACTGTTTCCTAGAAGTGTTCCATGGTGTTTCAAGACCCGACCATATGCAGTGGTGTAATGAAACGTGGGTATGTCCTCGAAAAGTACATGGATGGGGGAACCCTCCCAACCCAGTCAGGACCTCTCAGACCACGCCTGTGCACAGTGTACTGTGATGAGGGGGCCCCTGGGAGCTTGCCCCCCAGCACCGTGGGAGCTGCGGGGGTTATTGTTACACCAGTTACCATATGATAAAAACCTGCTGCAACCTCCAAACATCTTGGGCAAGTACCTGTTGTGACAAAATTAACAGGTTTCGAGGTTAGTAATGACCTATGTAGGAAGTACACTTGATTCAGATGAAGCAAGTGTTACCTGATGTACAAGGGGAGCGTACTGTAAAATGTGCTGCCAATCCTCATCTGTAAAGTCATGCGCTGTATTGCAGGCCCATCTGTCTTGTAGGGCAGGTGATATGGTTGGTGTGTACATCAGTAAGGCATTGTAAAGTAGCGTGATCATGTGGGACTGCCCAGTGATGGCATAAATAAGTGCGATGGCTCCTCTCCCAACATCCCATGCACACATGCCACCACGGCCCCCCATAGCAGGAAGGCCAAAGGGATAGTGGGTATCCGTCAACAAGGTCAGAGACGTCTTGGAGTCTTCCATCAGCATACCATTCTCTCACTGTACACATGCCCTTTCTCGCCCACACCCGATCACAGCCCTGCTACTCACATGTAGGATCTGCAGTAATATCGATAACAGAAGGTATTCTGCACATGGTACCTTTGAGTCTGCTGCAGTGCCCCATGCCAGGCATATTGTAATATGTTGAAGAGCAATCCAGCTTTGTCACTGGTCTGCAAGCATAAGGGCGTATCAACATGGACAATAATAACGTGGTGCAAGCAGGATGCAAACCTGCCACCAATGCAATGCTTTCCCATCTGTAGTGACGCCAATATGCCGCCCATTTCAGCTGAGCCACCAAATACACCACTTCCATTAGTGGGAAACAGCAATTCGGACAATGGTAGCCTACTTCGGCCTGTACCTCATATTAGATATTTCAGTAATCTGTCCATCCTGCGGAAGATGGACATCAGCAATCTGATCGTTAGAGCTGCAAAATCAGTGGTGGCTCCTCCGCAATGGCAGAGCAACATCGCCCCACTTCCACAGAGCCAACTGCTGAAAAAAAATATATATATATATTATGATTTTATTTTTCAACTGCTGGCTGCGCCAAGGTGTACAGGGAGGGGCAGAGCCGGGGTGTGAGAGGGGGCAAAAGGAGTGGAATGGAGTCACTGGGGTACACTTAAAAGGCCGTCCAAACAGATATGCGCACGTAGGTTACTCAAATCCAGCTGTGTTGCACAGCCAGGTTGAGGAAACAATACAGACTCCCAATGCACTGTCTGAGTGGCAGTCCAAGCAGCTCAGACCAATCCTGGTACTGCTCTCATGTTAGGTATAGCATGAGAATAGCACCAGGATTGCATAGGGAGCATATGCTGGTGTTCCAGGGGATTGCTGGGACACCATCAGAAGCAGGAGAGAAGAGGAGTGAGACGGCCAGCAGTGTCAGCAGCAGGACAAGTATGTTTTTTTTCACTATTTCTCTAATCTCCAGCCCCCTTCACGCCTCCCCCCCACTTGAGATTTGCGGTGGCCGCCACCTTGCAAAATACTAGAGAAGTCGGGGTAAAAAAATCTTTTGGGATAATGCTATCCTTTCCTTGACCAACAAGGGTATTGTCAAATAGTAATGTATAGAAGTACGCAGAGAGGATAACGATCACCGGAAAGTGCTCTCCAATGTAGCCATCTCCATATGGTATGTTTGAACCCACAGGTAGCGGAATGTGACTGGTTCCCCGGGGAAGGAGCAAGCCACCCCATATAGACCACAGTCGTCATTGAGGCACGGAGTGGGAATGAGTTGGATTTATCCCAGCTTAATCAGAGCCCAGATAACTGAATAGAGTCATTGAGAGCGTGGGCCATGCATTTTACATCTCCCCTTCTGGGTAAAGTATTAAGCCATCTGCACAACGGGAGATACAGGGGAGGACCTTTAATCAATATACCATGACAGTGGTGGACAGTATGGAGCATGACTGGTGCTTTTATGGCCACAGCAAAAAGCCACAGGACAGTGGGCATCCCTTTCAGGTGCTGTGCTCAATCATGGAGGACCCTGATACAACACTCTCTTCCCCTTCCTTAAGGGCTGTTACAGGCTTTATGTACTGAAGCATCATTGGGTACCTGTAAGCCTTAAAGGCGTCTGACACTTCTCTTGGTTTTAATTTCATTTTGTAGGTGCGTGCACCATGCAAGGGGCAAGAGAGAGTGAGTGGGTGGGGAAAAGCAACACATTGGGCCAGAGTAGGACAGAGAAGCAATGGGCAACAAAGCACCATAGAGCAGAAGGACGAAAGCACACGGGTGAGGAAGCAACAGATGAGGGAAGTACACAAAAGGGCAAGCAAAATATGGACGAGGGTGGTAGGAAGCTCTTGGGAGGCAGAGAAACAGTGTTGAAGGGGATGGAAGTATACAAGAGAGACACTATAAAACATCTGCATACCCATGGATTGCTAACAAAAGCAGTGGAAACATAGAAGGCATGCAAGAGGTGGTAAAAAGACTATTCTGACTAGGAGGTACAAACACAAGATTGACAAGCTGGAATACAAGTAAGCGATCGAATGAGTGACAGGAAAGCAAACCAGTGGTAAGCAACGGGCAGGCTCCAAGCACCTGGATGTTTTTGGTAAGCCCACAGCAGGCTTGACCAAAAAATGGCTTCAATAAAGGAAACCTCCCTGCTAAACTGGCTGAATACATTGCCCTGCCTACAAAAATCCCTGGTCGTTCAGCCACTTGTCTTTATCTACTGCGACTAGGTATTTGAGTTACTATTCTCATGAGACCCCAGATATAGGCACAACCACTAAAGACAGCTTGCCAAAGAAGTGAGGAACACCTGTGTGCCAGGAAAGTACAACTCTGCAAAAGATGGCGTGGGCTTTGAGGATCTGTCTGCTTTGCACAATGTATGTTTGCGTAACTGGGGTAAAGTTGTCCTGGGTATGGGCGACACAAGTTTGACCATGATCCCATGTCTCTTTATTTAACAGCACCTTAATTAGTGATGTATCTGATCCCACCAAACGAGAAGCTGATCTATCCATCACCAACAATAGAAGGAATGTAAAGTGGGAATTTGTAACCCACTTCCATCCGCCATTGCATCAATATACAGAAGCCTTATAGTTCTCTTTCACTTCAGCCAAAATTTGGAGAGCACATCACTGCTATTGGAAGCCCTTGCTAACTTTTCACAGAGCTTCTTAAAAAGCATATTAATAACACATCAGGAACACACGCATGGTATATTTCCCAGCTGCCAACATCATACTTATTAATGCCATCTAGCAGGGGTTAAAACTAGTATACGTAAGTCCAGGACCAGTTACAAGAAGAATCTTGACTATGCCAAAGTGGCTTGAAACTGGACCCTAGGGGGACCCACTGGAAGCAGTTACATCCATGGGTAGTAGAGCAATCTGGCGCATACTAGCCCACACGGCTCGCAAAACGTAAATAAAACTGGTGACACACATCTCAACCCATGAGTGGGTTGAACACTTCAGGAAGCTATATACAATACAACCAGAGGAGAATACTATTGCGGTTTACCCTGTTAACTGTAATGACAATACAGCGTCCCTTGCAGCATGCTCTTTTACGCCCCCAGAAGAAAATATTTCAATTGATGCATGCATAATATCCGGCGACCACCCTATGTCCAGTGAATCAAGCCCGCTTATATTTTCAATGATTGACAGCCAGAGAACTTGGAAGGCTCTTGGATTAGACAAAATCCCTGCAGATTCATGCTTCCCAGAGCCCTTTGTTTGGGTACCTTATATCAATGCTCTTTCTAATGCAGTAGTAGCCAGAACTACAGACCCAACTACTGTCCTATCTGTTTAATTGATACCAACCAGAAGATGTCCTTCTAAGCAAATCCTAACAAACTAATGGCCTATATGGTAGATGATAAGATCCTCAGCCATTTCCATGCAGGGATGAGATTAAGGACTAGTACAGTGGACCCCTTCTTTCGCTTTCTTATGATCAGATGGAAGATAGTGGACATCATTCGGAGTAGCGTCTATGTAGCCTTTGTTGATTTAAAGGCTGCTTTCGATATGGTCCCAAAGGGAAAACTTTGGAAGATCCTAAAGGGGCTGGGTGTTCCATCTGCTCTATTGGATATAATACATATTAACCAAATAATTTTGAACAGGTGTGATGGGTCCCAAATGGTAAATGGTAACAGAGACCATAGCAGTTACCAAAGTTGTGTGACAAGATTTTGCTTTGGCACCTATCTTGTTTGTTACTGTTTCTGTTATTAAGAAATTGTTAGAATGGTTCACCTATTTTAGTTTGCCTAAAAACACCTGCTTGATTATTTGTAGACTATACATTATTGGTCTCAAAAACACCCAGAAGGATACAGATCCTACAAGACAGATTTGCTTCTTTTTGCACTACTCATGGAATTGAGGTCAACGCATTAAAAACGAAGGGCCTCATCTATGAGGAAATGACGCAGTGTGGTGCTGCAAGCCAGCTTGCTGTGCTGCGTCATTTTGAAAGTGCAGGGATGCATTTTATTTATAGAGGTACGACGCATCCCTGTACTTTCCTTAGCACTGGTGCAAAATTGCTGCCTAGCCCCAATGCAGACACTCTTGCACCCTGGTGCAAGGGTGCCTGCGTTGCAGGGATGATTGTTTATGTACAGGGAGGGGCACCTTCTTGCACAATAAACAATCATTAATGGTCTTTTCCTCTTTCTATGTGTGCTGCAGAATGCAGCACACATAGAAAGAGGAAAAAAACAGTGAGAAATAATGTTATTTCTCCCTGTTGTGTCACTTTAACACTCTCCTGAGGTGACATGGGAATATGACACATTTAGCCAGATTTTAAGGGTGTTGCATAGTAGCACCCACAGCTACACCCATAAATCTCCCATTTCACCAGTTTTTTCCTCTTTCTACGTGTGCTGCATTCTGCAGCACACGTAGAAAGAGGAAAACACCATTAATGATTGTTTATGTGCAGGAATGCGTCCCTTTCTGCTAAAAATAAAATCATCCCTGCAATGCAAGGACCCTTGCACCATGGCACAAAGATGCCTGTGTTGGCACTAGGCAACAGTTTGTGTGCAAGTGCAGAGGAAAGTACAAGGATGCGTTGTCCCTTGCACCACTAATGTGTCACTTTTTGTAACGCAACAGTGACACAAACCTTTAAATCATATCTATGAGACCACGTGTGGCTTTACATGGCTTTGAATGGCCTCATAGGTATGGAGTAAGGCAAGGCATCGCAAATTGCTACATTGCCTTTCTCTGAGTTAGGAAGGCGTTCCATGGGCATTGCAGTGGGTGTTCTCATGAAACACCCATAGATTGTGACGTATCACCAAATTTACAAGACCTTGTAAATCTCAGGATGCACCAAAACCTTAAGCCTCCGCAGGAGAGGTATAACAAGGAGAAATATTTATCCTTGTTTTTTCCTCTTGCTATGTCTGCAACATTCTGCAGCACACATAGAAAAAGGAAAAAGCCTCACAGGATTGTTTTTGTGCAGGCTCAAACTAAGGCTTTTCAGTCACAACACTCACCAGTAGCCTGGATCAGTTTCATTTTAAATTTTAAAACAGTTATTGCTGCAACAGGTGTGTAATTCCATACATCAAAAGGATCTCTCACAGCAGCATAGATCACACAGAACATTATATGAGAGTCAAGTTTCAGTTTCCCTCATCAAGAGCCCTCACAAAGTGATTCGTTTTGTGCTGTACTGTCATGTAACTCTAGTGCAGTGTTTTGGAAGTGAACAGTTTTGTTGCCAGTCATATACTGTAGTTTTACTATTCCACCAGTTAGTGCACAACCTTAATACACGCTGGTATGCACACCATCTTTACACAGTGATTCACACCACTGGCACCCGGTGAGGTGCAAACCCTACTATTAAAGTAGTTAATTGAGTGAATGTTACTTGTTGTCTAGCACACCTCGGAACTTTCACACGTTTGGAGTACATTTCAACAGTTTATTCACACCACTAGCACACAGTGATGAGCACACCCTTATAGAATTGTAGTAGTTTGGTGTTGGTTTGCTTTATTTTACAAGTACTCATCTTTAACATTATACCTTATCTTTTATATCATTCTTTTCGTGGAAATTCATTAGTGCTCAAACATGCAATCTGTGTCTCCACCACCACCATTTGTAGACACACCAGGGCAACAACCAATACCATGGAAGCAATGGTTCAAACTTATTTAGAAGCCGTTGGGGCAACCAGATTCAGGCCTGAGAGGAAGACATTTTTACTACTTCTTCTTTAGGGTTCAAAGTTAGATTCACATTGAAATATCTACCTAAGTTGTCAATCCAAGAAAATGAAGAATTCGATGAGTTTCAAGAAGCTGTCAAAAACGTAGTGATCAGATTCGATGTTCCCCCTAGTTTGGTGGTCTTGAGACATACATTTTTCAAAAGGACACAGAAAGCAACTGAAGATGTTGTCACTCATATTTCTGCTTTAGGATAACTGGTGTTTGAATGTGAATTTGAAAGTTTCAGTAATCAACCTATTAGGAATTAGTTCATATGACTGTGTACTGATGAAAAAATACACCAAAGATTGCTGTTCTTAGGTAAACTGTCACTTCATGAAAGCAATAGAATTGCTAAAAGTATAAAGACCTCTTTTAAGTCAGTGAAATAACATGAGGATACGTCTACTGAACAGGTTAATCGAGTCAGGTGTAAGGAAGATAAGTCTATATCAAAGAAAAGGGCCCAAATAGTGGGAAGTAGTCAATCTAATTCCTTCTTAAATTAGCCCAATACATGTTTTAGATGTGGGAATCTATGTCACAAAAGAGAAGGGAGACCTTTTCCTGCACAGCATGTATCCTGTAGATTGTGCGATAGAATTGGGCATTTTGCCAAAGCTCCAATTGTACAGAAATCACAGTAGCAGCAGTATCTGATGAGAAGGGAGACTTGCATGAAGATCTTGTAGCTGATGTGGTGTTAGCTATTGGTCAAGATGAAGTGAAAAGTGGGGATCCTTCAGATTGTCTAGACCCCTATGTTGATACTATTGTAGGAGACAAAGAGGATCATTCTGACCCTGGCGGGAACCGCCAAATGGCCGCTCCACGGTCAGAAGACCGCGGATGCCATTCTGGCTTTCCTGCTTGGCCGGCGGGCGACCGCCAAAAGAGCGCCCGCCGGCCCAGCGGGAAAGGCCCTGCAACAAGGAAGCCGGCCCCGAATGGAGCCGGCGGAGTTGCAGGGATGCGACGGGTGCAGTTGCACCCGTCGCGATTTTCACTGTCTGCTAAGCAGACAGTGAAAATCTTTATGGGGCCCTATTAGGGGGCCCCACGACACCCGTTCCCGCCATCCTGTTTCTGGCGGTGAAAACCGCCAGAAACAGGTTGGCGGGAAGGGGGTCGGAATCCCCATGGCGGCGCTGCAAGCAACGCCGCCATGGAGGATTCCCCCAGCCGGGGGAAATCCGGCGGAAAACCGCCAGCCTGTTGGCGGTGCTTCAGCCGGCCTCCACCCTGGCGGTCATAGACCGCCAGGGTCAGAATGAGGCCCAAAGTGTTATATGTACTTGTTGATTCAGGCACATGTATTGCTGTGACCACTAAATAATTATTCCATGATACCTGGGAAGACAAAACACATTTACCTCCTAATTGCTCACCTGTGTCCTACAAGGGACTGAAAATTGACCTAGTAGGATACTTTGAGGATATTATGTGTTTCAAAGGGAAATGCATACAGGGCAAAATGTACATAGCTGTCAAAGGCTTAAACATCCTTGGATGGTTTCACCAATGTTTGCTTGGTATGGTGTTAAGACCTGGAACACAAGAACAAGTGATTGTCATAAGGGACTCTGATATAGTTGAGCAGTTGCTTAATCTATATCCCAGAGTTTTCTCTGGCAACGAGGGAAGGATCAAAGGGTTTAAGTACAGGATTAAGATTAAGGAGGGTGCTATATTCATAAAACATAAGCATAGGGGTGTGCCTTTTAGCGTAGGGTGTGATCTGGGGAAGGAGTTGGAAATATAAACTAAGAAGGGCATTATTAAACAGGTTGTCTTCACTCTGGCTGTCTTCTTTGATAGTTTCACAGATGATGAGTGGAGAGTTGAGGGTATGTGTTGACCTTCATGCTATAAACAAAGAGATTTGGATTGACTCTCATTCTCTTCCAAAGATCAATGAGGTGTTGGCTTTGGTTGCTGGAGCTAGGTTTTTCACCAAACTAGACTTAGCTTCAGCATACTACCAGATAGAGCAGGAGTTAGAATCCCATCATTAAACTGCATTTGTGTCACCATGGGGCACCTACCAATATGTTGATTGCCATTTGGCTTGGAATCAGCAGCTTTGGTGTTCCAGAGAGTTATAGAGAAACTTCTCAAATATATCATGAATGTTGCCATATTCCAGGACAATGTGTTGATATTTGCCCAGGATCGCCACATGATAACACT
The DNA here is from genome assembly GCF_031143425.1 of Pleurodeles waltl. Lineage (NCBI taxonomy): Eukaryota > Metazoa > Chordata > Amphibia > Caudata > Salamandridae > Pleurodeles > Pleurodeles waltl. The sequence continues at coordinate 1,194,037,858 of NC_090445.1, read as the reverse complement.
CTCAAACAAGTACTTTCAGTGTTCCAACAACAAGGAGTAGTGTTTAAAAAGGGAGAAATGTGAGTTCATAAAGGAGACCATTGAGTACTTAGGCCATGTGATTTCTAATTCTGGAATCAGCCCTAAACCAAGGTTAGTCAATGCTATAGTACAAGGTCCACCACCCATAGATAAAAATGGTGTAAAAGGCTTTTAGGGCTGTGTGAGTTTTACTCAGGTTTCTTCAAGGATTTTGCATCCATGGTCAGACCCATTTCAAATCTCCTCAGGAAATATAGAGTTTTGCTGGAGTGAAGAGTGTGTGTCTGCTTTTGAGTGGATCAAGTCTTGATTGACAATAGTTGAGACACTCAAACCATTTGATCCTACACTCAAGTGTGTGTTGACAGTCAATGGTATCAATGTAGGTCTTGGGGCTGTTCTAACTCAAAAAACTGGTTCGGTGGAGAAAATCATTGGCTTCGCCTACAGGGTTCTTGGCGAGTCAGAACATCACTATTCTGTGATCGAAAAAGAACTATTGGCATGTTGGTGGGCTATAGAAACATTTTGCACCTACTTGTGGGGAACCAAGTTTGTACTTCAGACTGGTCATAAGTCCCTAGTATTCATTCTTAGTGGAAACACAGCCAGAAGCAAAACACCTAGAACTGCTAGATTTTCAGCTTGTTTGCTGCAGTTCCAATCTGATATTGAACACATTCCAGGTGGGAAGAATGGGCAAGCAGATTACCTTTCTCGCTTTCCTATCCGAGCAAGCTCATTAGATACAGAAGTCTATGATCTGGAGGATGAAAGTTGTTTGGTAGCCTCAGTTGAACTGGGTGAGGTGGGCCCCTTTTCTGAACTTGAATGAAAATTTGCCACATGATGATCCAGCGTTAAGCAAAGTGTCCAAGTGTATCAAGGAAGGTTGGCCTAAAAAGAAGATGGTTGAGCTAAGTGTGCAACCATTTTGTAAGGTAGCTGAAGAACTGTCTTTAGAGGATGGGTTAGATATGATATATTGACAAACGTGTTCCCCCAGTCAATATCAGGCCTTCATTTCTTAAACCAGCTCATGAAGGGCACTAAGGGGCTACTTTCACAAAGCTGTCCACATTCAGGTAGCCACAGATGGATAAAGAAATTGACGTACTAGTCAAAGAGTGTGTTGTATGTTCTACCAGTGATAAAGTATTGAAAATAACTGCTCCACCATTAGTCCCTATTGAACTTCCCGCAGGACCATAGTTAAAAGTCAGAAATTACTTGATGGAACCATTTAATTCACTTCCTTGTCATTCAAGATTTGCATTGGTATTCATAGTTTACTATATCAAGTGGCCTGAAATAAGATACATTGGGGAGCCAGATTCCAGAACTGTGATAACATTTTGTATGGATGTGTGCATGAGGGAAGGTTTCCTGGACCATATAGTCTCAGATAATAGAGTACAATTTGTTTTCTTCTGAGTGGAGTCGTTTCTTAAAGCTTGCAGCATAAAACATCTCAAAACCTCACTGCATCACCCCCAAACAAATGGTCTTTTTAGGTGTTTCAAGAGAGTCTTGGGAGAGTGTGTGCGTTGGGCTTTCCAGAACAAGTGCAAGGTCAGTACTGCCATAAAAACCATGTTGTGGTTTTATAGGACCACACCTCAGTCCTCTAACCAGGTTTCTCTTTTCCAGCTTCTCAGGGGTAGGAAACCAGCTACTGATTTCAGGTGTACCTGGATGTCAATATGGCTAAAGGAAAAGATAGATGTAAAAAGTATGGATTGTCTGGTGAGGAAAAATGTGACTCTTGCCCGATGTAGGCAAAAGATTTATTATGACACAAAAAAGAGTTTCCAACAAACCTGTATGTGTCAGTGATTAAAGAATAAAGACATATTCACATATCAGAAAAGGAGATTCAAAGTTTTACACCAATTAAAGTTGAAAAGGTAGGTGGGGATGCAGTTCAGGTAGAAGGTGGTCATTGGTAGAATGGTTATACAATTGTTAAGGTTTTTCCCCACCAGCATAGTACACACTCAGAGGTGGATCAAAATAATGATGTCAATCAAATCCAAAAACAAAAAACTGTGTGCATGGAGGTTCTCAAAGGGTTTACAATTGATCCCTACCTGTACAGAGGAGCACACTCCAACATAGAGTGCCGCTCAGGTATAGATGATTTAATTATTTGCTATAATATACTCATCAGCAAAGCTACAATTTTTGGAAAGTGTGTTATTTACATTTCTCTTTCTCAACATTTGTTTTTGTTTGCTTTATTTCTGCTTAGACATTTGAAAAAGGAGATTTATCTGTTTTATATTGATATAGGGTCATAAGATTTTCTTTGTATTTCCTGGTTACATAGCTCTCATCTGTTGTGTATGTTTGTGTGAAGAGAAAAACTAATGTAGTGTTCTGGACTCCATACCAACTCAAGATTCCATGCTTGTCTCACAATGTTCTTTGAGGAGCACTGGTGTAGAGTCAGAATTCTGCGATGGACGGTTGAATCGTCACTTTACCTGTGATCTCACTGGATCAGCCGCTGTGTTCCCAGCTGGCCAAAGTGGTTTCTCACAGTTAATAATAAACTTAACGTAAAACCTACATTGTCTCCCAGCATGATTGTTACCACAAGTAGGTCTGAAGGATTGTTAATTCAATTACTCCCACTGTATATAAGCTTGTGAAAGCAAGATTTTGGTAGTCTGAATGGAAGAAGTTTAAAACATCTCTGGCCTCACAAGTTCATATTTGGCAATGAAATGTGGATCGAAATTTAGGCAAAGATCTTGTTTGATTACTCCATTCTGCTGTTTGTTAGGAATGAGGTGTTATAATGAAGAATTGAGTATCTGTAAATCTGAGACTTCTCCCATGTGGTGTTTTCTGTTTTGAATCAGCCTGGCAAGTGAGATCAAGAATTATGAGAACAGATTGTGTTGGATTGCAGCAGGCTACTATTTTTCTGAAATATTTATCTAATGTTTTATTTGTGTCTTTTATCCTTGTTTTAGCTTGTGTATAATATGTGAATTGTTGAACTGTGTTTTTATCTGTTGATTCGTCTATGGGTTTTATTTGATGTGACAGTAAAAATGATGATGTCATTTATGAAACCACCATTAAAGTATCGCTGCAGAGCCCTTCTTGGGAAGACTATGGATTGGGCAGTATATTTAATCTTACTACATGGTTAGTACTACATTGTGGGTTACTACATCACTTGGAAATTTTTTCATGTATTGCACCACTCCTTTCCTAAAAGTTAAAATTGTATAATTATATTGTTGCATTTATGTAATACTTCACTACTTATAGTAATTATTACTCTCTAAATTTGGAGATTCTCTCAAGTACTCTTTTATAAAAATAATGTAATACATTGATAAATAAAATTGAGTTACTTTTTCATTTTTAATTATTATTACTAATTAAACTAAATTGCATCATTTTTCTTACAGTAGTTTTATTTATTTATTCATTCGGTCTAAAGATTTAGACCATTAAAATTCAAAAAAGTAGCAGTCTTACACAATAGGTTGATACCGTTAAAATTCAAAATAACAGTCATACAGAGTATAGATAGGAGCTGGTGGCCAACAATCAGATAAAAATGTTGCACTAAAAAACTGGTGCTATGATCATACTTAAAATGCAATAAATTAGAAGTACGTACATAAAGAAAAGAAAAAAGGGACTTTGATAAAAACTAGTGTCTGTCATACAAGTATATGCAGCTAATGCCTTCCATGGACCTTTTGCACAGTATCTTGGTCATTTTATGGGCTAATAGAGTTCATTATCGTATATGGAATGCTTTAGCGAGTAGATGTTACAAAAGAAATCCTCAAAACTGGTGCTGTGAACATGCTTGAAATACAATGAATTGGACGTACGTAAGATAAAAAGGACTTTTGTAAAAACTTATGGCTATCATGGAATAGATATACAGCAGTTGCCTAACATAGGGCTAAAACTAAGTATCTTGATAATTTTGTGAGCTGATAAAATTCATTGTCGTATATAAAGTGCTTTATCGGGTGACGTGGCAAATTACGAATGGAAGATCATCTCGATACACTCGTGGAGGCTCTGCTACTCATGTAGGGTGCCACAAATTCCTAGTAAAATTCCTAAAAATACCATATATAAATTAAGGCTGTACATGTCAAGAAAAGAATTCAGGCCCCCTCTAAAGGAGAAAAAATAGAGAGAAAAGAGGAAAAATATCTTGGTAAAATCACCTTCTGTGGGTAGGTGCCTAAACGACTCACAAACCCTTGGCTAAAATAAACCTGCGACGGATGGACCAAGCCTCAGATAAATATTTGGTGACTGAACTAACTACCAATGTAGATGTATCATACTTGCATATTCTAGTGGCATTAGCTCTATCCTGCAGTGATAGGTTTTTACAGAGGGGGATAATCCACCTCCCTCTTGGTCTCCTGTATAAAGGGCAGAAGAACAGCAAATGCTCAGTTGTTTCCTTACAGTAGTGGCAGAGAATACATTTGTCAGTTAAAGAGTTGCTTGATGTCCAGCGGGCCGTATAGCTGTTGACAGGCAAGATACCATATCTTAGCTGGAGGTATAGGGCACGGGCATGTGAAGGAATAGGGAGATTCATAAAGTTCTCAGGCCGGGGTTCATGCTTGAGTAGAAGAAATTCTGTTGTTAGTCTGCTCACATCATTATGGTGAACGGAATCTTCATTGATTTTCTCCCAGTATCTTTTTTTAACAAGTTGCCTTGCGTTGTTGGGAATCAGTTCCGGGTGTTTCCAATATTGGGGAAATCCTATTTCATTCCAGGCAGATTTCATCTCCTTCAGCCAAAGGATTTTTTCCGGGCCCTGGGGAGAAACCATGAGATCTCTTATCGCCTCCCTGAACGGCTGAAGTTCAATTGTTTTCCATAAACGGATCCAGTAGGAGAGTGGTCTCAGGCCTGCTATAGTTTTAATACTGTTTAGACCTAGGTCTAGCCTGAGAGGGATCATTGGTGTGCCCATCCCTAGCCAAGAAATCTGTCTGAGGAATTGATTTTCTTTAGTTTGTAGAATATCCAATTTTCTGTGCGAACCCCAGAGTTCCGCTCCATACATGGTCGCCGCACGGATTTGAACATTATAGATCTCTGCGATTGTATTCAGAGGGGGACTCGGGGCCTTTCTGGACCTGCATACTAGGGCCCCACCTCTTTGGCTTATAATAAGTGCCCCTTTGTTGATAGCTGCCTTCCAATTGCCTGTGTTCGAGAGTCTAATGCCTAGGTAATCAAATTCTTCCACTTTCTCCAGCGGGATTGAGTTCATTTCTATTCTGGCACTCGGACGTTTCCTTGAAGTACTAAATATCAAGAGTTTTGTTTTATTTACATTGACATCCAACCCATAATCTCTGCAAAAAGCGCAGAATTGGTTGACCAGATTTTGCATTCCCATTGGATATTTGGCTAACAGGATTGTGTCGTCCGCATATAGCAGACACGGGATTTTCTTTCCAGCTGATTTGGGCGAGTCGTTTAAGCAATTCTCTAAATAATGAATGCAGTTGTTTATGTAAAGTAAAAAAAGAGTGGGGGCCAGGACACAACCCTGTCTGACTCCTCTTTTGATGGCTACAGGATCTGTCAGCTCACCCTCCTTACCGCATCTAATTTGAGCATGGGTATTATCGTGCAATCGAATAATGAGTTTCAGAAGGCCAGATGGAACCCCCATATTAGAGAGTGTTGACCATAACATATTCCTGGGGATCAGGTCAAATGCAGCTCTGAGGTCTATAAAGACCACATACAGATTTCCCCCCTCGCCCCCCAGGTCCACGCTCTTCCATTTGATTGCCAGAAATCTCAGAACTTGGTCTGTGGTGCTCACAGCTGGTCTGAACCCTGCTTGTAGATTAGACAGAGCTTCAGTCTCCAGGATCCATTCATCAAGGGAAAACAAAAGATGTTTTGCATAGATTTTTTGTAAATTGTCGAGAAGACATATAGGTCGATAATTAGCTGGATTATTGGGGCTGCCTTTTTTGAAGATGGGAACTATCTCGGCCCCTTTCCAAGAGGATGGGGCAGGGGCTCCTGCTGCAATTGCGTTGCAGATTAGGTTAAGATAAGGAGCCCATATATCCGGACTTGACTTGTAAAGATCACCCGGAATCTTGTCTGGACCAGGGGCCTTTCCCCACTTCAATGAGTCTATTGTGACTCTTGTTTCAGATAAAGTGAATTTAATCGGTGTGGCCCCTAGAAATTTAGGGGCATCGAGGGTCCTGGGAGATGCTTCAGATGGGGCTTCGTACAATAGACTAAAGTGGTCGACCCATGCTGCAGAGAGAATTGAGGAGCCAGGAGCAGAGGCAGAGTCTCTGCAGTCGTCAGCTATTAGTTTCCAGAACCTGGAGGTATCATTGGATTTAGCAGTCTCTAGGATAGCATCCCATCTAGCCTCTTCCCAGCTTCTACGTGCCATAGAGCATTCCTTCTTATACTCCTTCCTGGCTTTTCTTACGAGCTGAGCATGGGCTTCTTTTAAGGCTTTCAATAGGTTGAGTTGAGCTTCCCTGCATGAGTTGCTGAACCAGCGTGCATGGCACTTTTTCTTGGAGTTGGAGTTGCTGGTAAACTCTTTCGTGAAGAGATGTTTTAGAGAATTAAATAGTGCCGCGTGGGCTACTAAAAGCCTATCGCCATCATTGGACTCATTGTATCGGAGCATAGACTCCATTTGGTTAGCTACCAGGTTATATATTGTTGTAAGATGGTTAGGTGATGAAATAACAGACTCCCATTTTATGTTGCACCTATTGTTTGTTAAGACAAGCTGTTGAGCATAAGCCTTAGAATGGGGTGTTTCAAGCGAGGGAAAGAGGCCTCTAGTCAATAGAATCAGCGGATCGTGGTCACTCTCAACATGTTCTTGTACCCTCATATCAGACATATGGCCCCAGAGACGAATGTCAAGGAGTATATAATCAATTTGACTCCTGTGCCCTCCACGCCTAAAGGTAGGGTGCAAGTGAGTATCTGAGCGGGAGCGACCTTTGCATGCTCGAAGACCATGCGATAGTGTGATGTCAGCCGCTAGGCGAGCTATTCTATTTAATCTAGGTCTTTTGTTGGAGACTAGTTGGGGGATGCCCCAGTAGGCATCCTCTTCTTTATATATCTCCTGGACCAGGGGATTGGGCTCAAATGTAACATTAAGATCCTCTCCAATCAAGATGTAGTGAGATGAATTATTTTTGAAGAAGTTGTCCAATGAGGACAGGGCATCAGAGTCATAATGGCTTCCCACGCTCCTATTGTAGGTATTAATTATTAGTAAAGATTTCTCCTCAGAGATCGTTACTGCTAAGGCCTGTAAATCTGGGCAGCCCGTGTCAATTGCTTCAGCTTTACACATAAGAGAACTGCTTAACCATATAAGAAGCACTACCGATGATCTCCCACCGGGTGTCTTGCGTGCTGCAACCCAGTAGCTTTAAAAGCCTAGTCTGTAATTGGGTCCCAGTGCCCATGTTTCTTGAAAGAGACCGATCTGATGCTCATCAATGAATTGACCCCATACCGGGCTCTGCAGTTTGTTTTCTAGCCCTGCGATGTTCCAGCTGAGAACCAAATCGGAGTCAGTTGTTTTAGAAAACCCAGCTTCTGTCAGGGAGTGTGTCCTACCGGGAGAGGTGCGGCTGGAGGCCATGCTATTCCCCACGAATTTACAGTGATCTATGTCTTTCTCGCCCTGTAGGTTATTCACTTCACCAGATATTGCATAAGTTGTGTTCCTGTCTGGTGAGGTATCCGGGCAAATAGGCCCAGGGTTGCAGGGAGGGATTGTCAGAATCGCTGGAATTACAGAGGTTAGGTCACTAAAGACAGGATGGCTAATGTGCTCGATTTCAAGACTACTCAAAGCCACCTCCCAAGGACCATCTCTTAGTCTGTCTGTCTCAGAGAGAGACGCCGAAGAATATCTAGGGCCAAACTCGGGGATAGGCTGAATCTGAGTATCAGGGGGAACTCTTTGCAATTGCCTATTCACAGGTGGTAAAGAGGGAGGATAGAACGCTTGTAGTCGGCACAGAGAGACTTTGTCTGCTAAAGGATAGGGTCTGTTAGCGTTAGCAAAAAGCAACTGTACAAGATCAGGGGAATTGAAGTTGATAACAATACAGTCCCCTGAGACAGTTTTTTCTAAAGAGCCCACCCACGCAACCCTTCTCGCCATCAGTATCGGAGGAATCATGGAAAATGCAAGCCCTGCATTGTTATGCAACCAATGTATAACCTTGTTTTTAAGTTCAGTGAAAGATTCCGGGGTTTTGGTTCTAAGTACAGGTACATTGGTAATTACGAGAACATATGGGCATGACGCCGGTGGAAGGTACAATGCTCTCAATCCAGTCAAACCATTGATCTGGACCCTCTTCTGGGGGCCTATTGGAAAATAGTCATGGGTTGAATTAGAATCACCGATATTGGGTACTGTATTATTAAAGGGAACTATACCTTCTAGGAGAGGGGCTGGGACCTTGGGAGGCTTGTTCTTTAAGATGTTGGCTGCTTCAACAGAACCGATCCATTCTTGTTTTTTAGGGGGAAGAAGGCTCTTGCCCATTTGAGCAGATGATCTGCTAACATCGATGTGTTCTTGGTTGAGGTGAGAGTGGTGGGGGTAGGAATGGATATCTACGTTAGGAAGAGGTACTGGCTGTTAGCTCTTAATGAAACCGCCAAGTTTGTCCTCTATCGTTTGGAGGCGGGCTGCGATGGGAAGAAGCAGCTTGGAAAGCTCTTCTCTTATAAGATCCCTGATATACTCGTTCTCCTGTCGGCCATTGGTGTTTTTTGAAGGGGTTAGAGTCAAATCCTTGTTAGGGGGCAGGGCCGGGTTAGGGGGACTTAAAGTCCTAGAGCGTTTGTTTTTAATGACGGGCTCCTTTTGTTTCCTTTTCCCTTTAGAGTTGGGGACTACAATAATTGAGGGTCCTCCTATGGAGGAGCTCCGATTTGATCTAGATGGCACGGGGAGGGCATTAGATTCGTTAGACAATGGACCCAAGTGCTCCTGCGGAATGCTAGAGGGATAGGAGAGAGCAGCAGGCGGCACAGTCTGTGGTTCCATTTGTAAAGGGGTCTGTAGGGCATCATCAGCGCGGGCAGGACTGGTGACTGAAGAGGAGGGAACAGCTAGGCGACGCTCCACCAACTCTATTTCTTTTTCAAGTGCCCCAACGGCCTTTTGTAAAAAACCATCTAAGGTTTTATTAGACCCATGCTTTTCTTCAGCCCCCCCCCTCGCCGTCTGCCCATCTTGCCTTCTTAGATCCGAGTACCTCCAGTAGGCCCAAGGTACGTGGCGTGCTTGGCCTACGGACCCCACCTGCTGAAGGTCAGCTAACGATCCCTCACCTCACTTGTAGACTCCTCAGTCCCTGCTGCTGGCGAGTGTGAGGCAAGCCCAGGGGCAAAGATAAGGGGTATGGCCCAGCCCAGCCTCTTCCGGTCGCTGACGGGTGCAGGACGGGCCCGCCCTTGGCCTGGGCTTTGCCCGGGCACGTCCCGCGGTAGCGGGCGCGCGAAAATCCTTTAAAGGGACTGCTCCCGCCCCCAGCACAGGCAGCGAATGGGCAGAGGGGCTTGGCTTCTGCCCCCTGCCTTGACGATCAGCCAGCGCGCCCCGCAGCAGCGGGCGCGCGAAAATCCTTTAAAGGGGCTGCTCCCGCCCCCAGCACAGGCAGCGATTGGGCAGAGGGGCTTGGCTCCTGCCCCCTGCCTTGACGATCAGCAAGCGCGTCCCGCGGCAGCGGGCGCGCGAAAATCCTTTAAAGGGGCTGCTCCCGCCCCCAGCACAGGCAGCGAATGGGCAGAGGGGCTTGGCTCCTGCCCCCTGCCTTGACGATCAGCAAGCGCGTCCCGCGGCAGCGGGCGCACGAAAATCCTTTAAAGGGGCTGCTCCCGCCCCCAGCACAGGCAGCGAATGGGCAGAGGGGCTTGGCTCCTGCCCCCTGCCTTGACGATCAACAAGCGTGTCCCGCGGCAACGGGCGCGCGAAAATCCTTTAAAGGGGCTGCTCCCGCCCCCAGCACAGGCAGCGATTGGGCAGATAACAGTAGTTATTATGAGGTAGTGGCTAGCAATGTGCTGGTCACTTCGATCCAGTGCTTGAAATGTAAAAAGGCACAAAACTCAACTGCCATGCCAACTTATTTTTTTGTTTTGTATTTAAATGCCTTTTGAAAGGCTGTGAGTGGTTATTGGGAGGTATCCTCTGTGGGTACTAGCTTTCAGTACTAGCATCTGAGAGCCATAGTTATATCCGTATTATTATTGCACCCCAGTTGGGTAACCAAGTCACTCCCTAGAAAGCAAGAGCAAATGAGTGAGGCTTTCTATAGGTTTTGCTAGTGTTTAGAAACATGTTTTTTTGTAACAGGTAGGTAAACGTTATGTTCAATGGATCACATACTCAAGGCTTTAAAGGTTCTATAATACTGGTCTTTTGGCGAATATTTTGTTACGGGACTCCATTTAGGTCTGCTCTGGGATTTTCATATTTCAGATCTTGGTTTGTACAAGGATTCATTTGTAAGGACTCTGGATCTAAATCTGGCAGCTGTCCAGCCTTGGCTATCTATCACACTGGACGACTATGTAGACTGAAGCCACAGGTGCTGAATTCAGAGTACCCAAGTAAATAAAATGTGTACCACAAAAATTCCTCATGACCAATATCAAGAACACCATTGAAGTGGCTGATGAGGCTCTGAAGATCCTGTGACAAGATTGAGCTAAGGCCTATGCTAGCCTCTATGCACACAGTTCAAAGTTACTGTGGTCCCACAGCTAGTTAAGGTGTAATTTCTTTCATTGTGACCTGTATATTATCACGCCATGTCAGACTAGAGTCTGAAGGGTAACTAAACTTTAGGGAAACTTGTGCCTTTAAATCTACAGGTTACACTCACGATTTTCTGGTGACAGGAACATTCAAGGGACAAGGATTCAGGCGACCTATAAAACACAAAGCAGAAAGAGAAGAAGTATAGTGGACACAGGTGAAACGTTTTTTTTAAAACTTGTTTTTATTGAGCAGTAACAGGCAGTATATGTGAACATCATAATATAGAGGTCAATGTAACATACAGAGGTCAGGGTGTCCCAGCATGGTCTTTAAGCAGCAGGATCAATGATAACATTAACGGTACACTTTGAGAGGGCCAAGGACCTGCTTCTGTGGTCTCTGCTATTCAATATGCAACCTTGGCACCTCAACGAAGCAGCGAAGGGGTATATCGAAGACTGTACTAGCATTGTGCTTTCTGAACAAGTAATTTAAAGAACTTAAAGGTAAAAAAAAACATTGAATCTTAATCAACAGCAATGCATAACATCAGTGCAGTGTAGAAACGGTGTGTGTGAGTGTGTGTGCGTGTTACTCTCCCAACCACATCCCGCCCACAAGGCCACAAGAGGTCCAGGGCCAGGGACCGAGCAGCGGCAACAAGTGGGGTCCAGGGAGGGACAGCAGCCATTGACAACCAAGAGGAGTGGACAGGTTTAGCCATTCTATAACTTCCTAGGTGGCAGGGGCATCAGCGTGCACCCCATACAAGACTCCAGAGGCCGGATCTGGTGCACCCAGTGCAGGTGCCCCCAAATCCACCACCAAAGAGTGCCCAGTAGATACCACTGGGTGTAGCCACGCATACAGAAATCCCTCCAACATAGTGCCCCATATCTCCAGGTCTCTCTTCACTCTCATCTCTGTGGGCCATCCAGAGCTATAATTCCTCAGCTACTCCCTATCTGCGCAGGTCCCCCCTCCAGATGCCCAACGTGGGGCGAGGTGCATCCAGTGGATGGATATTTGCTGCTTGGCCAGCACAAGCCCTAAGTGGGGGAATCGGTGGTTCATCCGAATCCCCGTCGTAGGGTAGGAAGCACCCCTAGCAAGCAGTGTCTGAACGAGGTCTGAACGGAGACCCAAGTGACCCCCGCAACCCCTGCAATATTCCATCCCAGTAATATTGCAATTTCTCACATTTCCATGTCATATGGAAAATTGTCACTGGCACCACCCTCCATCTGGGGCAAGCAGGAGATCGTGTCATATCAAAACTGTAAAGCTGGTGAGGGGTTAGGTTAGTGAGATGTAGGTAATAGAATTGGGTGAATTTGAAGTGGGGATTACTGACAACCTCACGGACCTGTGCAAAGACCCTTCTCCATTCACGATCTGTGAGAGGCTCTGGCAGATCAATCGGATTCCTGACATGTCTATCCTATGGTCTGGCTTCGGGGCTTCATATATGTGGGAGATGTGGCCCCTGGAGGAACCCGGGTGTATGAGTAGCTGCAGTGCTGTGACACCTACAGCTTTGCAGGGAAACCAGCCCCTAGCTCTCTTGTCATACGGGATACCTTGGCATATTGTAGAAATTGGCCAGCACATAGCAGATAAGAGTTCATCTCCTCCTCCATAGTGAGGAAAGCACCATTAAAGTATAAATCACCAACCGTGGTGCAGCCCCCTTCATACCAATGCACTAGCTCCGTCACAGATTGTATTTGTCTGAAGCAGGACAGCCACTTGAGGGGCAAGAGTCTGACAAATGGAGCCCTCTGTAGGACATGTGTGACTTCTTGCTCCCATATGTCCGCGGCCTGCTGGTCTATGAATGGGCAGTCATCCAAGAGACTAGAGCCCCTCATCAGATATTCAGGGAGTCCCCGTAATATATATAGATATACAACATATATATATATGTATATATATATATATATATATATATATATATATATAGATAGATATAATATAATATATTATATCGTAATATATATATATATTATATCGTAATATATATATATATTATAACGTAATATATATAGATATATAACAGATATAGGGTCCCCGTAACCTAGCCTGCTAGTAATTTCCTTTCTCTATGTGGGCATATCCATGCACCAGTGTGCCGCATATTGGACCAGCCCAGCAAAGTAATGCAATTGCAGGTCTAGAAGGCCCAGGACCCCAGTTCTATGTCTAACTTTAACACCTCTAGTGTCACTCTGCTCTGTTTGCCAGCCCATACCAAAGACACAAGAAGACTATTCAGTCTGGTAAAGGTAGCCCAATGTATTCAACAGAAGGAATTCTGCAAGACATATGGGCAGCTCAGAAGCAACACCATTCTGCTCAGCGCCACTAGACCAGTTATGCAGAGAGTTAGGCAATTCCAGAAGCAGATTGAGGCCTCAGAATGGTTAAGAACCCCATTTTCAGGCTACAATTGGCTTCATCGGAATGGGACTCCTGTATGCCCAAGAACCAAAGGTGATCTCATTCCCAGCACAGTCCTGTCGCAGGGAGGTCATCCATAACCACCCCCACCAAAGCAGCCAGGGGGAAAAGACTTGACTTCTGGTGTCTGACTCATAAGCCAGGAAACACTCTGAACTCCACCATGACCTCCAGCCTTGCCTCCACCAAGTATTCTGGGTGGGCGACGTATGTAATCACATCGTATGCATAAAGAAAGACGGCAGGAGTGCAGCCATCCACCACTACCCTCTATCTGTCCATGTCAAGGTGCAACTGGATCGCCAGTGGCTCTGTCGCCAGGGCACACAGAAGAGGGACATGGGGCAACCCTGTCTCGTGCTCCTCCCTATAGAAAAACACTCCAAGATCACAGTCCCATTCTGGACCTGTGCCACCAGCTGGACATACAGGAGATGCACCCACAAAAGATATACCGTCCCAGTCTCATCTTCCTCAGCAGGCACCAGAGGTAATCCCAACCAAGCATATTGAAACCTTTCTCAATGTATAATGACACCACTGAAGCCTGAAGGTTGGCGCCCGCAACCGAGTGCAGGACATGGGACAGCCTCCATAGGTTCATAGGTTCATTTGTTTCCCACTCTTAGGAATGAAACCACACTGCTCTTTGTGCACCAGATGGGCTATTACCCCACCCAGATGCAGAGCCAGGAACTTAGCCAGGATTGTTATGTCCACTCATAGCATGGACAGGAGGCAGAAGGAGCCGAAATCCATCTGGTCCTTACCGGGCATCAGGAACATGACAATTTGGACCTCCCTCATGGACTGTGGCAAACAACCACTATTTCTAGATCCCCGAAGGGTCTCTAACAGGCAGGGTAATAACAGTCCAGAGTACTGCCAGTATTCTACCAGTAGGCCATCCAGGCCCAGAGCCATGCAACGTGACATCCTCTCTGACTTATCATTTTTGGGATGTAGCCTCTGTTGGTATTCATTCTGGTTAGATGGTCTAACCTGTCCCACATGTCGGTGACTCTGTGCTGCACTTCCAGCAAGGAATCCCCCCTTGTGCACAATACACTGGTTATCTGTCAGTGCCTTCTCTACCCTGGATAGTTCAGACTCAAAGTGACATTTTATGCTGCTGATTCTGGACAGGCACTCCCCGTGCGTCACCACCTTTAGTGTGTCTCCTTCCAGCCCTCACCGCTTGGTGGATGTCCAATTAGTGCCAAAGTAGGCGGTAGTCACCTAGCAGAGTTCCTCCCTTAATAATGTGTTATCTAGGGTCCCCGGGTGTAGGTGCCAAGTGGGGACCCATCGCCTAGAACCACAACAGCAGGGCATGATCTGATAGAAACAAACTTTGAGCCTGCAGAGTGGCAGGTGCCACATCGCCGGACACTAAGAACCAGTCCAACTGGCTGTAAGTCTTATCAGTCAATAGATAGCCAGTGAATTCCCACCCTCCGGGTGGGCCACCCGCCATGCCTCCCACAATGCAGGAGGTCCATCGCTCTGTGCAGTGCGTCCATCATACGTGTCTTAGTGTGCAACCACGGTGAATGGCAGTCAAGCCGCCCATCAGTATACAGTTGAAGTCCCCCACCCATAGCAGAGAGATGCCTATTTATGCGAGTGATTCTTTCACCAGGCCAAGTTAAAATTCACTGTCGTCCACATTTGGGACACAGACATTCAATAGGCATACTTCCATACCGTCAAAAAGGCTGTGCACTATAAGGTAATGCCCCTCAATGTCCACTCTGAAACTGCAAACTTGAAAGGTGACCTGTGGGGCCATCCATGTGAGAACACCCCAGGCATAGTTGGAGTATGTGGCAGAAAATAACTGACCTCTCCATTTCTTGTATACCCCTTGATCATCTCACCCTCCATTAAGAGTGTCTCTTGCAGTAGTGCAATATGTACACCAAGGGGGTCATTTTGACCTTGGCGGACGGCGGAGGCCGTCCGCCAAGGTACCGCCGCTGAATGACCGCACCGCGGTCAAAAGACCGCGGCGGCCATTCAGACATTTCCTCTGGGCCGGCGGGCGCTCTCCAAAAGAGCGCCCGCCGGCCCAGAGGAAATGCCCCTGCAACGAGGACGCCGGCTCAGAATTGAGCCGGCGTAGTTGCAGGGGTGCGACGGGTGCAGTTGCACCCGTCGCGTATTTCAGTGTCTGCTTAGCAGACACTGAAATACTTTGCGGGGCCCTCTTACGGGGGCCCCTGCAGTGCCCATGCCATGGGCATGGGCACTGCAGGGGCCCCCAGGGGCCCCGCGGCACCCCCTACCGCCATCCTGTTCCTGGCGGGAGACCCGCCATGGAGGATTCACAAGGGCAGTGGTTAACCGGCGGGAGACCGCCGGTTTACCCTTTCTGGCCGCGGCTGAACCGCCGCGGTCAGAATGCCCTCGGGAGCACCGCCAGCCTGTTGGCGGTGCTCCCGTGGTCGGTGACCCTGGCGGTCACTGGCCGCCAGGGTCAGAATGACCCCCCAAGTCTCTGCAAATAAGTCTACACCCAGTACTTTTTCACATAGGAGTTAAGTCCCCTCACATTCCATGTTACAAATTGGAAGTGTGTCATCATGGCATCTGACTTTACTCCTCCATCCCCACTGCCCTTGGCCCCTTGCACACACATGATACCAGAGTCTCACCCCTGCCACTGTCTTGGTCTAACCACACAATAACCAAAAGACAATCCCAGCCATCCTCCGGGCAGACACTGAAAACCAAGAACTTGTGCCTCCCTATCATCCCCTGCCCTCTTACCGTCAATGTCAATAAATGGTCAACAACTGTAACCCCTAAAATGTAAAAAGATGGAGAGGAAGGTCAAGACTACCCCCCACTTTTTAGAAGGTCACCACTAGTCACTCACAAATATACTATGAGTCAATATGTACCAGGGTGGGGGCACGCCAAGCTGCAGCAGGGTCCAGATGAACCCCATCACATCTGGTTGACAGCTTACACGCACCCCTCACATGCACACGAAGGGCCTCATTTACTAGGCCCTTGCGCCATCGGGTGACGCAAGGCCTTGAGCCATATTTACAAGGTGGCTTTCAGCCACATTTTGTGGCAGGTAAATTAAGCACCAGCGCTAGGAAACCCAAAAGGGGTGTGCTGTATTTTTGTAAATACAGTGCATCCCTGCATTTATGAAGTGATGCAGCCCTGCCAATTTTGGTGCTGCATGGTGCTGAACCACGTCTTCATAAATAAGGCCCTAAGACTCAGAAGAACTCAGTATGCCATACAAACACAACTCCAATCACTCACTCACTCGAACAGACATTTTTCATGACAACTGGAAAACCCACTGTGAGGGGGTGGGCCGGCCCATATATTTCACATTTGTCCCCGCACATAACCTGCAATGTGATACTTAAGCAGTGCATAGAATTTACAAGCAAGCCGTGGCCCCTAGCCCACCCAGACCAGTGAGTCCACAACCATAGCAGAAAGGGCCTATATCACCTCAGCGGGGGGAGAGGGGGAGAGGATAGTTTGCATAAGTTCTGGTCTTGAGTGAAAGTGTCAGGATTCTCTGCCTCCACAATTGCCCTCCCCTCCTCATGCTCAGATGTCTGACACTCCAGATCCAAAGTGCAATCATGGTGGACCACCACATGCTGGGAGGACCAGGAGGCCATCCTTCCACGCCATTTGTGCCTCCACACTGAATGCGAGTGGTGGGTCCCAGAGGTCTGATCTCCGGTGTCTCAGAGGGGCTGGGTCGGTATTCGGCACTCACCTCACACCTCCAGCCAGTCCCAAACCGCCTCAAGGGTAGTGAAAAAATGTGCATGGTCTGTGTGGAGTACCTTTAATTTGGCTGGGTAGAGAAGCTTGTAACAAAGATCCTTTGCCTTGAGCTTCCCAAACGTCATCTGCATCTGTTGTACTTGCCTTGTGTAGTCTGGAAATATGCAGATTACTTGATTCTTAAAAGTGGGGTCCCCAGTCCGACGGACTGCCCAGAAGATGGCATCTCTATTTCTGTAGTTGAATATCTTTACAATCATTGTACGTGGTTGGGCCCCTACAGGCGACTTTGGGGCAAAGGCATGATGAGCTCTTTCAACAGCAAACACAGAAGACAATGCCGCAGTGGAAAAGGTCGCCCTAATCCAGCATTCAAGGAAGAGTTCAGGCTCATGGCCTTCTGCTCCCTCTGGAGACCCAACAAGATGCAGATTACAATGTCTGGAGCGGTCCCCCGCACCCTCTGCATGACGCTCCAAATTGGCCGTGTTGGCGGATAATGCACAAGCGCCTTGCAGTTTGGTCACATGTTGCTTGGTGGCCAGTGATCTCTCTGCCACTTTACGGAGATCCATTCTTAGGAGGCCAATGTTTAATGTAATGGTATCCATTTTGACCTGAACCACTGCACTGGATTCCTCAATTGCAACCAATATCTGTGCATCGGTGGGCCCCTGCAGGTGCCCCTGGACGTCTGCAGTATCTCCACATGGAGGATCACCCCTCTCTGGGGTCTTGGGGGCTGTTAATTGATCCATTTTTGTCTGCTGAGTTCCCCTCTGTGGTCTGTCCTTCCCCATATTAGGTATATACCGGGGGAAACAGGATCAAGGGAGGGAATAAGGGAACAGCAGTAGGTCACAAAAAGCAAGACGGGAGGGAGGAGGGTGAGTATATGACCTGCAGCAGATCCAACTTGAGATGCGTGAGGTCAGCACATCTGAGGAAAGTTCCAGCCCCAGCGTTCCCTGGCCACAGGCAGAGTGAACTGCAGCACGAGGAGCGGTCAGCTGCCAGCACTTCTTAAGGATTACCAATCAAGTCCTGTCATCAGGACCTTCGGGGGGCAATTAGGCATGTAAGACGAGGGGGTTCTGTCCAGTTCGGGGTCCCAAGTAGTGTTGGCATCAGCCAGGCATCAACCTCGGGTGTGGGGTGGGAGAGGCACTACATGCTCCTTGGGAATCAGCTGCCAGGCCAGGCCCTCAGTGCGTCCCACCTAAGCACCACAAGCACTGTCCAAACAACTCCCTAGTGTGCAACCACTGCAGCGCACAGTGCCCCCGCACCTCAGGGTCCAGGAGAAACAACAGTAGACATAGGTTGCACACCTGTGCAGCGGTAATTTCCTGAGATCTTCTCTTCCCATGTTCAAGGCAACAATCAGGTCTCTGGCCTAATGTTCAGCAGAGCAGGAGCATGTCATTGCGCAGCATGGGGGACCCTCCAGAATATCCATCACCTCAAGGGGGACTCCCCTAAGTGTCTGCACCCTAACAATGTGCCCCAGCAACCCCAAATCTCCACAGGCTGAGGACACGCACTTTAGTGCAGCAGGAAGACTGTGAGAGCGGGCTCATGACTTCAGGGAGGGTGCTCCAGTCTCGTCTACTGATCGGTTGCCGTCTCACAGCGGGCCGCAACGGGCACCACCAGCACTACAGGGGGAGGCCGACCTCCAATGCTATGTTACCACCAGTTCGTATCAGGTTTAGCCACCCAGGTCAAACAGGATTACTTTAGAAGCCTTCCTAGAGTAATTTGATGATCATCCAACTACATTAGAAGTCATTTTCTCATCATCCAACATCATCATGGTCTTAAAGTCAACAGCAGAGTTTAGAAACAGTGCTTGATGATTCAAGGATGACTTGAAAATTAGCATCTGATGGCTGCACAAGGTGTGAATATTGCTGATGACTTGAGGATGACTTGAAAATTAGCATCTGATGACTGCACAAGGTGTGACTATTCATGATGACTTGAGGATGACTTGAAAATGACCATCAGATTATTTCTCATGAAGACATTATTCCTGATGATTTGAGGATGAGGACATGATGAGGTGACACAAAGAGATAGTTCCTGATGGATTTTAGGATAATTTGAAAATGAATTGTTGATAAATTCAAAAGCATTAAAATGTTGTCTTCACTATTTCTAGATGATTACAGAATGATTTACTGATTACTTCATAAACTCATAATCACTGTCATTATATGTATGCTAGCAAAATACAACTTGTGCTGAAAGATTTTACAAATGTTTTTTTTTTTATAAGCATTTTTATTAGTTTATATAGCAACATAAAACCCAACAGGTCACAGTAGCGTTGTGCGGACTGAGCACTTTACAAATTAAAATAAAGCAGAAGCATACGGTCAAGAACTGCCATTGAAGTTTAGGACAGAGCACACGACAAACTTACATCAATGACATTTCGGCAGCCCCATTTCCCCAGGTCCCCATCCACTTCCCCCACACCCTATCGTGTTTAGCGGGGCAGCCCTTTGCTTCGTAAACAAGATTTTCTTGCTGGGCGCACCAGTCGACTCCCTTGCGCCACTTCGCTACCGCGGGAGCTGTCTCCGCTTTCCAACTCGGCGCAATGTCCCTCTTGGCCACTAAACAGGCCATTCCCATAAAGGCCCGGTCCGCTCTGCTGGAACCCACTCCCTCAAGAACTCCCAACAGGACCCGCACCGGGGCAACCTCCACCTCCGCCCGCAGGACTCTAGCAATCTCTGTCACCAACGCCTGCCCATAGGATGCGATGTGGGGGCAAGTCCACACCATATGGAAGAAGTCTGCATCAGGGCCTGCACATCATGGACAATCACCTTGGGGCCGGAGGCCCATTCTATGCAACCTGTCAGGAGTAAGGTAAGCCATGTGGAGAAAGTAGGTCTGCACCATCCGGAGACGGGAGGCCATGGTCAGTGTTCTTAGGGCCATCAAAGCGTCCCTCCAGTCCTCGTCTTGCATTGGACCCACCCATTGTTCCCACTGCTCTTGGAGCTTGTCAAGTGTCTGTGCTGTGTTTGTGACCAAGGTACGATATATGCAAGACACTCCCCCTTTACCTAGGTGTCCCATCAGTGTCTTGGCTTCGACATGGCTAAACTCAGAGAGGACCGTCCCTGTCTGAACGTGCACATGCAGCACGTGACGGAGTTGCAGATATTTATGGAATTGGGTGCGAGTGACTGAAAACTGCTGCTGAAGCTCCTGGAAGGACCGCATGTGGGATCCCACCCAGATGTCACCGAGCAGTGATATGCTAATGAGGTCCCATTTGTGAAACCCTTCAAGTGACGAGACATCGCCTAGCCACGATTCCTGCCACAGCGGAGTGTGTTGAGTGAGATGGCGCCACCACCCTGACGCTCGCTGTGCAGCCCTCCACCCCAGCAGCACCACCCTCGTTACCTCCGGGACTTTACGCGGCAGGGGGTCACCATAAAACATCCCAAACAAACCGGGAAAACCCATTGTCAAGAGTTCTAGCTGATAGGCAGGGTCCGACCAGCCCCCCCAACCAGTCATTAATTACCAGTAGATGCATCGCAAGGAGGTAAAGGTAGAGGTTAGACATCTCCAGACCACCCTCGTACACATCACCCTGACAGAAGCGGAACGCCAGCCGGGGGCGGGAATTGTGCCATACGAACTGCCGCGCGACAGTCTCCATTTCCCTGAACCATCGCCTGGGGATGTGGTAGGGGAATTTCTGGAGCAGATAGAGGAACCGGGGAAGCACCATCATTTTATAGAGTGCTATCCGGCCCAGGACGTTGAGGGGCATAGACTGCCATCTCTGGATGTCCTCCTTGACTCTCCGGGTTAGTGGCTCAACGTTAAGGGACCATGCAAGTTCGGGCAGCAATGCTATTTGTACTCCCAGGTACCGGAAGCTGTTGTGTCAGATGGGAATGGCGCTCTGCCAGTCATAGCAGTCCCTGGCTAGGCAAAGTGGAATCAATAGAGATTTACCGGGATTAATTATCAAGCCGGAGGCCTCAGCGAACAGCCCCAGCAGTTGCATCACCCTAGGTCCACTGCTGGCCGGGTTGACCAGGAACAAGAGGGCATCGTCTCCATATAATGCAATGCGGTCTTCCCTCCCAGTAGGCCATGACCAGCCGTCAACCACGGGGTCCCCCCGATTAGCTTTGCAAGCAATTCCATTGCTAGTGCAAATAGGAGCAGGAATAGGGGACATCCCTGATGCGTTCCCCGGCGGATACAAATTTGGTCTGTCAATGCCCATTTACCTGCACTCAGGCCGGTGGATTAGAGAATAGGAGTCCCACCAGTGCTCGGAATCGTGGCCCGAGCCCGGCTTTCAACAGTACTCGCTGGAGGCAGGACGAGTCCACCATGTTGAATGCCTTCTCGAAGTCCCAGAGGAGAGGTCAGAAGGGCCCAATTGGCCAGGGCCACGTGCAGTCGCCTTATACCATGCCTGGTGCTCCTAGCAGGCATAAAGCCGCATTGATCTGGATGGATCAGCGAGGGCAACACCCTTTTCAATCTATTGGCCAAAACCGTGGACAATATCTTGAGGTCAGTGTTGAGCAGCGAAATGGGGCGATATGCAGAACAGTGCCGCGAGGGAGGGTTAGTCTTAGGGGTGGCTTGGTCTAAACCCGGGAGGAAACTCCCAGTTTTCTCAGCCTCCTCAACATGGTGAGCAGGTGGGGAGTTAGGATATTGCGAAACTTGGTGTAGAGCTCCGCCGGAAAACCGTCGGGCTCGGTGTCTTGCCCGCATGCAGCTCCGATATAGTAGCTTCGACTTCTTCGAGGCCAATAGGCTCATCAAGGTCCTGTTTTTCCACCACAGAGATCTTTGGAAGGGACACCTCCTCCAAAAAGGGGGGGCCTCACTTTCCGCCTGGGGCCTAGGCCGCTCTCCATAGAGCTTCCTGTACTAGGTGGCGAAACTCTGTGCTATTTCATAAGGCGTCTGGGAAATGGATCCCGAGTCGTCGACGACCTCTGGAACGACTCTGCTCGCCATTTGTCTAGTCGTAAGCCAATGTAAGAGCTTGCCGTTTTTATCTCCCCACCCGTATACGCGGGCCGCAGAGGCTCGCCACATGTGTTTCGCTGTCTTGAGAGTAGTATGCCTAATCTCCTCTCTGACCAAGGCTAATTGCTGTGTCACCGATGCATGCATGGAGCCAGTGAGCTGGCCCTCCAGACACACAGTTCTAGCCTCAAGCGCCAAACACTTTTTGATTGCGCGTGCTTTCCCGCACCCGAAGGAGATGTTTGTCAAGGCCCCTGAGGGTGGCTTTACAAGAAGACCACATTGTACCCAGGTACGGCACAGACCCAAGATTGAAGGTAAAGTAGTCAGAGAGTCGGTCCCCGAGGGCCTGAGCGTATTCATTGTCCTGCAAGTACCAGGCATTAAGCCGCCATACCGGGTGTCGGATCGCGTCAATATCGTCTAGCCGAAGAATAAGCGGCGCGTGGTCCGATACCCCGTGAGGGAGTATCTACACCCCTGAGACTCGAGGAATATCAAGGGCTGGCACAAAGAAAAGGTCTATCCTGGGGTGTGTGTGGTGCGCCGCTGACGTATGAGTGTATTGTCGCAAGCAGGGGTGCCAAGTCCGCCACACATCACTGAGACCAAGGCCCTCCACCCATTTACGCAATCCTGTCGCCCTGGTGACTCGGCTTGAAGACGATGGCCTGGCGATGTCCATCTCCGGGTTTAGGACAGAGTTGAAATCCCCTCCCAGTATGCTAAGGCCCGGGGGAAGTCCTGCCACCATGTCCCTGAGTGTCGTGAGAAGTCGCTCCTGCGCGCCCGAGGGGGCACATATGCTAAGGATATTGATTGGATGCCCCCCAAGCAGACCAGAGACTGCCACGTATCTTCCTTGTGGATCCGACGGGAGACAGCAACCACCATAGGTAAGGAACGGTGCAACAACAGCCACACCCCTAGAGCCCCTGGAGAATCCTGCGTGGTAAATCCTGTTGTAGCCCCCCCTCATGAGCATAGGGCACCTGGTACAAAGCAAGTGTGTCTCTTGGAGCAAGAATATGAACGGGGCGAAGCGACGGATGGAGGAGAACACCACAGATTGTTTGATTTTATCTAGGAGCCCGTTTACGTTCCAGGAGAGGACCCGGTTAGTCTGCTCTGGCATGTGTAAGTAATCAGTAGTATTGTGTGGGGTGTGCCCGTCCGAACGCCCCACTGTGACCAACTAATCAAGGACATAAAAGCATAACACAAACCCAACCATAAAAAACTTTGAGTAAACATTCGCTCAAGACCCCCCAACTGCCCCCCACCCCATACTTCCAACCCAGAAGCATCTGTCGCCCTGAATTGTGCAAACAAGGTGTCAATTGCGAGTGTGGAGTGGTGGACCCCTCCATCAAGTCAGAGTTCTGCTATGCGGCCCTCCGCCGCCCCGCGCACAGTTCCGGGGAGGGCACCGCTGTCCATGCCCTACCTACCTGCAATGTTTCTGTGGGTCAGTTTGAGGAGAGCAAGGGGGATTGGCTAAGGTGCTCCCCCTCTGGACCCTGAGCCAGTCTCTTCTCTTCAGAGCTACCTAGTGCGTTCTTGCCCCCGGGGGGGGCTCGGACTCAGTCGTCCATCTTCCCTGACGTGCCACGCAGGCCACTCTGCCTTCTCCGGCGGGAACGGGACGCCTGCGCCCTCCCTGAGCCCCCGGGGGGCACCGGAGTCCGACACCGGCTGGCCGCCCCCCAGCCGGGGGGGGCCCTCCGAGCCACCTGATGATCTTCAGTGAGCCAGTCCCACGCTGCCTCCGGCGAGTCAAAAAAGAAGGCTTTCCCGTTCATGAGGACCTTGAGGCGTGCTGGGAAGAGGAGCGTGTAAGTCAATTGCATTGCCCTGAGTTTCTGTTTGACCCCTTCATACAAGCGGCGCCTGGCTTGAACCTCGCGGGTGTAGTCTGGGAAGATGAGGATCTTGTGGTTGTCCCAGCGGAGGTCTGGTTGTGCTCTTGCCTCTCGGAGGATTACATCCCGGTCTTTGAAGTTCAGGAATCTCGCAGACATTGGCTGCCAGGGGCCACCCGGCGGGGGTCGGGTCGCCAAAGCCCTATGAGCGTGCTAAATAGCGAACCAGGGAGAAAGCTGCTGGTCAGGGACCCACGACTTGATCCAGTGCTCCAGGAAGTCGATCACGCAGCTCGCTTCTGCCCACTCCGGGAAAACCACAAAGCACAGGTTATTGCTCCTGGAGCAGTTTTCAGCGTCTTCCGCCCTGTGGTGGAGCTCACCTGTGCGAGTCTGAAGCTGGGTGACTTTGGCCTTGAGGTCCGCAATTTCATCCTCTGCCTGGGATACTCAGTCCTCAACTTCTTTAATACAACCCACCCCTGTCCACAGATCCTGTCACAGCAGGCCCATATCCTCTCGCACCTCGCCAACCTTAGTCTCAACTGCCAACTGCGAGGTCTGGATGGCCTGAAGGACTGTATTGACTCCTTCTGCAGTGGTGGGCTCCGGCGCCGTGTCGCCCGCCGCGCAGGAGACAGATTGCCTAGCGAATTGGTCAATGTGTGGCTGCGACGCGGGCGGCTGCTTGCTTGTTTTGTCTTTCCCCATATCCACTGCCAGTCTGTATCTCGTCACCAGATCGGGCCACGCCCGGGCCAGCCACCCACCTTCTCAGTCACTTTCTGTCCCACACTTCTCTTCCTGGGGTAGGTCACCCGCCTCAGGCCACAGCTCCTCCCTGGGGCCCGCACACACTGGCCCCGGTCTCCACTTGTCTCTTCTGGGCTGCCGCCGGCCAGTGGGGCCCCAGAACTGTTGGGGGCCAGCGGGTCCCCCTCAGCTTCGTGTGGTCTCTTGGCACCCCTCTTCCGGTGTGTCGTGCCGTCACCTCGGCCCGTGGCCCAGGCCCGCCGCCTCTCCAGCCGGGACCGTCGACCCTCGCTACACCGCCAGCCAGCCACCGGCACAACCCACCGCCCCGCCTCCAGCTGCCAGGCAGGCTTCACTGGCACTTCTCAGGGTGCAGGACCCCAAGGAAGCCGGGGCCTGGCTGCACCACGCATCATTGCCCTCCTCGTCGCTGCCGAGAAACCCCCTGGCCGTGGTACGGGTCCCAGGCCGCGGCCCACGGTAGCGGGGCACTCCTCGTCGTCTTCGTCGCGGATCGCAACAAGGATCGTGGTCGAGGCCAGCGCCGCTTCTCCCCCGGGAGTGCCGTCACTGACACTGCGCACTGCCCCAGGTGGCCGCCGTGGCCTCACCGAGAGTCCGCTCCTCTCAGCGGTCCCCAGAGGCGGGCCGCAGGCGCCGGCTCTGCTCAACCGAGCCCCTCTCCAGGCTCTGCCGCAATTTTACCGGGGGTCCGGGCCACCACACCACCTCAGGAGACTCTTGTGTGGGCGGGGGCCAAGTAGGGATTGAATGGGAACAGGGACGGCAGGGCAGTACGAGGCGGATGATGGAGGGGTCCGGAGCACTCTTAGATTTTACAAATGTATGGAGATACTTCACAAATACGTTTATTGTGATATCGGGGCAGGGGCTTAGGTCGTATAGGTGCAGGGGCACAGAGGCCTGAGGGGCGAACTAAGCCTTGATTATTGCTGTATTTCACTGTTCAAACAGCAACCAGGGGGCCATTTCCTTCCTTACACCATGCCCAGATTGCATTTACTGTGTCTGTCAAACTCTAAATCGGGCCATTGAACTCTCGAGCACAGTAAAATATCACTATACAGTTTTAATAGTAATCACATTATTAATTTCAGGTATTTCGTGCATGCCTATAATATAGCTAAATAGCCTAAAATATACGGGGTTTTTTCTTGGCTGCCAGGAGCACTGAAAAAAGCATTAATGGCAGGAAGAGAAAGCGCGATACAACTGTTACGCACTGGCCTGCAGGAGCTGGTTTCTGACAGGGCGTGCTCCGAGTCACCCTGGGCCAGACCCTGTCAGCCTGCAGTGGAATAGGATTTTCGCAAGCAGGAGGAGGGAGACTAGCCTTGAAATCGGAAGTCTCCCGCTTGAATCGAGAGGATTGGTATGTGCATACTTCTTTCTCCGTTCAAAACGGCAGCAGTCTTCTTATTTGTCTTTAATATTCAATAACGTTTGTTGAAAATAGAAAAGTGCTTTCCTGCAACCAACTTTATTGACCCTTACCCCCTCTTGTCTATTTTGGCCAATCAGGACGAGGATTGTTGTGTTCTGAGCTGCAATCGGGTTTCTCGGCCACGGCTTGTGTGTGCTCTTGTTGCTGAAAGCACAGGTCCTCCCGAGCGTTTACATGCTGCATTAGCCTTTAAAATTACTCTCTTTTACCTGTTTGAGATAAAACCAAAGGAAGGTGCATGGTGTTAACATGAGTGCAGCGTTGTGGCAAGACAGGAATATGTGTAGGTGAGTTTGCAGGGAGGGACAAGGTTCCCCTCCCCAAATTGAGAGATTATGAGGGGGCTCGCCATCTCATGGCTTTTGAGAGTATTTCCGTTCTCTCCGATCGATAATGTAGATTTTCCTAGTAATTTATGAAGGAAAGTCTTAATTTTATTAAAGACACGGAGGCGAGTATTATGCAATAGTCTTTTCTTTATTTTAATAGCAGCTCCAGTCAAGATCAACTACAAGTCCCATAAGGCAAACAACGAGTAGCAAATGGTAGAACAAAAGTAGTTCATAGTAATGCACCAATCACAGCCGTATCCATGGAATAATACCCATCTTGACTGAAAACAGCCCTCTTTTCTTGTGCGAAACTCAATGAGAAGTAAACAATGGTATAATAACACAACAAATACAAAACGCCAAACAGAGCGAGAAAACTTCTTGTAAATAAAACAAAAGTCTCTGGAGGAAGACCGGCAGGCTTTGACGATCCGTCCCTTGATAGTCCTTGAAAGGAGACACCGGAGAGGACACCGTATATAAAGAATCTCTATGAAGAGGTTTGCTGTGTTGAAGTAGAAGCTAAAAGGGAGGGTAACAAAATCACAGAGTTAGAATTTGTAGCGGCGGGATAATACTCGCCTCCGTGTCTTTAATAAAATTAAGACTTTCCTTCTTAAATTACTAGGAAAATCTACATTTTATGACAAGACCGGAGGCTCCTATTATGCAATTTTAAAGCGATTCAATCACATTTAAAGAGGCATGTTGAATTGGTTTACAATAAAATACTTTAAAGACATTATCATTAGACCAGTCAGCCGACCTGAGAATGTCCTCTAAACGAGAACCGGCCCAAAAAGCTTTGGACGCCATGGCTCCTCTAGCTGAATGCGCTCCAAAAGCAGAGATATCAATACCAGCTAAAGACATAATCCAGCGGACCCAGCGGACCAAAGTAGGAGAGGACACAGGATTGTAAGGTTTCCTAAAGGAGATTAACAACTGGGTAGAAGAGGAGTTTCTCAGATCGGCTGTCCGTTGTTCATAAGCTTTTAAACATTGACCCACACAGAGTTTGGGATGATCGGGAAAAAAGGGGTAAAAAACTGAAGAGAGGTTAGTTTTGGTACGTCTCGCCACATTAAACAGGACTCCGGAGGGGGTAAAATAGTGAGCGGTAACATCGAGAGCTCTAACATCAGATAACCGTTTAAAAGATATCAAACATAAAAGCATAGCCAGCTTAGATGACAACTGCTTTAAAGATAACAAAGAATTGTCAGGCCAAGAGACAAACAATTTTAGCACTGCATTAACATCCCATAAAGAACTGTATTTAGGTTTTGGCGGATTAGAACATTTTACTCCCTTTAACAGACGGCAGACCAACGGGTGTTCACCAATAGGCTTTCCTTGAAAGTAATCGTGAGCGGAAGAAATCGCCGACCTATATAAATTAATAGTACGGAAGGACTTACCTTTACTGGCTTCCGACGCCAGAAAGTTGACTATCAGAGACACATCCGCTGTAAAGGGATCAACTTGTCTTCCCAAACACCAGCAACGCCAGAGAGACCAAGCTGATCTATAAGCCTTCTTTGTCCCAGGAGCTGTAGCCCGGTCAATGAAGGCTGCAGCTTCTGCCGAAATTGAAACGCTAGATCGGGATTCCCCGAAATTTTCCAAGCCGATAAGATCAGGGACTCTTGAAGAATTAGACTGTGACGGAGGCCTTGGTGGTTGGTCAGGAGGTCTGGAAAGGAGGGTATCAGAATCAGGGTTTCGATTGACAGTTCCAGGAGGGAAGGGAACCACACCTGGGAGTGCCAGTAATGTACTATAAGGACTATAGAAGCTCGTTGACATCTGACTTGTGCCAGTACTCTGGGAATCAAGATAAAAGGGGGAAAGGCGTAATTGAGGGAAGACGACCAATCCTGAGTAAACGCATCGAAGGCTAGAGCTAAAGGGTCCGGAAGCCAGCTGAAAAATTGTGGAAGTTGAGCGTTTAGCCGTGAAGCAAAGAGGTCTATGTGGAAGGGTCCCCACTTGTGTAGCAGGACGTTGAACACCTGTAGGTTGAGTATCCAGTCGCTGGAGTCCCGAAAAAAACGGGAGTACCAGTCCGCTACTAGATTGAGGTTGCCCGTAAGATATTCGGCTTGAACAGAGATTTTGTTTTGAAGACAGAACTCCCAAAACCCTTTCGCTAATTCCGCTAAAGGTTTGGATTTTGTGCCTCCTAGCCGATTGATGTAGCGCACCGCTGAAATGTTGTCCATTCTGAGCAGAACTGAACAGGAAATCTTGTGTCTTGCGAGGCTCCTGATTGCAAAGGAGCCGGCAAGCATCTCTAAACAGTTTATGTGCAATTTTGACTCCTCTAGAGACCATGAACCTCCAGTCGAGGTTGCACCACATCGGGCTCCCCAACCCGACAGACTTGCATCTGACTCTAATACAAGATCTGGGGCTGATGCGAAGATAGTTATGCCGTTCCAGGCGTCTAAATGGTCTATCCACCACTGGAGTTCTGCACGTGAATCTTGGTCTAGAGCTATAACGTCTGAATAAGCTAGACCCTTTTGGATATGACAAATCTTTAGTCTTTGTAACGCATGATAATGCAGAGGACCCGGAAAAATCGCTTGAATTGAGGAAGAAAGCCGACCCACAATCCTTGCTAGAGATCTGAGGGATATACAAGAACTGCGAAGAATCAGAAGAATTTTGGATTTTATGGATTTGATCTTTGATGACGGTAGAAGGAGAGTAGCTGATACGGAATCTACTAAAAAACCTAGAAACTCGATTTGTTGAACCGGATCTAAGGAAGATTTTTCGTAATTTACGATAAAGCCCAGATCCTCAAACAGAGTGCAAGCAAGACGAACTTGAGACAGTAGCAAGGTGCGACTCTGACTCATGAACAAAATGTCGTCTAAGTAAATCACCAGGCGGATGCCTCGAGCTCTGAGAAAAGCCGCCACTGGCTTCATTAGTTTCGTGAAGCACCACGGGCCGGAGGAAAGGCCGAAGGGAAGAGAGATGAAACAAAAGTACTGACCTGCCCAGTGGAATTGAAGAAACTTCTGCGAGGCGGGATGAATGGGGACCGAAAGATAAGAATCCTGAAGATCCAGTCTTACCAACCAATCTCCTAGTAGTAGAGAGTCTCTGAGATGAAGAATGGTCTCCATCTTGAAATGCCGATAAAGAATAAACTGATTGAACTGTTTCAGATTGATGACTGGACGCATTTTTTTGTTCTTTTTCTGAACTAGAAAAATGGAGCTGAGGAAACCTGAAGAATCTAGTGCGCAAGGAATAATCGCCTGTTTTTGCAAAAGAGACTGGACTTCTAACGAAATTAAATTTGTCATTTGATTAGAAAATTGAGGAGGGGGAGGAAAAATCTCTTGAAAAGGTTCTTAAAAGAGTTCTATAGCATAACCTTGTACTGTGTTTAAAACCCAAGGATCTTTTGTAAGATCCTCCCATTTTGACAGACATTGAGCAATGCGACCCCCCACCACAGGAGTAAAGGAAGTCTGACTTACCAAGTTGTGCAGCGTTTCTGGTGTTACGGCCTCCCTTAGCCCTGAAGCCCCTGCTTCTTTGGGGGATAGAATTGAGGCCTGTGGTCTTGATAGGTGTTCTGATAGGGACCGTGGGAACCTTGGTTAGCGTAGGATCGGCCGGCAAAGCGGTTCCTACCTCTGCCAGCCCTGGTGAAAACCCAAGAAGCAAACATCTTTTTTAATGATTGCTGCGCCTTGTCCAACGAGGAGAAGGTAGTCACATACTTGCTGAGCTCCTTGATGAACGAATCACCAAACAGCAAGCCTTCCGCTTTTGCACCCGGATCTGAACCAGCTAGGTTAGCCAGCTTTGGGTCCAGCTTGAGTAGGAGTCCTTTCTTCCGTTCGTGAGTAATGGAGGAATTAGCATTCCCCAACAGGCATACAGCACGCTGTGCCCATAAAGAGAGTTCTTCTGGGTCAATAGACACCTGTTCCAGCCGAGCTGATTCCGCTATATCAAATATGCGGGTCAAGGGACCCACAATGTCCAAAAGTTTATCTTGGCACGTCGACCAAGCTTTATCTACCCCTTTACGGGAGTCTTTGCCGTATCTAGTAAAGAACGTAAGGAGTGAAGAGTCAATGGCTGGTGTTGCTGTTATTTTAGAAGACAAAGCAGGGCGGGACACTCAGATTTCAATTTCGCCCGGACCTGTTTATCCAGGGGGGTTCGGAGTCTGGCAGTGACATAGTCCGCCACATGATCGGAGGGGACCCACTCTGTGGAATTTGGGTGTTGAATATCACAAGGGTCAAACATAGGAACACCTTCTGAATCCAGAATAGTGATGGACCTTGAAGAATGTTTGGCTTTTTTGAGTGGAGGAGGGGAGAACAACTCTCCAACGTCCTTGTCGGAACTATCCGCATCCGAATCAGGGTCGTTCATTTCGTCATCTGTGTCCAAAATTTTTGTTATTTTAATAGGGGACGATATGTGTTTAGTTTTAACCATGCATTTCCTTACAGACTTAGCTATTAACCCCTCCTTGTTAGGAGGCCCTTGAGGAACCACGTCCTCCGCCATGTGTGAAACACAGTCACTTCCAATTAGCGTCGCTTTTACATTTTTTGAAGGGATTTGACACTTTCTGCTTTCCCCCGCAGAATGGGCCGGCATGGTCTTGGACACAATATTTACCACAGAGTTCTCTAAATTTTTGGAAAGTTTTTGCCAAGAGGCAGCCATAGCCTGATCCACAGAAGTTTGAATAAAATCATTTAAATGCTCCTTCAGGACGTCTTCCTCCTCCTCATGAGATAATTGTGGATGAGTACTGTCCATGGTAATGACTGAAAACAACACTCTTATTATAGGGCAGGCAAGGGTTAAACCTCTCTCAAAGAGAAGAAAAGGAGGTGTCCGGCTCCGCCTACGGGGGGGGTTTATTGAAAAAAAACTGAGCCGGGAGCTCAGCAAGCCAACCGTGAAGAGACCGGCTCCAGGAGACGAGCGCTAAACCGGAGCGCAGCAGGAAAGTTCCAACCTCGAGCTGAGGTAAGCGCGAATGCCTCTTCAACGCACGAAGGCTGAAAACTGCCTACGCACGCTGAAGAGACACAAACGGTCACAGAGACCGATAAGCGCAGCGCGCGACGAAAGAAAAGAATGCGGCTGACAAGCCGACTACAGGCACTATAAATATGTGAAGAATGCCAACACCTAGCGCATGTAGGTAACGCGCTACTAAATATATTAAAGAAGAAGTAAATAATACTTATCTTGACTGAAGAGCAGCAAGAAAAGAGGGCTGTTTTCAGTCAAGATGGGTATTATTCCATGGATACGGCTGTGATTGGTGCATTACTATGAACTACTTTTGTTCTCCCTTTGGCTACTCGTTGTTTGCCTTATGGGACTTGTAGTTGATCTTGACTGGAGCTGCTATTAAAATAAAGAAAAGACTATTGCATAATAGGAGCCTCCGGTCTTGTAATAAAATTCTCTTTTTGTTCTGCGTAGGACTCTCGAGCAGGTTATCTTTCCGATTTCCACGTTCTCACCCCGCCTTTCACACTCTCCATGTGCTTTAAAACGTACCTGTACCCTCAGGTTTTTCCAACCTGAACAGTTGCTTACCTACTCACAACTACTCAACAGCAGCTATGAGCCAAAAGCATGCATTAGATGCTATAGAAAACTACCATCGCTAAATCAGAATTTTTCTCTTATTCCTCTATTGGACTCAAAGAGAGGATGTAGCGCTACGATCAGAGCTGCTGACTGTGAAAATGGGGATCCAGTCCGGCATCGGCTCAACATCAGCACGTGATTCTGGGCAAATCATTTATCTCCTGGTGCCAGAGAAAAGTGAATGTGACCTTCTGTAACTGGTTCTCACATAAAGCGCTCCAATACCATTCAATCGAGTTAACCCACATAATGCTGCAAAAATATAAAATAAATTAACTGATCTTGAGCAGCAGAGATGCGGACATACCAGGACGGTGTGGAAAGTGAGGGCACACATGTTGTTGCTGGGATCTCTGCATTGGCGTCCCCACCCACAACCACTGTACTGCAAGTGCACCCCTTGGAGGTCACTTTGGTTCGAGTTTGGGTCGGAATGGCCTGTAATGCGATCTGGCAATGCCAGAAGTAATCGTCTGACAAATGAGTACGTAGGCCAGTCTTCTGGCTGTCAGTTGGCCTGTTTGTGGGCTGGTTTTTACTGTTGATTACTCTGGTATTACCACAAACATTGCCTGCAGAAATACATTTGGTCTCCCATACCTTGCAACGCATCTGTACAGCATGTTTGTACATCCAAAATGTCCCAAATTTGCAGATGTGGGCCACGTTTTACCTATCTGATTCACTGAGGGCCACTTTCATTTTATTGCCTAGGCATAATTTCTGTTCCATTCCGACCCTGGGTCCCCTCTACAAACTGTACATTTGCTGGTCCTCTGGTCTATACCCTCCTTATGCGCCCTCCACCCGCCGTATGTGTTCTAGCCTCTATATAAACCCTCTTCCTAATCTTTTGTTCTCTAAATCTGCTCGCTACGTGTACATTATTTTTCACATCACACATCTTCCTCACACCACACATTTGCTCTTTTTCCTCTACAAGACCTCTCTATATACCCTGTATGTTTTCTCTCAATTCTCCATTTGCTCTCTCCCACCTGCACTTGATCTTTCCCCCTGCATGTGCACTCTGCACACAGCTCAAGCGCTTGCCATCCCTTGCAGGCACTCCCCACACTCAACAATAATTTGCAATTCTGCTCGTTATGTTCCAGATATGGCTCCGACCTCAAGATGTGCTCAACTCCCCAGATGCCCTCACCATGGATCCTTCACCCTGTAGACCCAGTATTCACATTCTCTCTCCACTGTAAGCATGCATTCTAAACCATGAGCATCAGCTCTCCATAGTCCACACACACTCTAAATCTGTTCTCCACCCCTCTTCATCACACCTCGCGTGGAAACTCCACATCCACTCTTCCCTTTTTATCTTGGCACTCCATGATATACATCTATTCTCTATAACTGATTTCAGTCAATCTTTTCATATACATGTGCTCTCCATCCTATTGATTCTCTTTCTCCCTTATTAGTGCATTGCTTGAGCTTCACATCTTCATTCCATGTGCCTTTTCCACCCTCTACTGTTGTCCATCTTCACCATTTACACCTGCTTGTGATCCCTACCTGCACTTGCCACATCCAGGAGCTCCTTCACCCTCCCAGTGTACACCCTCTATGTGCAGGGGTATAACTACTACTATTAATAGTAAAGCAGGTGCAGTGACCCCAGGGATGTGAGGGGCCCTCTGCATTCTGATTATGGTAGAGTTCCCCTACTTAAATAGGGCGATAAGGTGGCCATTTTGTTTGCATTGGTGCTTATGGCATCTCCACGGCTATCTATGTGCAGTATCCCCTCACCAAACCCATTGTTCACCCTCTGTATCTGCGATCTTCATCTGTTCTCCACCCTACATATCTTTTCTCAGCCCTTTCATGCATTCTACAATTCCACCTGCTCTGTCCTCTTCACACCGCATCCTCTCATTGCACTACATCCCTCTATACCCTCCATCCACCCTCCATATCGGCCATCTACATCATCTTTACACCCTTCACCTGCGCTCTACACCTGCTGCATTCACTTTCTGCCCTCCACGTGTTCTCCACTCTTCTGTTCATGCTCTACTTTGGCTCTTTATGCTCCTCGTCCACTTTCCTCATTTTACATTCTCTCTTCACCCTGCACATCTGCTCTCCACTCAGAATATGCATTTGCAATATTCCACATTTGTCTCCACCCCTATATCCACTCTCCCTACCAGACATCAGTTCTCCAAACTCTACATTTACTGTTTGCTTTCCATTTGGGCCCGTCAACATGTACATATGCTTTACACATCTGATCCCCACCCCATGTATTGCTGTACACCTGTAACATGTACTCTTCACCTTGTATATTTGCTACTCACTTAGGCTGTCCATCCCATAATTACAATCGCCAAAATGTGACCAGCCTTTCAATATCTGTTAGCTTGTGGTGTTCCGATGCACCCATGATAGGACTTTTACCCAAACTAAGGCCCTCATTACAACCCTGGCGGTCGGTGTTAAAGTGGCGGTAATACCGCCTACAGGCTGGCGGTAAAAAAAAATGGAATCACGACCACGGTGGAAACCGCCAACACAGACACCCACTTTACCACTCCGACCGCCACGGCGGTAGCAACAAACACCACGGTGGTAACCGCCAACAGACAGGCGGAAGTCAATGTACCACCCACCACATTACAACTCGCCCATCCGCCAGCTTTTCCGGGGAGGTACCAACGCCATCAAAAGCACGGGGGAAACAGTTCACAGAAGGGAAACCACTCACCTCTCAACACTTAACGAAGAACTAGGACGCCATGGAGCCCGAACTACAGGTGTTACCGATATTGGTGTATCTTCTCATCTACCAGGAGTACGAACGGTGGCGGCGACGACCACGGTGAGGACCGCACCTAGCACATAGGGTGCGGGGGGAGGGTGAGTGACACACGCAACACCCCCACCCTCACCCCCAATACCATATACACAAATACATGCATCAACATTAAATATATACACCCCGTAAGCCTCTGGAAGAAAGCAAGGACAAAAGGAATTGAGTCAAATGAATGTCATATTCGAAATAGTCAGATATATGTTACAAATTCAAAAACAGTATTTACAATATATACAATATGTACATAAGGTGGTACATTGTCCACTGAAAATGTCCGTGGGCCACTGGGCCAAAACTCATAGGCCAAACCCACACTTGACTCCTGCCTCAATATGGAGAGAATACTGCAGGGGCATCAGGTCGAAAACACACAGGCACCTCAGGGGGACGGGGAAGGGGGGCACCTCAGCCGGAAGATGGGACAATGCCACTGCTCCTGGAGGGGGGTCCATGCCCACTGCCTTGTCCTGGGGAGTGCAAAGCCACAGTCTCTCAAGTCGGTGGTTTGCCCACTGCCTGTTCCTGGGGGGGTGCAAAGCCACAGTCTCTCAAGTCTCTCAAGTGGGTGGTTTTCCCACAGGGAAGGGGGGCACCTCAGCCGGAAGATGGGACAATGCCACTGCTCCTGGAGGGGGCTCCATGCCCACTGCCTTGTCCTGGGGACTGTAAAGCCACAGTCTCTCAAGTCGGTGGTTTGCCCACTGCCTGTTCCTGGGGGGTGCAAAGCCACAGTATCTCAAGTCTCTCAAGTGGGTGGTTTTCCCACTGCCCTGCCTGGTCCTGGGGAGTGCAAAGCCACAGTCTCTCAAGTCTCTCAAGTTGGTGGTTTGCCCACTGACTGGTCCTGGGGAGTGCAAAGCCACAGTCTCTCAAGTCTCTCAAGTGGGTGGTTTGCCCACTGCCTGGTCCTGGGGAGTGCAAAGTCACAGTCCCTCTAGTGGGTGGTTTGCCCACTGCCTGTTCCTTGGGAGTGCAAAGCCACCGTCTCTTAAGTCTCTCAAGTGGGTGGTTTGCCCACTGCCTGGTCCTGGGGAGTGCAAACCACAGACTCTCAAGTGGGTGGTTTGCCCACTGCCTGGTCCTGGGGAGTGCAAAGCCACAGTCTCTCAAGTCTCTCAATGTGTGATTTGCCCACTGCTTGCTCCTGGGGAGTGCAAAGTCACAGTTTCTCAAGTCGATGCCTTTCTCCACTGGTTCTGGAGGGGGCTTTGTGCCCAGTGTGCTTCATCCTGCCAAGGATAGGGTGAGTGGATGCCTTCTCCACAGGTTCTGGAGGGGGCTTGGTGCCCATTGTGCTCCATCCTGCCAAGGATAGGGTGAGTGGATGCCTTCTCCACAGGTTCTGGAGGGGGCTTTGTGCCCAGTGATGCAACACTTGGGGTGTGGCAGTTCACAGTCCCTCACCTGGGTGTCTGAGCCACGAGATTTGCAGTTACCAGGATGCATGATAGTCCATGGAGGCAGGGCTAGAGTCCATCTGGTGGCAGCTACGTCTGCACTGTGGTGCTAGTGCCGGTGCTGCTGGGGGTGCTGCCAGTGGTGGAGGGAGGCTCCAGCCCCTCTCCTGCAGCCTCAGACGGCTGCCCACTGGGGCTGCTGCTGCTGACAGTGTTGGTGCTTGCGGCAGTGCTGGCTGCGGTGCAGGCGGCGGTGCTGGCAGTTGTGCTGGTAGCCACCAGCCCTTCACCTGCAGCCTCGGACGGGTGAAGTGCCTTGCCTGGTGTTTTGTGCCCCTTCCTCACCTTGGAAGATGGTGGTGTCACCTTGGGTCTGGCAGCTAGAGTCTTTAAGGTGGCCTTGCTGGGTGGTTGTGGCTCCTTCCCCTTTCTGGATGCTGTCCCCTTCTTCACCTTGCCAGGTGGCAGAATGGATTTTGCCTTGGCAAGGGTTGGAGGCACACTGGCTTGGCGGACGGGTGCCCCCTTTGATCCTCTGACAGCTGCAGGAACCACAGCGGACGTGGACTTGGTGGCTGAGGTGCTAGGCTGGGTTTTGGCCACCCTGGCCTGAGGGGAAGGACGGGGAGGGAGGGAGAGGTAGGGAAGAGGTCAATGTTTGCAAGGAAAATCTTCTTAGGGACAATTGGGTGGGACGAGGGAGAAGGTCTGGGAGTGGAGGAAGAGGGAGTGGTTGTAGGAGGTGTCTGTCTGCTGAGTTTGGGTGCAGGTGCATGGGCTGGAGGTTATTGTGAGGTGGATGGCTGTTGGGTGGGCGGGTGATTGCGTTTGTGTACTTTGGGAGGAGGGGTCACAGACACACTGGGAGAGGACACAGGGGACGTGTGCATGGATGTGGGGGTGGTGACTGCCAGTGAGGGGTGTGTAGTGATGGGCGTGCTGGTGATGGAGGTAGTGGATGAGGATATAGTGCATGCAGGTGTGAGTGGAGACGCTACAGGGAGGGAGGTGGACCAGGAGGAGGGGGGGACACAGTGGAGGCAGTGGATGTTGGGGTGTCTGCATGGGGATGGTGCTTGTGTAAGTGCCTGTGAGATGAAGTGTGTTGCTTGTGTTTGCCTGAGCCACTTCTGTGTGTTGATTTGGGTGAATGCTGGTCTGAAGGTGTGCTTGGGATAGGTTGGGGTTGAGGGGATTGGGACTGGGTAGAGGAAGTTGGAGGGGGGAGGCTGGAGACAGGGACAATGGCTGCCATCAGTGCGGAGGCCAGAGCCTGAAATGCTCTCTGTGTGGGCCGCCACGCCAGAGTGAATGCCCTCCAGGTATGCATTTGTTTGTTGCAAATGCCTCTCGACACCCTGGATGGCATTCAGAATGGTTGACTGCCCTACAGTGAGGGATATCAGGAGGTCAATAGCCTCCTCACTGAGGGCAGCAGGGCTGACTGGGGCAGCGCCTGAGGTGCCTGGGGCGAAGGAGATGCCCACCCTCCTGGTTGAGCGGGCACTGGAAACACACTGAGGGGCTGCTGGGAGTGTGGTGCTGGTAGGGGGGTGGTGGCTGTACCTGTTGTTGGGGTGGGCATAGAGGTGTCCGCCACCGCCAGGGAGCTTCCATCGGAGGAGGAGTCGCTGTCTATGGTGTCCCCTCCTGTCCTCGTCGTGGTGCTCCCCTCACCCTCCGTCCCACTGGTGCCGTCACCGTCGGTGGATTCGGCCTCCAGGCCCATGTGGGATGCAGCTCCCTCCGTCGCCTGTGCCTCTGCTCCTCCGCCAGATGATGCTAATGCACACAAGGACAGGGTGACAAAACAAAAAGTGGGGGGGGGGGTAGACAAAGGATACACTTGGTCAATGCCAGCAAGAACACTACAGTTGGCGTACACAACTCACAGGGAACAGCCCTATGCACTATTCCATGCACTACCAGTTACAATGCCAGTCACCAGCCATTGGGGTACAATGCCTAACGCCATCAGCTGCACACCTGAAACAAACAGGGCCCTGACCAGTAGTAGATGCCCACTAACACTATTGGGTTTGGAGTGCTTCAGAGCCTGCCCAACAAATGACCTCCCCTGCCATATTCACCCTGGCCTAGGGGCACCCACAGCCTACATCCCCACCAAGGTAACACCTTAACTCGCGCAAAGTACTGAATCAGAATTTGTACTCACCCCCTTGTGGCTGCTGTGATGCCCTCAGGCGCCCATCCAACTCCGGATAGGCCACCGCCAGGATGCGGAACATCAGGGGGGTCAGAGTACGACGGGCACCCCTTCCTCGTTGGGAGGCCTGCCCCAGCTGGGCCTCCGCCGTCTTCCTTGCCCAGTGGCACAGGTCCTCCCACCGTTTGCGGCAGTGGGTGCTCTGCCTGTCAAAGACCCCCAGGGTCCGCACCTCCTTGGCGATGGCACGCCAAATACCCTTTTTCTGATGGGCACTGACCTGCAGGAACAATAAAGCAGAGAAGGGATTAGTAATACCATCCGAACCGTCACACGCATGGCCCACCATATCCCTCCCATCCACTATCACACATACATTGACCACCATACATGCAGCACTCTGGCCAGGACCCCTCAGACCCACCCCTACACGGGTCTTACACACACAGCAATTCATACATTCATGGCCCACGCATCATGCTCACAGTGTACTCACCTGTTTGTCTGGAGGACCGTAGAGTAACGTGTACTGGGGTAGGACCCCATCCACCAGTCTCTCCAGCGACTCTGCAGTGAAGGCAGGGGCCCCCTTTTCCCTGACACATGAGCCATTGTCACTTCCAGACACAGGTAACAGCAGCACTTGCAGTGTAGGTCCTCTCCTGTTAAAGGTCAGTTAGCAGGTGAGTGAAGAGATAGAAAATGGTGGTAACGTCCGCGGCGGTGCATACCATCACCGCCTGCGTACATCGCCATTGGTCCTAGAACCCATAGGGCCCAATGATAATCAGTGCGAAGTTGCGTGGTGGTCGTTGACCGCCTATCGCAATGGTGCACAACGCCAACGGAATTACCTCATTTTCACTTGTCCCTCCTCACGGGTCAGGCAGCCGCCATTTCAGGGGGGCACAGGCCATGGCACCTAACTGCGTCACAGCAGACATTGGCACAGCAACTGACTCTTGGATTCACATACTGGTTCTGTAAAGGAAGAAATGCATCATTATTGCACTAGATGTGTTATTGAGACCCTCTGCTCACCGTTTTCCTCCATAGGCTTTAACCACTGAGGATGAATATGAGATGGAGACATCCTCCTGTGTACAGACCCATGGTGGACCTTGCGACAATGGAGGACAGACACATTATACTAACATACATACAGACTTGATCGGGCCACAATCCAAGAACTGTGTGCCCAATTGGAGCCAGACCTGATGTCAGCTATCCGCCAGCCCACAGGTATCCCCCCCCCCCTCTAGTGGAGGTCCTGTCAGTGCTCCATTTCCTGGCAAGTGGTTCCTTCCAAACAACAGTGGCCATGGCATCAGGGATGTCTCAGCCTATGTTCTCAAACGTGTTGACCAGAGTGTTGTCAGCCCTGCTTAAACACATGCGCAGCTACATTGTATTCCCCCAGGTGGAGGATCTGTCCAGAGTGAAAGCAGACTTTTATGCCCTGGGACATATCCCAAACATCATTGATGCCATAGATGGTACACATGTTCCACCCCGCCTGCCCCCGGTGAAATAAACAAGTGTTCAGGAATAAAAAAAGCTATCACTCTATGAATGTGCAGATGGTGTGTTTGGAGGACCAGTACATCTCCCATGTGAATGCCAAGTATCCTGGCTCTGTGCATGACTCCTTTATCTTGAGGAATAGCAGCATCCCATATGTGATGGGCCAACTCCACAGGCACTGGGTGTGGCTAATAGCTGAGCCCAAGGTCCCCACCCAGTATATGTTGGTGTGTGGGTATGGGGTTGTCCCTAAGGGCTAGTGTGTGCCTGACTGTTGTCCCTCGATATTTGCAGGTGACTCTGTTTAACCCAACCTCTCATGGCTACAGACCCCAGTGAGGAATGCCAGGACAAGAGCAGAGGAACATTACATTGAGGCACCTGGGCGAACTAGGAGGATAATTGAGAGGACCTTCAGCCTCCTGAAGGCCAGGTTCGGTGCCTCCATCTGACCGGTGGATCCCTGTACTACTCACCCAAGAAGGTGTGCCAGATCATCGTTGCATGTTGCATGTTTCGCAACATGGCCTTGAGACGCCAAGTGCCTTTTCTGCAGGAGGATGAGCCTGGAGATGGGCTTGTGGCAGCGGTGGAGCCTACGGACAGTGAGGAAGAGGAGGCAGAGGAAGAAGATGTGGACAACAGAAGTAATATCATCCAGCAGTACTTTCCAGTGACACACAGGTAAGACACTGTAACTTCACTTTACTTTTCAGTTTTCTGTTGGACATTGTACATGGCAGCCTGATTTCCCTATGTCTATGGCCACTTACTGTACCCTTTGGCATCTCTAATTTCAGATCTCTGTGGCCCACTCTGGCTCCTGGTATGTTTACTGCTGCCCACTAAAGGTCATACCAATGTTTATATAACTGTACATATGACTTGAAAGGTTTTCAAACTGTTGTACTAATACATATTTCAGTCATTTGACAGGCTCAAGATTTGTATTTATTCCAAGGGTGTTTATTTAAGTGCTCATACGTAGAGGGGGGTATGCAATGGGCTGGGGTGATGGTGGAGGAATGTCCAGTTAGAGTCCAGTCTCTTGGTATCACAGTTGCCTTATCCAATGGGGCATAGGAAGGGGAGTAATGGCAGTTCAAGGTGGACAGGGTGACAAAGTGGGACAGAAGGGTGACAATCAGGAGAGTCCTATTTCCTGGCGGGGGTCTTGGCAATGCTCTCTGCCTTCTGCCTGGATCACAGGGACCGTTTGCGGGGTGGTTCTCTTTCTGCAGTGGGTGGGGTGCTGGTGGCCGATTGGTCCTGTGGCGGAGCCTCCTGTCCACTAGCGCCGGCGGAGGTGGAGGGCTGTTCTTCAGTGTGGCTAGTGTCAGGGGCTCTTTGTTGTGCCACTGCCTCCGTCAAGGTGTTGCCCATGTTAGCCAGCACCCCTGCAATGGTGACCAGGATGGTGTAGATGTTTTTTAGGTCCTCCCTGATCCCCAGGTACTGTCCCTCCTGCAGCTGCTGGGTCTCCTGCAACTTGTACAGTATCTGGCCCATGGTCTCCTGGGAATGGTGGTATGCTCCCAGGATGTTTGTGAGTGCCTCCTGGAGAGTCAGGACCCTGGGCCTGTCCTCCCCCTGTCGCACAGCAGTCTTCCCAGCTTCTTTGTTGTCCTGTGCCTCTGTCCCCTGAACTGTGTGCCTACTGCCAAAGACCCCAGGTCCCTGATCATCCTGTGTTTGTGGGGTTGCCTGGGGTTGCCTAGGGTCCCTGTAGTGGTGGACACACTGCTGATTGACGTGTCCTGGGGACAGTGGCATGGGCCCGCTGGGTGGGTGCTGTGCTGGTGTTTCCTGAGGGGGAGGATCTGTGGTGGGTTGGGACTGTGGCAGGGTAACCGACTGTCCAGAGGTCCCTGATGGGCCGGGTTGGTCATCGTGATCCAGGCGTGCAGAGCTGCTGTCATCACTGTAGGCCTCCTCTGGGGGGGGGGGACTGGATGTTGCTGCAACTCCTCTCCGGTGACGTTGTGTAGGGGTCCTGTGGGGATGAAAATGCAGTGTTATTGTATCTGCGTGTGGCATCTTGTGCAGGGGTGTGTTTCCCTGTATGGCTGTGATTGCCCTGTCAGCTTTGCCTTGTGTGCGTGGTGATTTTGTGGGCTAGGTGGTTCTCTCTAATGGGCATGCTTTGTGATGGGTGTCCATGCAGGTCTGTGATGGGGGTACATGGATTGGTGTTACATGCAGGGCTTGGTTTTGGGGTGGGTGGGTTGTGATAGTGGGGTATATGTGAGGTGGTGGAGTGATGGGGGTGAGGGTAGGGGTAGGAGTTTGTGTGATGGCATGCAGGTAGGGTGGGGATATAGTAGTAAAGATATGACTTACCAGAGTCCAGTCCTCCTGCTACTCCTGCAAGGCCCTCAGGATGCATTATTGCCAAGACTTGCTCCTCTCATGTTGTTAGTTGTGGGGGAGGAGGTGGGGGTCCACAGCCAGTCCTCTGTACAGCTATCTGGTGTCTTGCAACCACGGAACGCACCTTCCCCTGTAGGTCATTCCACCTCTTCCTGATGTCATCCCTTGTTCTTGGGTGCTGTCCCACGGCGTTGACCCTGTCCATGATTCTCCGCCATAGCTCCGTCTACCTAGCAATGGACGTCTGCTGCACCTGTGATCCGAATAGCTGTGGCTCTACCCGGATAATTTCCTCCACCATGACCTTTAGCTCCTCCTCTGAAAACCTGGAGTGTCTTTGGGATGCCATGGATGTGGTGGGAGTGATATGTGTGAGGATGTGTGGGGTGATGTGTTGTGGTGTGTGCTGTGAGGTGCGTGGATGGTGTATGGGTGATGGTGTTCTGTGGCTCAGATTGAGTGGGTGCTCCTGGCTTGTGTCTCTCTCAGTTAGCTATCTTTTTTTTCGTTGAAAGGGTTGTGGGTAATGTGGGTGTGTGTTTTATAGTGGTGTGAGTGTGTGGTGTGTGTATGTGTGTCAGCTGAATGTAGTTTGAATCGTCCAATGTGGTGGTGTTTTGTAAATGTGTGGGTATTTTGAGGGCGGCGGTGTGTACGGCCAATGGTTTACTGCGGTTGAAAGACCGATGCAGTGATTCGTGGGTCCTGATACTGTGGGCGTATTCCTGTTGGCGTAATGGTGTGAGTTTTGGTACTGCCAATTTATCACTGACCTTTGGGCTGGCGGACTTGTGTGGGTGTCTGTATAGTGGCGGATTTCTCTGTGTGGGTCATAATACCCGTAGCGGTATACCGCCACGCTCACGGTATGTTGGAGGCCGTCAGCACAGCAAATGTGCTGTCTATCGAGTACTCTGCTCTCTGTCCTCAATGTCTGCACTGAACCGTTTACATTAGCTCTCCAGTGTGCATCCTCTCACTACCCTGTACATTTGTCCTCCACATCCACTCTGTGGGAAAATAGTTTCTCACCCTTCGTGCAACGACTGTTCATTTGACATCAGGACAACTATATTGAATATGGCATCCATTTTGTGAGTGTTTTAAACACCCCGTCGCAGAGGAAATAGGCAGAAAAAGATG
Organism: Pleurodeles waltl; assembly: GCF_031143425.1. Taxonomy (NCBI): domain Eukaryota; kingdom Metazoa; phylum Chordata; class Amphibia; order Caudata; family Salamandridae; genus Pleurodeles; species Pleurodeles waltl. The sequence goes on along the minus strand of NC_090445.1, from coordinate 1,193,994,246 downwards.
CAGCTTGAAAGCAGCTACATCGTGCAATATGCCTAAGGCTGAATACCAGACCGGCCACATACCTGCAGTTAAGCCAATTTTGAGAAAAACTAATTTCCACGGAATAACCTGCAATTGGGACAAGGTCATACCTGCCATTTACTACACACTATTATGCGCTTCAGCTGTTTTTGCACATTTTTGTTTGTAAGCAATCTCCCACTCCTCTCCCCTGAGGCATACAAATGTTTTTATACCTAACTAGTGGAAAATGATTGAACCTCTGCCATTTGTTTGCATGTAGTAGAAAAATGTATAAAAGCTCTATGCTGCGCGAAGTAAGACAGACTACTCCCTAACCCGCTTGGTGAAGGAGCTCTCCCTTAACTCGAGTTATTGAATAAATCCTGATTATTCTCTACATCTTGGACCCCGTCTCTTTCCTTTTTTTATTATTATTTAACTTACAAGGCAAATTCAGAGGTATTCTAAATTATTTACCACATTTTGGCGCCCGAAAAGGGACTTTCCCTTCTCTACACGCGCCGGTTTTGCCGGTCGCGGGTTTTTCCCCTACTCTCTCTCGCGACGGACTTTAGGTGCACCCGGTGGGGATTTCCCACCGAACTCCCTCGGAGACCCAGGGGCGGACCAGCACCCGGCATACACATGAGGCGGTGAGAGACGAGGAAAGTCCATACCCGAGTGCGACAACGAGGAGAAGAGGAGTCCGAGACGTCCGAGATCCCTCAAAACGCACAGCGTCTGGATTCGATCGAAGAATAACGAGTTTGCTTTTCGGTGAGTACTGCTGAAAAGTATCAAGACGTTTTCTGTTTAAACAGAAACGGTACAGACATATATTAAGAATGTCATTATTTACTAAATTCAAGTATCGGGCAAAAGAGAAAAAATTGTTAGAGAAGGCGATTGCACTCCCACCCAAGGACACTCCAGCCAGGTTCATGTATAACAAACATGGTATGCCCGCCATTGTATTCTTGGACCTATGGGTAGAATATACTAGTCAATTAGCAGAACGATTTAAATGGTACGGGGACTTTTGATATAGAAAATGTCCTCAAAGTAGAGGAACAGTTGTTCAGGAGAAAAGCAAGACAGGACCAGTTAGAGGCCATAGAATGGTGGAGGAAAGAAGCCCAACGGAGGCAAGAGAAAGCGCAAGGAAAAGTTGAGAAAGCCCAGAGAATGTCAGGAAAAAATAGACAGGAGGAACTACAAGAGAAAGGAAAAGAGGTAGTTCTCGAGCAGATGATAAGGGATAGTCAAGGAAATGTTACAGGTTTATACCCCGTACTGCCAAGTAGTGAAAATTCCTGCCCCGATAAATCAAAAAAGAATCCTCTCCTTCCCAGTGCACCTATGCCCCCTGATGATTTGGCGCTTATAGACATATTAGATGTGCCACCCCCATATTCTACCAATACACGACCACTCTTACCCGTACATAATCTACCACCAGTGGTTTCTCCTGAAACTGTTGAGGAACTCTCCGAAGCCGCGAGATTTCTCTCTATAGCAGAAAAGGATAAGAAGGACGAAGCGGAAGGGGGAGAACCAGAAGGACAGTGCCCACACGATCCCTTATCCACAATATACCCCGCCTTAGGGGACGAGGGAAAAAGACTAGGGGCCTGATTCTGACCCCGGCGGTTCCTTACCGCCGGGGCCAAGGTCGGCGGGAGCACCGCCAACAGGCTGGCGGTGCCCCGCAGGGCATTCTGACCGCGGCGGTTTTGCCGCGGTCAGAAGCCGAAAACCAGCCGTCTCCCGCCGGTTTTCCGCTGCCCATTTGAATCCCCCATGGCGGCGCAGCTCGCTGCGCCGCCATGGGGGATTCTGACAACCCATGCCGCCATCCTGTTCAGATGGCAGTATGGGTTGTCGTGGGGCCCCTGGGGGCCCCTGCAGTGCCCATGCCAATGGCATGGGCACTGCACGGGCCCCCGTAAGAGGGCCCCACTTTGTATTTCAGTGTCTGCATTGCAGACACTGAAATACGCGACGGGTGCCACTGCACCCGTCGCACCTTCCCACTCCGCCGGCTCAATTCTGAGCCGGCGTCCTCGTGGGAAGGGTCTTTTGCACTGGGCTGGTGGGCGGCCTTTTGGCGGTCGCCCGCCAGCCCAGTGCAAAAGCCAAAATACCCTCAGCGGTCTTTCGACCGCGGAGCGGTATTTTGGAGGGGGGAAGTCTGGCGGGCGGCCTCCGCCGCCCGCCAGACTCAGAATGACCCCCTAGTTGCCATTTGGAAAAAAATAGAAAAGATGCCCGCTGTACAAAATAATATCAATGGTATGCTAGAATTCATGTTAAGAGGGGGCGACTCTACTCCCTATCGAGATGTTCTGAAAGGAAGAAACAGAAAACAACAAATGTATATATACACCTTCATGTTATATCTATTTGCCCGATACTTCCAATTTAAGAGATTAAGAAATCTGGCGAAATTAGAAGATTTAATGGAGGAGGTGGCGGAGGAAGAGGAAGGGGGGGATAAGGGAGAAGGAGTGGATTCCAAATTAAACAAATTATTAGATCTCATGAGGGAACATAGACATAAATTTAAAGAAGGAACAGTAACTCCCGAGAGGAAAATCAGTAAACAGCACCCTGTACGATGTGTACCACCCCTAGGGGATAGGTTTGCTTCCCTACTCGCGTTCCCAGAACCTCCCAGTAGCGAAGAATCATATGAGGAAACTGAGGAAGCTCTAGACTGGTTCTTTGAACAAGAACCGCCATTGACAACCGAGGAACAAGAACTGGTCCGTTCTGCTACCCTATGGACTTCTCAACCGAAGATTTATAATTCGGACATTATAGCCCAGTTATATTCTAGTTTACCCCTCACCCAGCGTAGGTTAGCAAGTCTGTACATGACACAACACTTGATGACACTGAATAGAGTTTTCAGACCCCATCAATCAGCCCTTGAAAACTTGTTATCCAAATGTACCTCCTTGGCCTTTTTGCAAGATCCTCCACACTTCCTTAACATATTTTTAGATGCACGACAGGAATATCATGATGAAGTGGCTAGGACACTCCTTCGGGCCCGCAATAATGATTATAGGGAGAAAGAAATGTATCGACAATACCCTCTCAGAGAGGTCCATCCTAGAGTAAACGCTGCTAATGAATTGCAGAAAGTTTTTGTGTATACACCTCTTACTAAATTAGAAATAATGAAAATGAAAGAAATGGTACCACTGCATTCTAAGGATCCTGTTGGGTTTTTTAAGGAACTCACAGACGTCCTTACTATGGGAATATATACCTTAACAGATCTAACAATTATACTAAAACATTTGCTGCCCCCAGGTATTTATGAGAAATTAAGGGGACAAGACTGGTTAGTGGATAACGCTAATTTGAATTGGGCCGCCTTAGAGACAAATGACAACGCCAGGACAGCTGGAGCCGACATACCAGATGATGTGAAATTAGCACCGACCCTTATTCTTAAAGTGTTGCCCCAACTTCTTACCACAAGGAAAGAGGATTGGGATGCTATCTCCGCCTGTAAACAAAAGCCAGTGAAGAAATAGGGGATTATTATACGAGATTAGAGAAATGTTTCACTGCCAATAGTGGTCTTAAATTAGAAAGTGATTCATAAGCACATCTTTTTGTATCCAAATTGGTGGAAAACAGCCTCCCGAAGTTAAGGGAAAGAGTTCAGAAGGTAGAGAGCTCCTGGCAAGCACAAAGTCCCTCCCAAGTCCTAAGAATATTACAATACCACCAAAACAGGATAAGGGGGGAAGAAGAAAGCGAAAAGGTTAGGGTAAAGGAGACTAAGTTAAGAGCACTAGTGGCACAAACAGTGATGCCCAAATCAGGGCCACAACCTCAGGTACAAAGAAAGGGTAATAATTCTAAAGGTGTTTGTAACTATTGTCAAAAACCAGGACATTATGTTAAAGATTTACAAGGGAACGTTACGTGCCCAGTTCTAAAACATAATGTGGCCACTGGGAAAACTACACCCAGAATACATGTTCCTCGAGATCAGTACAGACCTCAAGAAGGAACGCCCCAAGAACAGAATCAGGGAATACCAAACACAACGCAAATGTACATATCTGATGAAAATACTGGATATGCCGATTTTCCCAGTTTTTTATGAGGCTGCCCGGGGGGGGGGTTGAGGATAAATTGCTCCTTATCCCTATACTGGTGGACCAAACTGGTCCATATGTAGACGTTCACCTCCTGGGACAAGAAAAGAAATTCCTATTGGATACAGGGGCAAGTAAGACAACGATAGATCATAACGAGCTTCCGCAAGCTCCACTCTCTGGGAATAAAAATATTTCACTGGGTTTCTCTGGTCAACCCATTACAAGTAATACATCAGAGCCACTACCCTTACAAATTGGCCCCCTTACCACTACGACAGATCTTCTCTTAACTGATGCTTGCCCCGAGAATCTATTAGGAATAAAACAATTGAAAGACTTAGGAGCCATAATAGTGTGCTCCCCCCAGGATGTGCGTCTGTTCCTCCGAGACTTCAGGGGCCATTATACAGTCAGAGATTTAGATCCTCGATTGGCCCACCTCCCAGCCGAGTTGTGGGCCACCAGTCCCACATCGGTCGGGCGGATGGTCATTACGCCCCACAAGATAATTTTAAAGGAGGGAGCCATACTACCACGACTCCGTCAATATAAAATGCCTCCACAAGCTGAGAAAGACCTTATTTCCATTATAGAGGACCTCATCACTAGTGGAGTGGTGATCGAAGTACCATCAAATACCGTGAATTCACCCGTATTACCTGTGACAAAGAAAGTACAACAAGGAGAAAATACCAACTATAGACTTGTGGTAGACTTACGGGAATTAAATAAATGTGTTGTGGCACAACATCCTGTCGTACCAGACATATCTACCCTTTTAACAACAATTGATTGTGAAGCCACACATTTTACCGTTATCGATCTCAAAAACGCGTTTTTCAGTGTACCAATACATGAAGACAGTCAATATTTGTTTGGGTTCTCATTGTCCGGAAGGAGTTTCCGGTTTACCCGAGCTCCTCAAGGATTTACTGACTGCCCGAGCATTTATAGCCAAGCACTAAAAAGACAGCTAGATGCCATACAAATGCCTGATCAAACAGCCCTTCTGCAGTATGTCGATGATATACTCATTACGGCCAGATCTGAGCAGTCATGTGTCGAAGCTTCATTATTGGTATTAACATTCTTGGCTGAAAATGGCCACAAAGTGTCGCCAAAGAAATTGCAATTCTGTCAACAGCAGGTGACCTACTTTGGGCACTTACTGTCAAAGGAGGGAAGGCAGCTAACAAAAGAGAGAATACAATTGATACAAAATATACCACAGCCAAAAACACAGAGACAGGTACGCGAATTCATAGGACTAACATCCTACTGCAGACAATGGATACCACAATTTGCACTAATATCAAAACCACTTGTAAAATTGACAACATTAGAAGCCAGCACGTCACCCCAGCTTCCATGGACAGAGGAACACACGCTCGCTTTCAAAACATTGAAAGAGGCGATGTGTCAGGCCCCGGTGTTGGCCACCCCTAATTATTATAAAGATTTTACACTATTCGTCACTGAAAAGAATGGGACCGCTCTATCGGTTCTGACACAAGAGCAAGCTGGAAAACAAAGACCATGTGGATATTTTTCATCCACCTTAGATCCTGTAGCACAAGCTCTTCCCGCATGCCTGAAGGCTGTAGCAGCAACAGCTCAAGCTATTAGACAAAGCGATGCTATAGTATTGGGACACCCTTCGATAGTACGAGTTCCCCATGCAGTAGAACTATTACTTAACAGAACACAGACACAACATCTAACAATAGCAAGACTGTCAGGGTATGAACTGACACTTTTTCAACCTTACATACAGATCTTAAGATGCAATACCCTGAACCCTGCCACACTTTTACCCATTCACGAGAACATAGATGAGGTACATGATTGTATGGAAGTGATTGAACAAGTGACGAAACCACGAACAGATTTAAAAGACACTCCATTACCGGATGCAGAAGAAAATATTTACGTGGATGGTTCTTGTAAAAGAACAGAAAAGGGGGAGATAAGGGCTGCCTATGCTGTTACCACAAATACTCAAATTTTAGAAAGTAAACAGATACCCATTCTCTCAGCACAAGCGGCCGAGTTGATAGCATTGAGCAGGGCCTGTCGATTGGGTAAAGGAAAAAAAATAATATTTATACTGATTCACAGTACGCCTTTGGAGTAGTACACAATCTTGGAACATTATGGAGAGAAAGAGGATTCATGACATCGCATGGATCAAAAATACAACATGCAGACTTGATAACACAATTGTTAGATGATATACATCTACCAGAACAAATAGCAATAATAAAATGCAAAGCACACACAAACGGGACAGATCATGTTATGTTAGGAAATGCATTAGCAGATCAAACAGCTCAAGACATGACACAGAAAGACGTAGAGAGTACGCTGCATCACGGTCCCGAATTTATGCATATGCAGGTCACACGAGATATAACTATGGATATCCAAGACATACAGAGTCACGCCACAAATGAGGAAAAAGAAAAATGGAAAGAGGAAGGAGGGATACTAACTGATCAAGGATGGATGACACCACATAAAGCAGTCTGGTATCTTCCCGATGCCATGGTGCAGATTATTATAGATACAATACATGGACCAGCCTACCTTGGGGAAAAAGCTATGCTAGACGCAATACAACATATATGGGACAATAAACATCTTAGGGCAGCAGCCAAACAAAGAGTCCAAACATGTATGATATGTTGTCGGTATAATATTGGAAAAGGCACAACAGTAGGGGCAGGAGGATTTCATCCTCCTGAACACCCTTTTGAAGTTATACAGATGGACTATATACAAATGGAAAGGTGCAGAGGACAGAAGTATGTACTCGTAGTAGTATGTACATTAACACGATGGACCGAAGCTTATCCTGTACCTGACTATACTGCCAGCACTACAGCTAAACAATTGATTAAGGAGTATTTCCCTAGGTTCGGTCTGCCCCGAGTTATATATTCTGATAATGGTCAACCATTCTCGTCTGAATTAATGAAAAAGATATCGCTACTGTTGGGATACCAGTGGAAATTTCACTGTGTGCGTCATCCACAGGCAGCAGGCCTGGTTGAGCGACATAACCAGACTTTAAAAAACAAGATGGCAAAGATATGTGCTGAAAAGGGAGTTGATTGGATTACTGCCTTACCAGTAGCTCTGTTTTACATGCGTATGATTCCTCATTCCAGAACGGGGCTCGCGCCCTACGAGATAGTTTTTGGTAGGCCTCCTAACATATGGGGAATACCACGTGCGAAAGCTATAACAGATATTGAAATGCCTGTACTGACTGATTACCTGGCTTCCTTGCAGCCGCATTTCCTGATAATACTGAACCCAAAGAGCACCAGATCAAACCAGGCGATTGGGTTTATATTCGTAATTTTGATCGAACAACACCTCTTGAGCCTCGATGGAAGGAACCGAAGCTCGTTCTACTGGTTACCAGGACAGCTGTAAAAGTCGAAGGTCGTAAGGGATGGCTCCATGCGAGTCACTGTAAGAAACATTTTCCCAAGGAAAAAAGTGGACAGACATCGCCACTTCAGACACAACAGAACGCAGAACAATTGACATTACCCACAGAAGAAAGTCTCCAGCAGACTTATAGATCTAAACTCAGGTCATCTACTCGAGCCCAGGTCAATTAAGTCCAAACAAGCTCTACTTGTTGGTGAAACGGCAGGGGCTCTGAGAAGTGTACCTGACAAAAATGACGACAGAGACAGTGAAGCAGAAGATGTTGAGAGACAAATACAGAAAGAAAATGTGTGCGAAAAGAAATTTTTGTATAATGATGTTAATGTTGTTTCTGGCAGCAGCAATGTGTTTAGGTTGGGTTTTACATTAAATTTTTCCATCTAGTCAACTCCCTATATTCTCACCCAACAGTACACAAGAACATACCTATTATGATCTTACGCCTCATGAACGGGCCCACAGATTAGCTATGCAAAATAACTCCTTTGTACGGATGTTGCACTATACTCACTAGGTTGCCAATACTACCGATTGCTGGATATGCGGACAGATTCCCCCTCATCAGAATGACGGAGGGATGCCACTGGTACCTTTTCCATTTTCATATAATGGTACCTGTGAGGCTTGGTTTGCCTTAATAACAGCGTACAATACCTCCAATTCCGCATGCCCTGAAGGAGATGTCGATATATGTAAGAATGGGTGGCCATGGGGAGATCTGAATACCATCCTTAATCAAGTCTGTTATCCCGACGATAATGGAATACCACAGGCTAAGGGGACTATATTCGAAAGTGAAGAGTATAAACAGGAGTATTGATCTTCCAAATTAGTAAATACCAAGCCTAAAAAGAAAGGCGGACCAACCTCCATATCTGTTTCCAAAATGAAAGGACAGCTGTGTGTCCAGAAGACTGGTATAATCCAGGTAGGACACAGTGAATGTAATATTACTGTGAGTTTCGAGGACAAAGGCCAATCAACGTTTCCAGCGTCTAGACATGCATATTTTGTCTATGGAGAGATAGCCTATATACGTCTTCCCCTCGGATGGGGAGGAAGATGCAATATATCTTTCCTATTGCCTCCCATTTTCCTTGCACCGCCGATGTATCATAAGGATCGCCTACTCCCTAATGAGAGGCATAAAAGATCTATAGATACTTCGGGGATAGACCAAACAGAGACTACCCTGGAACAGTATACAGACTTCAATAGAGGTTTCTTCTTCTTTATTGGACCGATTCAGAATAGTAAGCTTATCCGTAGGCTTACTCGAACAGTAGAAGCAGATGTAAATCAGACTATAGCTGCTCTGGGAAATTTGACACAGGAACAATCCGCTATCAGAATGGTAGCGCTTCAAAATCGTCTTGTTCTTGATGTCATACTAGCAGAGAGGGGCGGAGCATGTAAAATTATTGGGTCGAGCTGCTGTGTTTTCATACCTGATAATGCCCCCTCTGTCTATGAGGCTATTTCTAGATTGCACAAAATTGCGTCCAGCTTACACCAGGATCCTAGCAACTGGACCCGGTCAGGATGGTTTTGGGGACTAGTCTCCACATGGGGCTGGAAATTGATTTCTGCTATTGGCATAGCATTGTTTACATTAATGGGATACTGCCTGTGCATCCAGTGTGGCCCGCCACTCTGTGGATTGTGTGCTACCATGTGCATTCCCAGAAAAAAGAAAATGTTAAGATTATGCTCCAAGATCATATTGATGATCTTATGGCCATCGAGATAGAGGACAATGGTTGCACTCTGGTGCAAGGAGGGAATGTGGAAAAATAGTTTCTCACCCTTCGTGCAACCACTGTTCATTTGACATCAGGACAACCATATTGAATATGGCATCCATTTTGTGAGTGTTTTAAACACCCCGTTGTAGAGGAAATAGGCAGAAAAAGATGCAGCTTGAAAGCAGCTACATCGTGCAATATGCCTAAGGCCGAATACCAGACCGGCCACATACCTGCGGTTAAGCCAATTTTGAGAAAAACTAATTTCCACGGAATAACCTGCAATTGGGACAAGGTCATACCTGCCATTTACTACACACTATTATACGCTTCAGCTGTTTGCACATTTTTGTTTGTAAGCAATCTCCCACTCCTCTCCCCTGAGGCATACAAATGTTTTTATACCTAATTAGTGGAAAATGATTGAACCTCTGCCATTTGTTTGCATGTAGTAGAAAAATGTATAAAAGCTCTATGCTGCGCGAAGTAAGACAGACTACTCCCTAACCCGCTTGGTGAAGGAGCTCTCCCTTAACTCGAGTTATTGAATAAATCCTGATTATTCTCTACATCTCGGACCCCGTCTCTTTCCTTTTTTTATTATTATTTAACTTACAAGGCAAATTCAGAGGTATTCTAAATTATTTACCACAACTCTCCAAAATGTACATACGTCCACTTGCTCGTTCCACCCTTTGTGCTCTCCATCTACAAGGTGAACTCTCCACCCTGTCCATAGACACCGGTATTTCCACTTGCTATTGCCCAAACCCACTCTCTGTGTGTTCTCCACATCCCATACAACAAACGCAGTGAAGGCTCTAGTCTGTAATTCTGCACTCAGTGGTCTGCATCCTCTCTCATCATTGCACACTCATTGTCCTAGCTCTCTCATCATGCTCTATAGCTGCTTCTACACTCATTATCTGCTTCAGCTTGTACTCAGTGCATCCGCCGTGTGCGTGAGCTCCAAATCATGTATGTCCACTCTTCAAACTCTTCTAACCTCACATGTGTTAGCTTAACTATCCAAATGTGTTCTCCACCCTTCACATGCACTTTAAACAGTACATTAGTTGTTTAACCTGTATATCCGCTCTCTAAATCTGTTCTTCACCTAACGCAAATTCACATCTACACTTTCCTTCATGTACATCTACTCTCTGCAGCCACTCTCCACATCTTCACCTTATGCGCTACTTTAACTTTCCGCCTTCTACATCAGTATCTTAAATTCTCTCCCCCTCCACATGTACTATTTGCCTGCTACTTCTACTCTCCACCCTCTGCGGTTTCCCTCTGAACGTGCTCACTGTCATGTTTTGTCTATACCCTCAGATTCTGTACTCCTTTCTCATCTGCATGCCAACCTACATATCAGATCTACCCCCTCAAGTTCACATTTGCTGTCCATTGAAATTTTTATAGCTCAACTACTCATCAGTGAGGGTCTCAAGGCGCTGGGTGGGGGCAGACGGAGCCTCATTTGAAGAGCCACGTCTTGAGGTTCTTCCTGAAGGTGGTGAGCGATGGGCGTTGTCTGAGGTGCAGGGGTAGGTTGTTCCAGCTCTTTGCCGCTGTCGCGTAGGCTCTAATTTTCTAATGAGACTACTGGAGTTTGAGCAGCAGAATCGCCTGCGGTGTGGGAGACTGAGTCCAACCCACTACTGGTGACACCTGTCGCTCCAATCCGGGTTTTGCTGCGGCTAACTAGCAGTGCCTCATCTCTACCAAAAGATAGTCATGACTTGGCAGCCGAGCGCATGACATACTAGGCTTCTCAGGGAAGTCGTGCTCACTCAGATCGCATCCGGTTCTCTCATCTACTATTCAGTCTCGTATATAAATGACATACAGAGGCAGTACTGTATATGTTTCAATAATGAGTTTAATAAAATGACTGCATATTTGATAGCAAAGCGTGAGCTGCAATAACCAGGACGACACAACATGACAGTATTAAAATTGTGATGAGAAGAGTGAAGCATAAAAACAACGCTATCATGTTGTCACTATGATCCATGGACTATTTCCTAACTAGGTGGTAATTGAGCACAGCATGTTAAGCTCTAATTCTGCCTTTCAGGTTCCACTGGGAAGACATCAACCCCCATACCTGAGCAAAGGCCTGTGGTCTGCATTAGCATCTGTAGCGTAGCATTCAGCAATCAGCATACAGTCATGGTTCTCTGGCTGAAATCTCCCTCTAACGTGTAAGGGACAAGGAAGCATTTGTATAATAACACAGCTGATGTTCGGAGAAAATGTCCCTACGTAAGGATGTGTATTTTCTACGAATGTTGGAGACTAAACTTCTACCACTGGCAATGTACTGAGCTGCAGCCTTGAATGAAGCACAGAGTGATCAAGAATGTCTTGTTTGAGAACAGAGTGCTGGCTTAGGCAAAAACCGTTAGATAGATGAAAATAAAACAAGGCCGTAAAAATGGTTATTATAATAATAATAAAGCGAAGCTGAATAAAATATATCTAGGTTAAAGTGCACCGCGGCCTAGTAACGTGCATGGAGCTATAACTAAAATGGCTACATAACACCCTCACCTTGTCGGTTGAAAGTGGTTCAAAGCCAAAGCAAAACATTTTTTGATGAAAGCTCAACCTAAGATATATAGAAAAAGCAAAGTCAATTTGGACAAGTTGAAGGGACACATAAGCATCCTACATGACAATTTAAAACATGAGCATGTGGCCTGAAACCGAATTAAAAAGGCAAGTAAATTTAAAAAGTTCCAATCTAGTAATGAGTCAAGAAGAATAGGAGATCTTCCACGTCGGCCGATATTAAAATCGGGAAGTCCTCGCCACGAAGGATCATGGAGCAGATGTGTTCCGTAGCCTCAGTCTCAACCAAGGCGGCATCCCGTGGTGTGTCCGGTGATGAGTCATGAACAACTTCCTCCAGGAAGGGCAGCTCATAAGTAGCTTCACGTAGCAAACGCAACCTCAATGCGCATGTCCGGTAATGAACCCTCAGCGAGGACATCAACAGATCAGCGTCCACTGTAGGCAAGCGTTGCTTCAAAAGGCAGATTTCCAGTGCATATGTGAAAGAGCACCAGAGGCCCCGAAACATGCAAAACCGGTCTGAATGACAAAGACCAGCCACACTCCAATGGCTCCAGGAGTGTTGCTCCAAAATACTGCATCATACGTTCATGACACAGTTGCACTGATGGGAGCGCCGTCATTTCTCCTCGTTGCGGCGGGACAGCCATTGCGCATAAAAAACAGCAACAGCAGGATGCAGCTAATAAAGCCAAAGTTATCGGAAATCCCCCAAAAATACTAGAGAAAATTGAGTGGATAGCTGATGGTATTAAACCGAATATGGAGGAGAAGGTGTGAATGAAACCAGAACCAACAGCTTTGAAAAAATGTGCGATTCCAGTTGTACTGGATGTAATAAATATTCGTCCCACGAGTTCACCGAAGTGTCTCGGAAAGTTTGTATTTACCAGGGACTGTATTTCTGCCGATGACCTTGCCACTTGAAGTGCGTATGTCTCGCGGACAGATGTAAGGGCCACATGCTTTTGAAAGAGTAAAGCCTTGAGTCTGCTCAACTTGTCAAAATTCACGTTTGAAGTAGCAATGTGAGGCCAAATATCCGCTACCTCCTTAATTTTAGTGTGGGGGAAAGTACGTTCCCGCAGCATGTAACGACCTTAGAGACTGAAACAACATAAACTATTCCGGCTCGCATGCCACAACAGTCTTCACCATTGAGGAGGACGTAGCTGCCGTTTGAAAGCACCTGGAACGTTAGTCTAATCTAGGGGACTGGAACTCCCTTTAGACAACAAGCCAGATTCGCAGCAGAGGCGTTACACGCCCCATGCAGGGACAGCTGTTTACAAACCGAGTGGCTGACTGAAATCTCGTATTCACTACCGCTAAGAAAGACTTCTTTCAGGCCACTGAAGCATTTGTATGAGAAGGGAAGCTCCCACACCTCATGGATGTAACTATCACCCAGCTTCTCATATCTGCCTACCGGAATGTGTTTTAAACAGGAGGTGAATTGAAGTGTTGAAATAGGCAGATTAATAACCCCATGTATTAACCACTCAGCAGATGGTATTTCGGCCACAGTAAAAGGCAACTTTTCTAATTTCTCGATGTTAAGCATGACATAAGTTGCTTCCTTCTTAACCATCAATTGTTGTTGTTGCGTTAAATTAAAGGAAGAAAAAATTTCCCTTGCACTGACATGCTGCCAGGGAACGCAACCCGCTTTCATTGTTTGAAGTGTCCAACCCAACTGCATGATGGACCTGATCTGACTCTGTCCATGGTGTAAAGAAGACATATCTGATTGTATAATAATGTGTATAGCAGAAGAGACAATATTATTTAAAGTATATATCTGGTCGGACAAGGTATTGATCCCATTATCCACAACAGTTAATGCTTTTTTCAGATTTTCCTCGTCTATTTCCCTTAACTGGGGCAACTGCTTCTTGTTGAGAAAGCCTCCAAATTTCATTATATACTACATATAAGAAACACTTCCTACGGTGTTTTCTGGGGCCCAACAGGAAGTCCTGTAAATCGGTGTTATTGGACAGGAGACGGAGGTGTTCTCTAACCGCATCTAGTGAGGATGATTTTGACCATTGCTGGCACAATTTTCCTACACTACATGTTGTGACTATACCCGCATGTTCGGATGATATATAGCAAGGGTCTGGCCTACTAGTTCTAAAACCCCCCCAAGGAGTTAATAAAACGTTGATGACACCCATTAGTATCTATTGGCCACAATAACCACCCGCCAGGACTTGTCAGTGAAGCATTAAACGTACCATTCTGGACCCATTCATCAAGCGGATTTTCAGTTGTATTTGTATATTTTTGCCATTTATAAAACTTTGTGGGGGCAGGTATACTGGGCATGTTTAATTCCTTAATTTTAGCTAAGCCTAAACAACTTGTCTGTAGTACTGTTTCGTTTAAAAAGATAATTTGTACAGGAATAAGGCATGCTCTAAACAAAGCTTCCTTTCCCTTAACTTGCCAATTTCTTGTTCCCCAACCACTTTTCAGATCAATCGTTTTCAGCCAATATTCATAGCCTTCTATAGACAACCGGGAAACAAAGGATTCCGAATATATATATATTTCGTATTAGTCATTAATATATGTATATCCTTAGTAGGTGGTACTTTAAAATAATATGACTCAGCATTTTTCACATTGTGCCCAGAAAAATATGCAAACTTTTCAAAGTATGTTTTGGAATTCCCCTGCAGTGGAGTCGGACAATGTTCCCATTGTGTATAATTAAAAACAGTTTTGGGGCTGCTCGCTCTATGTATGAAATGGTGTCCATAATAATTATAGCAAAACATATCACCATAATTTTCTTTAAATTGGTAAACATCTTAGTTTTCGAAGACAGTATAATATTGCACTTCAGTCATCATGGAATCAACTGTTTTCACATCCCAATCATCAGAAACAATGCTTGGTATTACTATATCATTCATTGATAGTTTGAACACATATACGGTATTTGAATAACTTCTGTGGGACCATAAATATCAAACATTACTCTGTCCCAAACAATCCCATCAGGAATTGATACTGCGGAAATGTTCACAAATGACAAGTCTCTGCGGACTCTCTGAAAAATGTGGCTTCAAAACCTCCTCCAGCAGTTCAACTGTTGATTTTTCAGGAAGAAAGTGACCAATTATTAGTAAGAAAAAGGTAATGACAAAACCAATCCAAAGAAAAAAGGCTAGGAGAGTCAAAGAGAGCCCTAGATAGTTCCATGGAAAAATAAAATATGTTTCTTTAAGCCAATTGTTTAGCTTACGTGCACATGACAAGTCAGCTGTTGAAGAGACGAATGAGTCTGAGAATTCATCGTTGAAGTCGGCAAAATATCCAGAGGCAGTTCGTGCAAATGGTGGAGCCATTGTCAGTGGTGGAGCTGGTGTTTCCTGTGGTGGCACACTATAGATAGCACCATCCATCTATGTTGGAGTTGAGTTGACTTGATCAAATATTTCTAAATTGTTTGATGTTAGTGGAAACAATGCCAGATTATCTTCCAACCTCCCCAAGCTCGGAGAGGTGTCGGTGTTGGTATAAACGACTTGTAGAGGAACTTCTTCGCCAGTAGTGAGAGGGATTCGGGAGCTACGGGATGTTCCCCTTAGTCGGCTGTGTAGGATCGGCCACATGGTGAAGTTTGACATTGTCGATGGAGACAAAACAATTTTCTTTGGCACCTGCCAATGGTGGTAAAATTACAGTTCTAGTACCGTGTATCCCTAGTACTGAGACTGGTGCTCGATAGGAAGGGCCAAATTCCTTTTTCACAGCGACTTTCTCACGTACAAGATCCCCAACTTTGGGAATCCAGCCAGTAGATGTTAGAGGCACATCCTTGATTCCTGTGGAGGTGACACTGATAGAAGAATTATCATCACAGAACTGTTGCAATTCCTGTAAGACAGTGACACATTCATTTATGTCAAAGGGTGTTTCTGCTGCCTTCACGCCAGGACCATCAAGATCCAGAACATACATTTGAGTTCCGAATAGGCACTCACGTGAAGAACAACCCCCCAGGGACCTTCTAGGCAGATTATTTAGTGCTCTCTGGACTCCATATAGGTGGTTAAGCCAACTACGACCCGTACCTAAGACTCTGGCTGTTAAGGATTGCTTTAAATCACGGTTTAATCACCCCATGACACTATTTCCCTCAGGATGAAATGGAGACGAGTACTGGAGTTGGACCCCCAATGAAGCCAAGGCGTCCCTGAATGCCCTTGAGGTGAAAGCAAGGCCCTGGTCCGAATGAAAAGCCGCAACCGCAAATGTACTGATAAAGACTCGCAAATCTTTAGTAACAGTCCGAGCATCAGCCGAGCATTGTGGTCACACCCATACAAATCTGGAGCATGAATCAACAGCGACTAAAATATACTTGTATGCACTATCTGGTGTTAGGGGACCACAGTGGTCCAAGTACACACATTGTAACGGTTTGTTTGAAATTAAGAGGGGTGTCTGCGGCGGGCGCTTGGCAGTGGAAATTTTAAGTTGTTGACAGATGTCACAACAAAGGACATACTGCTTGATCTCTTTGTAAAGACCGGGCCACTGATAACGGGCCTGCAGGATCGAAATTGTAGCCGCCACACCAACATGGGCAGATGCCACCCCCTCATGCGCTGCTTTAATCAATTGTGGTCTTATGTCTCTATTTGGAATGTCTCGTACCCCTACGCCTGGTATCTTAACCTCAGCTTTTCAGCATACCTCCCATTTGGTAGTGATACTTGTTAGGAAATCCTTTAGGATAGGGCGTACCATCATCCATAGCTGTCACGGCAGCCCAAATGTCTGTGTCCGGTTTTGAACTCAAACGAGTCACTGCAGCTACAACGGCCACAGCCACTGCTGACTTTGCGGCTTCATCAGCCAATGTATTTCCAGCAACGTGTATCCCAACAAGCTGGTGTCTAAGTGTATGTACAACGTGGACATTTGGTAGCGTCTCTTTCAGATCTGCTACTTTCCCCCACAACAGTCTGTGTTTGATGGTGTTGCCTTTGGAATCTCTGAACCCATGAATCTCTGAACCCATTCTGGTGCCAATAATGCAGGTATTCATTAAAGGACTGGACACAATAATATGAATCACAAACAATCAGCGTAGGCTGTGCAGGATCCATGTGTTCCAGTGCCATCAGCAGAGCTTTAAGTTCTGCCAACTGTGCTGTGCAATCCCCTAGGGTTTGCGTAAAGGTATGTAGATTACAAAATGTATCGCCCTCCATGTAGCCACTTACGACTGCGCAAACAGCAGAATATTGGTGTGTAGTACCAATTGCAGGTTGTGCTGAGCCATCGGTGTACATGACTCTATGATATTGTTCAATGGGCAATGTATTTGCTGGAACTGGGTATTCTATTTCGTATTGTAAAAATTCTTGAGTTTGTAACTTTGGGTCAAAAATGTAGTCTACATTAGTGGCTGTCAGAGACGTAGCCCATTGTATCCAACGTGGATGTAATGCTTTTGCGTTTGGAATGCTAGCTTTTGTAACAGCCTCTAGGGCTGGGATCGGAGAAACAACAATTATGTGTTTTCCTTGGGCAGGAGGTCTTTCTTTAATGACAGCCATCTGCACAGCAGTGAGAATTTTCTCTGTGGGAGCAAAGCGTTGTTCTGCTGCTGAATATAAGTGGGATTTGTATGCATTCTGGACTGTCTCACCTCATTGAATGTCACATAGGTGAAACCGATGGCCCCAGCTATTACTCTGATGACCAAGTGTGTTTTGTTGTCCCTCGTGTGTAAGTGTTGTGCTGCAAGCATGTCTGTTTGCAACTCTCGAAGAATGCGTGTATATTCAATTGTCCAGAATTTACTTGAAAAATCGGGACGTATTAGATCATATAAAGGTTTTATGCGTGTAGCATAATCTGGAATGTAAATTCTGCCAAAATTTAGGAAACCCAATAGAGATTGGAGTTTTTTATCGTATTTGGTGGTTGTAACTGTGTGCATTTCTCTAAGAATTGTACCACTATGCTCCTTCCTTCACTTTACAGCTCATATCCCAGGAACAGGACGCTGAGGAAGGCGATTTTTGTTTTTTTTAAAGTTGAATTTGTAACCAAATTCAGCAAATCCGACAACAATGCGGGCTACCCGTCTTAAATGCTGTAGCAATTCATCATCCGTAAGATATATCTCATCTACATAGGACAATGCTTCAGGGTCAAGCTCATGCAAAATTGCTTTAACACGATCTGCAAACAGTCCTGGGCTGTTCTTATACCCTTGAGGTAAATGACAGAATTGTTTCTGAGAGCCTAGTGCACTGAAACTTGTTAAGTCTCTACTCTCAGGCGCTATATTCTGGCAGAAAAAACATTGGAAATGTCCAGTGTTGTTTTGTATTTTTTTTTCGCACTATATTGTTCATTAGTGCTGTCCTATGTGAATTTTGTATAGCATAAGTGCGTGTATGACTGTTTAAATGTCTGTAGTCTAAGACTATTCTATATGAATGGTCTGGCTTAGCCACTGGGAAAAATGGATTATTCATTTGGGAGACACAGGGTTCAATTATGCCCTGGTACTCTAATTGCGCAAGTATTTCTCTCACCGGTGCTTTTGCTTCATGTTTTATAGGATACTGCGGTTACGGTTGAGGTTCACTTTTAATTGGAATTACATGGTAGGGGGATTCTTGATCCCATCCTACGTAATTTTGGTATAATGCAGGTGCTTGTGCCAAAGCCCATTCAATGGAATAGGATTCGGCGAGTTCCCCTGGAACAAGGGGCGAGAAGGAAGGCTTAATTACATCTTCTCCATGTGGTCGGGTACGGACAAATTCAGGTGGCCAATCTTGTTCGGCCAACAAAACATCATATATGTTCACCACGTGATCCCAAAAGATTGCATCTATTATGCATTCAGTGTCTCCTTCTGACTGTAGTGTTACTTTATACACCCTATCAGGCGTGGAGACACGCATGTCCGCAGTTTCTACTTGTATAAAGGCATCAGTTGCTTTCACCTCCAGATGCTCTAGAAGATTCTGGCGAACTATTGTGACCTCTGCTGCGCTGTCTAGCAGTGCTAGTGCCCATTTCTTGTTTTTCAAGAGGATCCTCTTCCTGAGTAGCATGTCAGACTGCGACTTCTGCCACCTTTTTCTTTTTGAATTGTGGTCTTTGTTGGGTGGGTTTGTCTTCCTTTTTAACAGAAGCCTCCGAAGAGCATTGTGATTCCTGTTTCGGTTTCACGTACTCTGTCCTTCGCTCTGATCGCCCACCTCTCTCATTTCGTTTTTCCGATGAGTCCTGAAAGGAACGAGATTGGCGTGTATCAGTATATTGATATCTATCAGGCGTTTTTATATTATCTCTATTTCTGAGATTATATCTATTTCTGCGGGGTCTCCATACGTAGAGATTCGCCCCTCTCTTTTTTAGGAGTTTGTTGCTTTTTATCCCAGTGTTTCTTATTACCCTCTGGTGCTTACTCGATTTACCCTGAAATTGTGGTTTAGATGGTCTGGCCCATAAACTATCTCAATCGATACTAGAATAGGTGTCTGCGATTATTTTAGGAAGTTCTCGTTCCTGATCCTGTTGAGGAACGTCACAGAGCTGCATGCACACTGCAAGCGCTACCGCTTCCCCTTTAAGATTCTTTAAGATGATTGAGGATACTGTGGCAAAATTGCCCATCAATTGCATCCCCAAATCTAGGGCCAGGGCAGCCCCATACTCATCTTGAATTTGTTTCAACACCTCCAGTAAATTGGCAAGTGTCGGTGAACCATGTGCGGTTGTATAGAGCGCGGCAAATACTGTGCCCCAGGTATTACAGTTATCTACTGTAGGGACCATCCCAAAGGGCAAGCACATTGTTAATATTCTATGTTTATCCTGAGGTCCCGTATGGGGAAATATTGCCTCCAGCGCATTAATTTTTTGTGCTTACCAAAACTGAGTTTCCTCCCGTTTGGCAGGTACTTTACCAATGATCGAATGTACAGTTGCAGGATGTATACCTGGTGTTGCTGCATGTGGATGTGCTGGAGCAGCACGTGCTGGGTTTGTATTTAGTGTTTGCATTACAAATTGTACTAATCGTCTATATATCGCTAGTAATTCAGTATATAAACGACGAACCTCAGCTACCGCTAAATTTGCAACTGCAGGATGTGGTGTATAGGTGGCCAATAAAGGCCAGGTAGGACCATCATTACTTATAGACAACCTAACCTTACTGGTAAAATTGTGTGGGGTAGGGCGCCATCAAGCCAATTATTATGTTCTTGATAAGATAAAGGTATTTCTAAATATGCATATGCTCTGTATTGTCCAGGCACATTTGCAGGTGTATAATGGTGAAATGTACTGCTGGGAATGTGACCCAAGAATAGAAAAGTTCTGTTCTATAAGCTGCATGGGCATCCACCACAAATGTGACGGGACCCCCCTGGGCCGTTCGGCGATTCGCTAATAAAGGTGCAGTTAGAGGTTGTCTCATATTAACCGCTATTAGTACCTGCTGTGGATTTGCCATTATAGTGACACTATAATATCAGAGAAGGCACACCAAGTAGGGCTTTCCTTTTAAAGTTCAAGCTTGAACAACCTCCAGCTGCAAATAGGATAGCCTACGCAGCTGGGGTGGAAATCCTCAGTACCACGGATGTCTCCGCATACTGTATTGAGGCGTCATTATATATAATGAGACAGAGATACTCCAGAGGACCCGAAAATTAGAGCCTGACCAAACGTTGGCGGCGCCATGTCGTGTAGGCTCTCATTATTCTAATGAGACTACTGGATTTTGAGCGGCAGAATCACCCGCGGTGTGAGAGACTGAGTCCAACCCATTACCGGTGACACCTGTCACTCCAATCCGGGTTTTGCTCCGGCTAACTAGCAGTGCCTCATCTCTACCAAAAGATAGTCATGACTTGGCAGCCAAGCGCATGACATTCTAGGCTTCTCAGGGAAGTCGTGCTCACTCAGGTCGCATCCGGTTCTCTCATCTACTATTCAGTCTCATATATAAATGACAAACAGAGTCAGTATATGTTTCAATAATGAGTTTAATAAAACACATGCATCTTAGATAGCAAAGCGTGAGCTGCAATAACCAGGGCAACACAACATGACAGTATTAAAATTGTGACGCAAGAGTGAAGCATAAAAACAACGCTATCATATTGTCACTATGATCAATGGACTATTTCCTAACTAGGTGGTAATTGAGCACAGCATGTTAAGCTCTAATTCTGCCTTTCAAGTTCCCCTGGGAAGACATCAACCCCCATACCTGAGCAAAGGCCTGTGGTCTGCGTTAGCATCTGTAGCGAAGCATTCAGCAATCAGCATACAGTCGTGGTTCCCTGGCTGGAATTTCCCTCTAACGTGTAAGGGACAAGGATATGTTTATATAATAACACAGCTGATGTTCGGAGAAAATGTCCCTACGTAAGGATGTGTATTTTCAAGAATGTTGGAGACTAAACTTCTACCACGTTCACCGGCAATGTACCGAGCTGCAGCCTTGAATGAAGCACAGAGAGATCAAGAATGTCTTGTTTGAGAACAGAGTGCTGGCTTAGTCAAAAACAGTTAAATAGATGAAAATAAAACACAACCGTAAAAATGGTTATTGTAATAATAATAAAGCGAAGCTGAATAAAATATATCTAGGTTAAAGTGTACAGCGGCCTAGTGTGTTAAAATAACGTGCATGGAGCTATAACTAAAATGGCTCCACAACACCGCGAGGTAGGTGAAGGACCTTCCTCTGGCGGTTCTTTTCCGTATACGGGAACCTATGTCCACTTTATGCCCTGTACATGCATCTGAACACTATGTGCATGCCGAACACTCTACATGCACTCTCTAACTAACACCTACACTTTCCACCCTGTCTGTATGCTCTCCATTTACAAAATGCACGCTATCCTATACATCCACTTTGGTCACACCCTTTCTCCATAACTGTTTTCATTCCATCTCACTACATCTGTGATGTAGGCTCTATCTCTCTTCACCCTATACATCCACAGTCAGAGTTCTGTATTTTTATTCCACTTCCACACTCAAACCTCCTTGCCACACAGTATATCAACTTGCGGCTCTGATCATCTGCTTCACACTGTTTTGCCGCAAATATGACTGCTGCATGTCTTCTAACTACCTTCTACATAATCTAAATTCATGTATCATGTGCTATCTCAATAATCCATGTCCTCTCCTCACCCTTCATATATTGTTAAATCTGTACATTTATTGTGCACTCTCTGTCCAGTCTCCAATTCACACCTCTGCTTTCCACAATGTTCATTGCCTATACACACTCAACTTCCTCCATTATCTCTCTGCATACCATATCAGTGACTTACACATGCTTTTGGCCCTTTACTTCTACTGCCCACGCTCTTTATCCTCCATGTGAATTTGGTCTCTAGCCTTGACATACACCCATCTGCTCTTATCCATGTACATTTGTTCTCAACCCAGTATATCTACTGTAAGAACTCCACATGTGCTGTCTGCTGTACATCCACTCCCCATCCTCAACGTGCCCTCTTCATCCTGTATGTACCCTCCTTCCTCCGCTTGACTTTCCACTCTGTACAACTGTTCTCCATATCTTCATCCCAACATATGCATCCACCATGAATGCCCACCCTGCCTATGTGTATTTCATTCTGCCCATGTCCATTCCAACCTACCCATGAGTGTGTTTCCTCCCCACCTTCTCTGTGTGCTTCCTCTACTGCAAGTGGGCTCTCTCTACTGCTTGTGGGCTCCTTCTACTGTCCATGGTTTCTCTATGGTTCTCATGTGCTCTTTACCCCGGCATACTCATCCTCCACATCTGCTGTCCAACCTGCACATGCACACTCCAAAATTGTGCTTGCCACCCTTTACATATGCTGTCCAACCTCAAGATACATGTTTTACCCTCCTTGAACTCGGTCCACTCATCACTTGCTATCTCCATCTACATACTCTCCACCCACTACTTCCCTCTTCACTCCCTCTATACTTTTTCAACTTGTACATGCGCCCTCCACCTTCTACATCCAATGCACGAGTCACATCCTTCTTTCTACATTGGCTGTGCAGGTTCTACATCTATTTTCACCCTGTACATCTGCACTCCACAGCCCTCATCTCCTCTCCATGTTTCACTGTCCACATCTTCACACCACGCCCGCTAAATACTCTACTCCACGTATTCCATCCACTCTCCATCAGGTATGTCCACATGAGTACTACACTCAGTACTTGTGCTCTCCACACTCGCTCTTTATTTTCCATGTTTCATCTCCACCATTCATGTTTTCTGCCCTGCACTTGCACTACTAGTCGTCATCCATGATCCAAACTATATATCAGCCCTCTACTTCTGTTCATCTCACATCCAACGTAAGCCCTATGCATCCACCCTCCAAGTTGCATATCCTCTCTGCACCCTATACATCTGTTTTCAACATCTTAAGCTACTCTTCCCATACCACTTAGGCTTACTGTGTATCATGTTCACTCTCCACCCTCTGTATTTGCCAAATCCTGTACTCACTGGATTTCTGCCCTTTACATTTTCTATCTAGGGTCTACATCATGCCTCCACAAAGTATACCACTCTCCCCATAACACCCACTGATAACGCAGTCCATGTGTTAGCCATCATTTAAGTACTCTCCATACTTAAATGGTGGCTAACACCTTCCACATCCACTCATCTCCCTCAGTATGAACTTTCCATGTTCACTAATTATCCACTGACTCTACACTTCTCTGATGTAGCCTCCAAAAGCCCTTTCCATTTTAATCTTGGATCTGCTGCCCAGATGCCAGCCTATACTTTAGATCTGATCTTCACATAAGCTCTCCATATCCACTTTCAACACCCACTATGGCCTGCACTCTTTACAAGCATTCTCCTCATTGCATATCCTAATCTGCTTTGCACAACACATTTCTCATGCCATATTGTGGATCCAGTTGTGTACTGTTCCACCATCTACAAACAGGACGTAACTTTACACATGTTCATTCTTTAAATGCCGCCTATCTTCTGTCCCGTGCTTTTTTTTTGTCCACACTACATTTATCTCCTCTCTCCCCTCAGCTACCGGCATAGACTTTCCACATGAATATCCTCTCACAACATGTATCTGCTAGTTTAACATCCAATTGCACTTAAAACCTATTCTTACTCAAAGATTAACAACAAGGTTAATACCATTTGCCCACTGTGATTTAGGACACAATTCAGTGCATGCCATACTGGCAACCACTCGTGAAACACTTGCACTGCCAATAGCTCCACAATCAATCACCAACATCATGCTTAATACCCATTCACCTACAGCAATTTAAGATAAGCCTGTCACTTGTGCCATCATGCCATACTAATACAGTGCCACTTGCAGCACAACTTAATAAATCCACCCTTGCCAAGAGATACTTGCAGTGCCACTTGGTACACTACTCTCACTTGCAACCACTGATGCTACTCAAACCTTTTATTCCCCATAACAACGCAACACCATTTACATCAAACAGCCAGTGGCAAGACCACCATTTTCCTCGGATGCTCATAGTCCTTACCCTCATCTGTGCTTTATCACTCACTGTGTTTCAGTTACTTTGAACACCACCTCTTCACAACAGACACCCACATACGACACAACCCATGCTTATCAACTCAAAGATTCACATCATTCTAATCCAGCTACTCATCTACAGGCACTGAAATTCCCCTCAATCTCGTCATCATTCTCGTTTCTCCACTCACACTTGTCACTCACAAACACACTAATGTAAATGTGCAAACCAACAGACTCACAATTGACCACCCAAAGCCATTCACAATGAAGTTCTCAACTGTCACTTTACAGCATTGAGTAAATCACACACTTACACCACTCAGAACTCAAAGGAAGTCCATTTGCATCACTTATCAGCACCTCACCCATACCTCCTCACAGTGCTGCTCTACCGCAAGGATGAAATTAGCACGATAGTTTCAATTTAGAGAAACAAGATACTATAAATCACTGAACACTGGTGCAAACTCCTTTAAATTGGGAATGGTGTACGGCAATGAGATTTCTGTATGTTATTCCTCATTTTATTTTACATCTACAGTAATCACAGTGAGCTGTTGCGGTAATAGTTACTAGAATTGTAGTATTACCATAACATTGTCCGGAAGGTATCTGACATACACTAATTGAGGGCATCTATGTTTGTGCTTAACAGTGCTCTCCAGTGCTGTTAGTCTACTGGAACAACCGTGGGAAGGAGACCTATAAATCACAGAAAATTACTTTCACACATTGACCTTGAATCGTACTGGAACTCTTAACACCTACTCACAAGCACACACAGAGTTAAAGTGAAGTAATAAAGCTACATCCTGTAGTCACAAAGTCATTAAGAAGTAATCTGTGCCCATCCGCTAGTTTTCATGTAGTAACCATGAACTAATATTTTCTCATCCCCTAGTTGTTATGAAGCCATCATACAGTAGTTAAATATAATCACACATTTTCCAAGGAAGTCATCAGGGGATCATCCTTGAGTAGTAAACGATCATCGCATATTTTCCACTGAAGTAATCGGATGACCATCCTGCAGTAGCAAATGATCATGACCTTGAAGTAATCATATCATCATCCTGGAGTAGTTCTCTGATGACTCTAGAGTCATGTCATTTAAATATTTTGCCCTATATGGATACTTCAGGATGGCTTGGGATGACTACACCATACAATTGCAGGAATAGCCCAGCTGAAGTCATGGATGACTTCTGAATGACTCCAGGAAGATCTTCCTTTTTGACTTGGGCAGGCACTCCATACGGTCCAGTGTTCACCTCTTGGGGGTCGCGTACAGCTTTCCACAGCCCAGTGGCTCCCCTGTACCAAAAGTGGCTCCTAACCTCCCAGGCTGGGAAGGGTCGCACAGCAAAGTCAATTGGGCATGGGCCTTGGGCCCATGGATAGGATTTGAGGGCACCTACGGCCGTGGAGAGCGCCCCTCTGCCAGCACTCCCCCGAAATTGTCCACCGCACACAACTCCTGTAAACAACAGGTTTGCGGCGCGACTACTGAACAAAGGTTCTGGGTTGGCTACTAAGGATAGATAGATACGTGAAGAGAATTAAGCAAGAAATAAGGCAATAAAGATGAAGTGGAATTTTATTTCAGCTGGAAAAGGGAAGCAAGCCAAGAGGAGAAAGGTATGTAGTCACGAATGATACGAAGAAGCTCAAAATGAATATGCAATATTGCTCCAGCTATCCCCACCTGTCACTGATAAATCTTTTGCCTATCTCAGGGAATGTTTAATGTGCAACGATTGCCGGAAGCGGAGATACTGTAGTATTTGTTAGCGAAGCCTCCACTGAACTACCAACTCCACCTCAGATTGTTTTTCCCATCATCTGGTTTGGATGCTTTTCGAATGCTACATTTAAACTGCACCTCGAGATATTTCTATTTTAGAGATTCGGGATTGAAATACTGATGTCCGGCTTTGAGCATATCAAGCCATAACAGGTCAGACCGAAGAGCTTGGATACGGGTCATGGGGGAAGATTTTATTTGGGCAGATAAACTTTGCCCACTTCTTGCAAAGTTCCTGTAGTACGACCCGCATAGTCTGTAACTTCAGTCTGCCTCTCCGGCATGCAGTTCCTTTCCTTGTGAAAAGAGTATTTGTCACAGAAGAGGCAGAAGGTGTGCACACTGCCATCATGCAACGCCAGGGCTTTTACTGAGTTCCTAATAGGTTTGGGCACCGAAACCTCAAAAGATTCATATTCGATGACAATTTGAGGGTTGGGGTGCATGGGACATAGTAGGGAGGCCTATTAACAGCAGAGCACAGTAATTCTCACTCCAACAGACTTTGACTCCAGAGACTATGGGGCATATTTACAAGAAAGTGGCACATCGGTCCAGATGCACCACTTTTGTTTCGTTGCCCCTGCTCCACCTAGTGACACCATGGTTCCCCATATTTACAATACGGCGCACCGTGGCGGTCGTTAGGGTAATAGCATAAAAAAAATGTATGCTATTGTGGCGCTTTGCTGCACTAGCATCAAATTTTGACACTAGTGCAGCAAAGCACATGGAAGCTCATTGGTTAAAATGGGTGCATATTTTTAACGCCTGCTCTGAGCAGGCATTAAAAATGATGAAAAAATGGCGCAGCGAAATGTAAATTTCCCTGCACCTTTTTTCGGGCCTCCCTGCATCATAATGCCCCCCTTGAATACATTGACTGACACAGACATAATGTGGCGCAAGGAGTTGCAACGTGGCGCAATGCAAGCATTGCACCAGTTTGTAAATATGGCACGGGGTAAAAGCCACTTAGCGCTGTCTTAGCGTCCAGAAAAATTATGCTGTGGTGGCACAAGGTGGCACTAGGGGCTTGTAAATATGCCCCTAAGGTTCTCCAGACCTTAGCGAAGTCTGCAATATGGACGAAGACCAATATTGGATTTCAGACCTCCCATGCTGGTGACCATTTCCCTAGTAATTGGCCTCAAAAGATCCATAAACTCCAAACAAACAGCCTCCTTAAAAACCCCATGCCTTGATCCAAGATCCACCTTGAAAGAAAGCTAGATATCCTCAGATAACACCACTCAAGACATCTTGTATTGAAAAACAAAGCATTTTTTAGCCAGATAGATTAATGAACGCACTACCAGATTCACATGTCGATTACTGAATTTGTTTCATTCGTAGTGCCTCCAGTCTCCTCTGCAGACACAACTTTTGTGCAGAGTGCAGTTTCTCACAGCTAGGTAGTCTCCAGCCTGGAGCACCCACAACAGAGGCACGAAGAGGTATGAACTTTCCACAGATAAATACTAATAGCCCTGCATACAGTGATCAGGACAAAAGGCTGGCCCCTCACCTTCATGACCCTTATCACTCTGAACAACACAGACTGCTGCCTCACCCTTCACTCACTATTTTCCTAGGGCCATATTTATGACCCGGTTTGCGTTGCTTTTGCACCACGCACACCTTCAGTCATATTTTTTAAGCCACATTGCATGGCTCTGAATGGCTTCTAAAATCTGGAGTAATGCAACGTAGCACAAATCTCTGCATTGCATTACTCTGCGCAAAAAAGGAGTTCCATGGGCGATGTGTAGGTGTTCCCACAAAACTCCCATGGTTTTTGACAGATTTCCAGATGCACCAAATCTGGTAAGTCTGGAAATGCGCCAAAAAGATACACCTCCCCAGGAGATGCATAGCAAGGAGAAGTATCTTTGTTTTTGTCCTGGAAGGCAGCCCTTCCTACACAAACACAATCCTGCCTACAATACAGGCACAGGCGCAAGGGAAAATGACAGGAATGTGGCGTATTGGATAAAAACAGCGTATTCCTGCCCTTTCTCTGTGACACTGTAGTGTGTGGAATGTTCCCTCTTAGTGGATACTTCATATATGAACAGTACTACGCAGTTAGCGTTCCCTTCAGATATTTAAAATATTTGACCAACTATCGTATAAGCATGTCCACAAATTTCTTATCAATCCATTCAATTGTTGGTCAGTGGAATACATAAAAAACTATCATTAGATGTAAGTGACTTAGTTCAGATGTATTTATTTGTAGCACGTTGATCTCCCTAGAATAACAGCTTAATTCCAGGATCCTAAAACTATGTACAAATGTTCAGTTGTAAATTTTTCTGTGAGAACAGCTTTCCAGAAATATGCAGTGCAGTCACCACATGCATGTTTTACCCCATATAGCCGTACATGATCTTGAGGCTTGCTAAAGGCTTCATACAAGTTAGAAAACATTTGTTTAGATTTCAGCATGTGTAGAAGACTTGTAGAACAGCTATTATACGAGCACATCATATCCTCATGGTATAATTGTTGACACTGCAAACTGATATAGACCTGAAAGCATAAAATACTCATAAATATATATATCATGCAGCGCAGCAAGCAAAATCGCTGCACTGCGTGAAAATGAAAGAGCAGGAATGCGTTGTATTTAACATTATATGGCGCATTCCTGTAATTTCCCAACACTGGCGCACCTTTGGCTGCCTAGCACCAAGGCAGGCACTCTTACGTCATGTTGCAAGGGTGCCTGCGTTGTAGACAGGATTGCTTTTGTGCAGAAAGGGGCATCTTCCTGCACAAAACAATCCTTAGATGCATTTTCCTCTTTATATGTGTGCTACATGATGCAGCACACTTAGAAAGAGTAAACAACAAGGAGAAATAAATATATTTTTCCTTGTTGCGCCTCTGGTGGGGAGGCGTACAATTCTGACGCATTCTTAGGGTCTATCAGTGCTGGTAAATCTGTGAATGTGTCAGAATCCATGGGTGGATGCTTGGGAACACCCACGCTCCACCCATAGAACGCCTCCCTGTCGCAGAGTAACCAAGGCAGCAATTTGTGCTGACTTGCATTATTCTTGATTTATCAGGCCATGCAGGGCCACACAAGGTGGGCTTGAGTGGCTTGATAAACCTCATTCAGGTTTTGAGACGCCCTTGCGCCTCCCTTCGTGGCGCAAGGGCAACACAAAACCTTGTTAAATCTGGCCCATATTATGTGTGTGTATGTATATATATATATATATATATATATATATATATATATATATAAATAAATGGGTGCGTGTGTGTGTATACATGTGTATATACATACGTGTGTGTGTGTATATATATATATATATATATATATATATATATATATATATATACACACACACACACATATACAGGTGTCATTGTACATTGAACTATGGTTCCTGTTATAAGCAGGAACCATATTACACCATAAGAGACGTGCACAGTGTCATAAAAGCTGCTTCTATGTACATACAGGTGCTTATATAAAAGAGTTTATGCTTGCTACTAAAATCTGAGAAATGTCACAAAAAAGTTACACACCCCTCAACAAGGTAACTGTGAGCATCGAACCATGTGAATATTACTGCTTCTAGGCACATATTGGTATTTTTATAGGGTTTTCTTCTGTAGCCAATAATATAAAAATTCCTCCTTTCAACCTTTGTCTCATCCTTCCTCTCTGACTCATCACAAACCTTTCTGACTACTATGAACTCGTGAACTCCCAAACATCCTTCTCAAACTTTGCCCTGCTTGTTTAGCAATGTTGCCTACCACACAATCACTACTTATAAAAATAACTTACTACTTGCCCTCTCAAATCCATCCCCATCTTTCTATCCCTACTCTAAACTCTACCTAACACACAAGAAATAAAAAGCACAAACCTAACACACTTAATGCAGAAAGGAAAGAAAAAAAGACTAATCTGTTAACTATTAACCTCCAATCTTGAGTTCTGGAGTAGCGTGCTACTCGCTTCAAAGCACTTCAGTGCCTTGTCATGGGTTGTAAGCAATATATAAATATAATTTACAATTATAATTGCAATCTCATAGAAGCTTAAATCAATTGATGATTTTGGGAAGCTATGTCTTTCTTCCTGTGAATTGCTCCTTTGCTGGTTCGACAGGGACCCATGGATTTTTAGTTTACTTGGTTCTGGAAGCTGCATCCTCTAGTGGGTTGCTCCATTTCCGCTTGTAAGTAAACTCCATAGGTTCTTTATGCAAATTTTGTTTTTTCGAGGCTGCACATTCACCCCTTGCTGGTGAATCTGTCGTGGGTCCATTTGAGTTAGCCACTTGTTCACAGTGATAGCTCAGCTAAGGCTTGCGGCCTGTGCCCTTTTATCTAGTTATTATGCTCTGTATTCCTGTATACATTTTTTATTCATTTTATTATTGCTTCTTTTAGTGCCATTATTTTAATTTCATTATCAGCTGCTATTCTGTGATAGCATTATTATCAGTGCTATGGATGACATACTTTGCATCATGTTCTTTTCCTCGGAATCACAAGAATGGAATGAGAGGCACACTGAATAGTATTTTGTAAATAAGGCCCCAAGACTGCGAAAACAGTCCAGCGCTTAGGTACATACCCATGTCAGGTTTCTGTACATGAAGATAAACATGCCCCTATAAAAACATCTTGTAGGACAAAGGGCATTAGAGAGGGTTCCACGGATTCTGATCTGGAGACTGGTGGCCTGAACCTGCACCAAGGTAATGGGGGTGGGGTGTGCTTTTCATGGAGACTGTACAGACTGATTTGGCTTTAATTGCCATGCTCTCAATCAGCTGCTAGAGATTAGGCTTTTAGGTAGGGAATGTATATCCATTTTATTACAATAAGTTGGGGTGGTTCATATTTACATCTCTAAATTTGACAATCTTTGTTATTCCTCATTATCCTAATCCTTGCAGCTCATGCATTGTATCATAGATTGCAGTCTTTTCAATAATTGTATTGAAAACGGCCCTGCATCTATTTTCTTGCCTGTGTGTGTTCAAAAGACTTGTATGTGGAGAGAAAAGGGTAAGGCTAGTGAAACCACGATTTCCCTGAGGGGTCTTCAGAGTTCCATGCAAGGCTGCCACAAGTCACCTTTACCGGTTGGGTTTTGGTGAGGTGTTCCTCGATAGCTGGGAGGGTTGGGCTGACTTCTGCCAACTGTAGTGGGAGTGACTCAGTCACTTACAACCCAGAGGCTGTGCCACCTCAAATCCGGCATTCTGGTTATAATGCAAGAGTCCTTATGCCAAACCCATACAATCCTAACTGATTTTGGGGAAATTTCACCCATCTTTCCTTCATCAGCAACCAAATCATCCCACTGCTTATCATGTGCCCCTTAACACTCTTAAGACACTATCTCTCGGAGCAGTAAGACAGGCCTCCCAGCACATCCACCATTTTTTTCCCTTCCACTTTTCCTCTCCAAGTGTCCTTGTTCTCCAGTGAGAATCCTTGACCATCACACACCTTCACCTCTCCTTGGCTGAGCTGCATTCTTATCAACAGATGATTGATGAGCAAGAACTAGCTTAAAATCTACAGTATGATCTCAAACTGAAAACCAGGCTTAGTATCATCAAAATATGGTTAGGAAACAATACATCACCAATCTTGCATAACTGAAATGGCTCCTGTAGACAAAGAAGAGCAGATGCTTACAAAGAATCCTTATAAACCGCAAACTTTCATGTCTTTGTAACAACTGAAGACAAATAATGTCTATTCAGCTGCTCACTCTCCCCCGCTTTCTCTTGCTCATTACTACTGATATACTTATCTCCATTTGCAAATGCCTTCTTTGATGCCGTCTTTGACATGAAGTAAACTTCCATCAGAACACTGTAGATTAGCCTTCTCTCTGCTTGGACTCATCACAGTAATAAGGAAACTGCCCATCATCTGACGCAACAACACCATTCATCTTTTTTCTTGCCACCTCCACACAAGAACAACTGCCAAAGCAACAGTGATGAGCAAGACTACCCACAGACAAACATCAGATAGACTGTCTATTGCACAGGGGTGTAGGAGGAGGCCCAATTCCAGAATAGGCTGACCTCCCATCACATTTGTCAAATACAAAATAATCTCAGGTATCAAGTGGTGCTTTTTTCCCATTGGGGAGGGCATCGAGCCAGGTGGGGAGTCCTGATGTCAGAATGAGCCAACCCCTAGCCCTTCTGAACATTCACCCCTGGTGACTAGTAGTACTTCCTGCTCCCTCCACCCCGACCACCACCCCTCCGGTGATGGGATGGGTAATCCTAATCTGCTTCCCCAGGGAGGCAGAAAGACTGTCTAGGATAATTGGGATTGTCAGGACAGTCAGACACATTGTTTTATTAATGATATTTAAAAAATCCCTGGGGACTGGTGGTGACTTCTGCTTTCCGGAATAGGCAGCTACGGGGTAAACCCCCCAATCTGCCCCACCAGATGCCAGAAAGACTGCTCGAGCCTTTGGTGGGTGTAGCAATTGGCCATGCCTGGGAGGGTGGTTCCTCCTTAGACACATCCCTGATTACTTGTGGGTGGATTTCTGCTTTGGGGATCATCCTCCTGTGCCGATCTCTAAGTAGGGATCTACAATGGAAAATCTCACTTTTGCAAAGATTCCTTCTATTTTCAATACTGATGACGTCAGTGCACCACGTGGGTTGATCTCCATTCATTAAAAAAAGCCTAAGGATGCTGGGGAAGCTCTATCGCCAGCAGTCAGAGGTGGGATCTTTAATAAACAAACAATCTCTAGTTCCAGCCTTTAATAGGGGCGTTATACTTAGGCTCACATTTTAGTGAACAAATGTATAGGAATTCACCAGTTACAGTTAGAGTTATCTCAAGTTACTATAACTCGTATCCTAAGGTAACTATAACTCCCGCCCCCGCCATGCAGTTTTTTCCATCAAAACTTTTACAGCAAATATTACAATTATATTATCAATGGTGTTATCAAAGATGTCATGAGTGCTGTAATTTGTGGGGTAATTTGCAGTGCATGGTGCGGGCGCAAGTTCTAGTTACCTTAGGACACAAGTTATAGTAACTTGAAATAACTCTAAATATAACAGGTGAATTTCTATGGTTTTGTACATTTAAAATGTGAACCTAATTATAACGACCCTCTAACTTTTGTTTTTTTTAGGTCAATTTCTATGTTTTTTGTCTATTGCCTAACTATAATCTTTTTTTTTTTTTCAGTGAATTTCAATGTTTTTTTAACGTAAAGTAATTTTCATTACTATACGTTAATCCACCCCCTGTAACCACCCAATCTAGCGCCACGCACAGCCTTTGGCCGTGTGCAGTGGGGTTAGGTGCAGGGCCTGGCCTGCAGCTAGTCCTTAGGCCAACCCCCATAACCACCCAACCCCACTTAGCCATGTGCAGCGTAAGTTGGCCTCCGGTCCGCATGGCCAGCCTCTCCCAGCCGATTTCAGCCCTAAACACGGGGCCCACTACAATTCCATGTGGAGGGGCCATGTGGGCCTGTTGCGTGAGATCTCATTATCCTAATGAGGTTGCTGGATTTGGGGGGTAGCATCACCTGAATTGTTGGCAACTGAGTCCAATCCTACACCATGCAATAACTGTCGTCCTAATCCATTTCCGGCCAACTAGCAGCACCTTATCTTTGCCCTCCAGCAGAGATGATTTGTGGCAACCGGGCGCATGACAAGATGACTTCTCAGGGAAATCGTGGTGTATCAGATCTCATTCTTTTCTCTGTTACCTTAACCTCACACATGCAAAGACAAACACAAGCAGAAAATGGTTCAATAAGATTGATTGAATTAGCTGCATCGTAAATAAAATGGCATGAAATGCAATAATTAGAATGAGGAAACCTACTATTCACAGTTGCATACAGATTGTGCTTCAATAGATCATGATACATTCATCTCCACAAAGGATTTCAGATTGTTTTTCAATATGAAATTGCAGCAAAAATACACTTAATGGGGGAGGGGGTGTTTTTCTGACCGAGCTGAAATACACACACACTGAAAAAAATCTCTGGAATGCACCTCTTAGTCTAGAGAATACATTTATTAAATCAATCGGCAAGGCTTGTAAAGGAAGGTCAGTACAACCGAAAGTGCACGTTTAAAATGTGCACAATAATGGAATAAAAACATGTACAAAGAATCTTCAATCTATAAACAGCAAATATATATGCAGAGACACAGACACCTATATAAATATATATATATATATATATATGTATACAATGCAAACCATTCATCACCATGGGGCACAGTTGCTCCTTTATCTTTCTCCCAGCAGCTTCAAGTTGTAGACCCCAGATCCACTGTAAAGAGAAAGAGTGATCTACCCTCGCAGAAACTTCTGTAGAGCGTTGTGATTCTTGTCTCGGTTTCATGTATTCAGTTTTTCGCTCTGACCGCCCACCTCTCACTGCGTTTTTCCAGTGAGTCATGAAAGGAACGAGATTGGCGTGTATCAGTATAGTGATAACTGTCAGGCATTTTTATATTATCACTAATCCTGAGATTATATCTATTCTGTGGGGTCTCCGTATGCAGAGATTCTCCCCTTTATTTTTTAGGTGTTTGTTCTTTTTTATCCCAGCGTTTTTTTAGATCCCCTCAGGTGCTTGCTTGGTAGAATCTTTATTAGGTTTACCCTGAAACTGTGGTTTTGTGGGTCTGGCCCCAAGACTATCTTGACCAATACTATAGTAGGTCTCCACGATAATCTTTGACAGCTCATGTTCTTGATCCTGTGGAGGAACGTCCCAGAGCCGCATGTGCACTACTAGTGCAACTGCTTCCCCTTTAAGGTTACTTAATATAATTGAAGATACAGTCGCAAAATTGCCCATAAGTTGCATCCCCAAGTCCAGGGCCTGGGCAGCCCCGTATTCATCTTAAATTTGTTTTAGCACTTCCGGTAGATTGGCAAGTGCTGGTGTCCTGTGTGCGGTAGTATAGAGCGTGGCAAATACCGTGCCCCATGTATTGCAGTTATCTACTGTGGGAACCATCTCAAATGGCAAGCACATAGTCAATATTCTGTGCTTATCCTGATGTCCCATATGGGGAAATACTGCTTCCAGTGCATTTATTTTTTGAGCTAACCAAAACGGAATCTCTTCTCGTTTGGCGGGTACTTTACCCATGATTGAATGTACAGTCGCAGGATTAATGCCTGGCGTTACTGCATGGGGTTGCTCTGGGGCAGCATGCGCTGGGTTTGTATTTAATGTTTGCATTACAAACTGTACTAATCGTCTGTATATTGCGGTAAGCTCAGTATATAAACAACGGACTTCAGCTACAGTCAAGGTTGCTGCTGCAGGGTGCGATGTATATGTGGCCAATAAAGGTCTGGTAGGAGCTTCATTACTTAAAGCACCTAACCTAACGTGTAGAATTGTATGGGCTAGGGCGCCATCAAGCTAATTATTATGTTCTTGATAAGATAGAGGTATTTCTAGATATGTATCTGCTCTATATTGTGCAGGTATGTTTGCAGGTGTATAGTGAAATGTATTATGCAACTTTCTTAGAACAACAATGATGCTCCTTCGCGAACTAGTGTTTTGTTTCTCTTCCCTTCCCAAATCCCTGTTCCCTTTCCCTTTCCCCCAGAGGCTATTCGCTCATTCCCTGTTCATTTCTAATACGAGTGAATAGTGTTTAGGGGTGAGGGTTTTATTCTCTTCGCTCCCGCAGAACCTGGAATTCAGGTGAGTGGACATGGTCTTGTCATTTATAATAAAACAGCTGATCTTCCAAGAAAGGATCCCCACATACGACTGTGTATGTTTCTGTGAACATTATACACAAAGCGTACCACTTTTGCTGGCAACCTATCTTACTGCAGCCTTGGAAAGGCACAAAGTGAAAGAAATGTCTTGTTTAAAAACACAGTGCTGGCCTAGGCAAAGAACAGCTAGTTGGAGAAAATAAAACAAGACCGCAAGTGTGGCTATTGTTAAAATAATAAAAACAAAGCTGAATAAAATATATCTAGGTTAAAGTGCACAGCAGCAGTCCTACTTTGCTAAAATAACATGTATAAAAATATAGGTAAAAAGGCTACACCACAGGATGACGGGCATTGGTGTCCCGAGAGTAGATTTCTAGAAACCTCCTCCCGCAATTTGTTGTTAAAAAATGCTGGCTACTTCAGGTCAGTTTTTGAAAGGAACACGTTGGAACTGGCCAAAATACCAAGGTGCCCTCTCTCAAAACCAAACTGTTCCCTGCTGTACCATAAGCATCTTCCTAGCACATTCTTATTAGCCTAACTCCCCCATGTTATGCCTTAGCTCTTGATGAGAAAGAACACGCAGACAAGTAGAGTAAAAACATGAGCAAAACGCACATTGCATAACATGGGCATGGAAAAATACTCACAGCTTTTAACGTGGCGGTGAAGCTAAGGCTAAGCTAAATACAAAATGGAATCTGTAGCTGGTGACCGCTAATGTGACGGTGGACAAGCGAAGCTAAGTGCAATGGGGAGTCAGTGGTCAAAACACAGATATCATTACAGGGGGCTGATTTCGGCCTGGGTATCCCATTTCCTGATTCCTGGTCAAAAATAATTTGGGGGGCCATGCGGTCCCCTTCCTCAGACCGATTTTAGTCTGAGGGAGCCCACCTCTTGGGGTCCAGCTATGTCACCTGGATGCCCTGAGCACCCAGTGTGCAAGATGGGGATTGTGGACGGGGAGCCTCAAGGGCCTCATGTTCCCATCTGGCTCCCTGCCTCCTGCTCAAGCCGGCATTGCTATTGCACACAGGGAGCTGCTGAAAATGCAGCTTCCGATATGCAAGAGCAGTAGATTAATCTCAGAGATGAAACCTTTGCATCTAGCAGGCGGGAGCACTTTGACAGCTCACACGCACTAGAACCAGAGTGTTTGCTTTTGATTGGTGAGAGCTGTCAAAGCTCCTGCCAAGCGAAAGCAAATAGCTATGTCCCGGGGTAGGCACCCCGGGACACAGCAGTAGCCGGCCCGGGTGATGGCAGTCCTTAGGGCCATTATTGGCTCCAACTGGGGGCCTTGTGGTCCCCCTACTTCTATTTGCCGTGGGGAGGTGGTGTTCCCCAGGGTGCTGAGGGGGGAGGTCTATGCTACCTTCCCTAAGAATTTTATTTGCAGTCCCAGAGGAGGTGGTGGTTCCCAGGGCTGCGGGGGTGGGGGCACACGGGCCCCCCTGTATTGTTTTACTGTAATTTGCCCAGGGAAAGTGGTGGTCCCAGGGGCATGGGGTGCCACATAATTAATAACTAGTGTCCCGGGGAGGTGGTGGTCTTTGGGGGCTGCACAGGCCCACATGCATTAATTTAATGTTTTGCTCCAGGGAGGTGGCAGTCCCCGGGGCCACAATAAGCCCTACGAGGGGGGCCTGTGTGCCCCCGTCCTTTAAAAATTTCTTTTAGCCCCGAGTCACACTGAGACCAGCCACACATGGGGGCAAACGAAAGAAAGAGCACGGGAGACCGCACATTTCTTTTTTTTTTTTTTTTTTTTAAATCTCAGAAAAATCAGCGGCTCGAGCTGTGGATATTTCCAATATATATATATATTTATATATATATTTTAATACTTTTAAGCACTGGCGGGGTCCCCTGGGGACCTCTGCATCAAGGCTAGCGGCTCAGGTAGCCCAGGGACAGTTTGATCTATGGAGGATCTGTGTTCCTCAATATCTATACTTTTTAAACTGTAATATCTCAAAAACCACGAAACAGATGTGCACCAAATCACAAAAACATGCTTTCTGGACCTAAGAGCTGTCTTTCTAGCATATTTGGTGTAATTCCGTCCACTTTTTGTCAACCCCTGCCTGATGGATCACTCTTAAACTTTCAAGACAGCAGCTGAACTAGCTCAACAATACCTGGCAAAACAAAAAAAGCTCTTCCTATGGAACCTGAGTACTAACTATAACTACATACTGGCGACTATATATTCCCACGCGTCGTTACTTTTTAGTCACGTGATGCAGCGGCACCAAACATCCAAATACCAGTCCACAACCGTCTTCCTCATACAGTTGAATTATGTTATTTTGCCAAATAAAACTCCTTAAGTGAAATGTTCAAAGATACAAAAGTGGATTTTAACAGCCGATGCATTTCTGCTTGTCACCTTCTACTGAGCCCACAACCATAACGGCGTGCAATGTTTTCCTTTATTCCCATTGTCCTTCCTCCATTTCATCACCCAGTTAGAAACAAGAATGGATGACTTCACATTGCTGTGTCCTGATCTCACCACCATAACAACTTAAATTTTCATTACTTTCAGGTTACATTATGATTAGGGATCATGGGGGTTTTATATTCCAATTCTAATCACAAAATCGCTTCGTGTTACTATGCATTGCAATATTTAAAAATATGTAACTTTCCTTGTGTACATATATACTCCTCACAATTGTTTAACTCTTTCATCAGAAATTCATTTAATGTTTTGCTCCTTCCACACCTCGTTTAATATAATTGCTATTCCATTCCCTATATAGCTACATAATTCCAATTTACGTCTCCCGAATTGGATTAGCATGGGACGCACTACAATAAAGGGGCAACTCCTTGTCCGTGTTGTTCTTTCATTCCATTCTGATGTTCTAACAACATGATTTCCTAAAAATGTATTCTCTGTCGGATGTACATAAAAGTGACACTTATCCAAGCACAAATTCATAATGTTATTTCGAGCTATTTGGCAATGGCATTTTCTCCTTTAATTCCATACACTCGTGGGTTAATGAAAGTGCCATGTGCAAATACATCATTATTCCCCCACTGCCCATTCTAATAATGCAAATAATATTTCCAAGTGCTTAGCAAAGGCATTGTTCCCATAATTTCACATCTCCTATAGTTCCATGCACTTGCATACATATTAAAGTGATGTGCGCTAAAGTGCTAATACATTATTGCCTTTAAGTTGTTCATTTTGATGGCTCACATGTTGTTTCTAGCTACTCAGCAATGGCATCATCCCAGTAATTTCACATATTTATATTAAATTGACACATGCCATAATACAAATATATTATATCACTCCAAATTGCACATTCCAACATTCCCATATTTTTTCTGGTAGCTCAACCACAACCTCATTCCCTGTAATCCCAATTGCTGGTGCATCCATATAAAGTGACATGTGCTGAAGTGCAAACTCAAATACAGAGGCTCATACTAACAATTCACATGTGGTTTCTGGCTATTCGATTGCAGCATCATTCCCTGCATATTCATACTCTAATGTATGTATAAAGCGACATATGCCAAATTACAAGTGCATTATATTGTTTACAACTAGTCCCCCCACTGATTCAAATAAAAATGTTATATGCTCCAGTGCAGTTTTTTCTAAGATTTCAATTCCACCAATCACCTTGGTTCAATCCTCCACTGGAGCATATGAGATTATTTTATATTAAGATATAAGTGCATTGTAATGTTCAAGTCACTCATTCCTATTATTAAATACCATAGAGCATTTTGGGGTTGCCTCTTGATGGTTACATCTATTCCCTTCAATATGTTTTCTGATTCAGTCCATGCTGACGGGCCTTACAGGAGTTACATCTTACAGAGCCAGCCGCTATATTAGTCAACCAATAGCCCACCTTTCTTGTGGGTTCAAAGTAGCTCCGCGTGAGAATGTCCCCCAACAATTTAGTTTTCTTAAAGGTTATTCTGGGGCCATCATCAATACTCCTTGTAAGTGTTAACCTTTAACAAGATGTGCCAATTATTCTGTAAGATTCTTTTACCATTTGATTGGGCTGAATTAAATTTCAAAAATAACCTTTTCACCTCACTCTTCTCCTTAGACATGTATCTTTTTGTTTGATACAATGTTTGCTCCCCAGTTTTCCTACTGGCCCACCCCTAAGCGTCCTTCAATGTACAATGTGGGTACCCTTGATGAATAAATCTTCCAATCATTTTTTATGCTTCTTTTCAAATTCATCATCAGTGGAGCAAATTCTTCTTGCTTTCTCCAAATGGCTATAAGGGATGCTCCATTTTAAGATGATAGGTGACCTCTATTTGCACACAGGATAGACTTTGCGGCTGTAGCTTTTCTTTGTATCCTTGTCACCAAATTGTTATCCTGGACATTGAGGTCCGCATCAAGGAATTCATAGTGTCTTGCTAATTGTCACAGTTATGTGAATATTCACATTATTGCTATTGAGCTTCTCAATCAGTTCCTTCAATCCTGATTCTCCTACCTCCCACAGGATAAATAAGTAATCTATGAATTGGGACCAGAGTATAACATTCTTCATGTACACATTATCATCAACCACACAGCTACCTCCTTCTCTTACCACACTATGAACAATTCTGCGTAGGTAGGGGCGAAGGAGGTGCCTATAGCAGTGCCCTGTTGTTGTAGAAAGTACTGATTATTGAATTGTGTGTCAGATACTATCTGAACATGTCTACAACCACCCATGTTTGTTCCATTAGTATTCAACTGACTTATCTCTCAAAAAATACTCCCATGCCCTTATGCCATCCTCATGATTGATTGAGGTATACCAGACCAAGAGTTATCATAATGTATTCTGATTTCCCAAAATTCCATCCAGTTTTTCAAGAAATCAGTGGAATCTTTAAGATAGGATGGTAGTCCAGTGACATAGGGCTGAAGGAACAGATCAAGATATCTAGAACAATTGTCCAATATAGACCCCAAGGAACTGACAATGGGTCTACCTGGAGGTGTTATTTAAGTCCTTATGGATTTTAGGGAGAAAGTAAATGGTGGCAACCTTTGCGTGCTCCGTTCGTAAGTGCTGGTACTCATCCCAGTCTAGTAAGTCCTTCTCATACCAGTTGACCACCCTCTCATGAAACTCCTTCTCTATCATCTTCATTGGATTATGGGGCAGAAGTTGGAAAAGTGTTTTGTTGCTTGATTGACAATTAGCTTCCATGAACTAAGCACTTCTGTCTATTAGCACTATGTTGCCCCCCTTGTCCAATGGGTTTATAATCAGGGAGGCATTGTTTCAACACATTGATGTCTTGCGAATCTTTTGCAGTGAAATTTCCCTCCTTCTTGTTGTCACACCACTTCTTCCTTAATCTATTTAGGTCATCCACCACTAACTCATAGAAGATATCTATTTTATTGCCCGGTGGTAGTTCTGGACAATGTTTGGATTTCAATTTACACCCTCTTTGTATGGTGCTGTCTATGGTGAACCTCATTTTATTCAAGGAGGTGCTCGCAATGCTTCCCTGTATCACTGCCTCATCATTAAATATCTCCTCCACATTTGGGACTTTCCTGGGCAGTGGTATAGCTTCATCAGCTAACTTATAAATTTCCATCAATTCAGGAACATAATTTATTCTGAGGCCAGAGATGCTTCATTCTGTGTCCCCAATGGTTGTAGGTTTCTTCAGTGTGACTTGAAAATGTTTAAGCATCTTTAATTTCCTGATGTGTTTATATGTCTCCAGTGAAGTCTGGAGATGCTGTCAGGCAGAATGTAAGTCCCAAATTTAGAATCCTTTCTTGGTTAGGGGCTAGTTGTATCTTTGAGAGGTTTGTAAACAACAGTTTCACCAGTTCATGATCATGAGGTTTACCATAAGTGTTCCTCAATAAAGTCCTTATTTCCCCCCTCTGCCTCTCCCCATTCCTCCTTCTCTTGCCCCTCCTTGTTCTACACCATCTCTTCCACCGTTTCTTTGTACTCCTCCTCCCTGTGCCATAGTCATCCGGAGTAGACATAGTTCCTTGTGAAAATCCAAACGTTCCTTAGGTGTTTCATCCACACTGGAGCCCGCATCCGAAGTCCCTCCACTTTCGCTAACTCATGAACAGGATTGTCCACTTTCTCTTTTATTCTCAGTTGATCAGATTTCTTCGCAAAAGTGTAAATACACCTGTATTGATAATCAAGTCTATCCCTAGTAAATTTACAAGCTTTTCTTTCCATTATTTCTTCCTCATATTCATGCAGCTCCTTCTCCATTCTGGCCAGTAAATCCTTTACTACTGTATCCTCCTTATGCATCTCTAGTTCCTTCATGATTGTTTCCATTGTTGCTGTTTGTTCTTCCATCTTCCTTTTGGCTTAGCTTATTAACATACACATTTATTTTACTAAACAGTGCTCTGTCTTATTACACCATTCCTTGATAAGGTCTTCCCCTGTATCCTCATTCGTTGGTAACAACATTATTCGTAATCCCCTTGGTATTCTTTTATGTTTCAGATACTTTGTGAGGGATGTCATTTCCCACCATTGCTTTGACTCCATTTTATGTGCTTTCTCCAAATCCTTCACCAATAGTGCTGCACTCCTCCCTCTAGTTGACAAAACTGTAGTTGACAACAAAAGTTACAGGGACGATATAATTAGGAAATAGAATTAAAAACCAGAAATTCACTTTAAAAATGTTACAGTTAGGATCACATTTTAAACGTACAAAACCATACAAAATTCAGCAGTTAGAGTTATTTCAAGTAACTATAACTCATGCCCTAAGGTAACTATAACTTATGCCCCCACGTTGCACAGCTTTCTCCTCAATAGTTTCATTGCAAATATTACATTGATATTATCAATTATGTTATCAAAGGTGTCATGAGTATTGCAATATGTTGCAATATGTGGGATAATTAGCAATGCATGGCGAGTGCATGAGTTATCTCTATCGGAATTAAAATGGGAAATTGACTTTTTTTGATCTCCCCGTTTTTGGCCTCGCCTTGATGGATCACCCGGAAACTTCCAATGTACAACAAGATTCTTGGGCACACTTTTTTGGGAACATTTTGTGAAGATTTGCCAAAGATATAGGCAACACAAAAATGCTTTTTCTATGGAAACTAGGCCCTAACTATAGCTACCTACTGGTGACCACCAGTAGGTAATATATATATGGCTTGGGGCACCTCTAAAAAAAAAACAGATTTAAAAAAAATACACATTCACACACACACATGCACACATATATAAATATATAATATATACTGATAAAACAAAGATTAATGTGATGTTCTAGTTAAGACTTGTTATAACTTTTTTTTTTTTGTTTAATATATAAGGTGTGTAATATATATATATATATATATATATATATATATATATATATATATATATA
This sequence comes from Pleurodeles waltl, assembly GCF_031143425.1. Taxonomy (NCBI): domain Eukaryota; kingdom Metazoa; phylum Chordata; class Amphibia; order Caudata; family Salamandridae; genus Pleurodeles; species Pleurodeles waltl. The sequence goes on along the minus strand of NC_090445.1, from coordinate 1,193,950,793 downwards.
TATATATATATACACACACTTAAAAAATAAAGGTTACAGGGATATTATAGTTTGGCTCACATTTTATACGTACAAAACCATAGAAATTCATGAATTATAGTTAGAGTTACCTCAAGCAACTATAACTCATGCCCTAAGGTAACTATAACTCGCGCCCCTGCCCTTCAGTTTTTTTGTCAAAATGTTTACTGCAAATATTACATTGATATTATCAATGATGTTATCAAAGATGTCATGAGTGCCATCATTTGTGGGGTAACTAGCAGTGCATGGTGGGGGCATGGGTTATAGTTACTTCAGGGCACGAGCTGCCTTTCTGTCAAATTTGGTGTAATTCCATCCAGTGGTTTGGGAGCTATCACTGTTCAATTTTGCCTATGGGAATTAACAATGGAAATGCTCTAAATTTCCCCCCCCTTTATTACGGCCCCCACTTGACGGATCACCCAGAAACATTCCAGACAGCAGCTCACATGACTGTCAATCTTTTGGGGAAATTTTTGTAGATTCGTCAAGCTCCGCCAAAAATATAGGCAAGCAAAAACAGCTTTTTCTGTAGAAACTAGGTCCTAACTATATAGTTAAGGCCGCCACTATGTTATATATGTATATGTAATATATGTATGTATGTATATATATATATATATATATATATATATTTCTTCAACAGATGGACAGATAGCCATCTGACGGCTGCACCGATCCCATCAAGTATCTCCCAAATCTCGAAATCGATTAAATCCAATGCGCTCGTATTTAGTTCATGAATTTATTTTGTTATACAGGTAACACAGAGTCCTGAGTGTGATGTCTGTCGACGCGTTTCGGCAAAACGCCTTCTACTGGACAGTTTGGCTGCTCAGCCAACATCATTTACATATAAATTTTTTTACAAATTTTAAGTCCTTCATTTATTTCCATAACACTTTAGTGTACTGAAAAAGCGGCGGCCATTTTGAAGCATGTAATGATCATTATTTAAATACAACACTTGATAAGAGAATGAACCTACATTAATGCTAATACTTTCAGAAAAAATTAGAATTAAAAAGTCATAAATATCAAATATAATAGAGAAAAGGCAATAGCTTCCAATAATTCATAATATTCGGTCATATAAAGACATTACTCAAATGACAGGAAAAGTAACAATATAAATATAAATATAAACGAAGGAACTGTAGTATCATATTTTTAAATATTTCGATTGTCATTCGTTATATATAAATATAATTATTACTAACTAATTAATATCCTGTATTAAAATTCTATTTGACTATATTGTAGTGCTTGAGTATATATCTAATGCCTATATGATCAAATCTGATTCATCTCTATCCTTATCTGTATAGCAGGTAATTCTATAGACACATGTAGATAGGTTGTATTCAAGTAAGGCCTCAGCATAAAGTGCAAAGTGCTAAAAATCTATACTGATAATAAGTGCAAAAAAGCATATAAAGTGCATCAAAGTGTTACAAAACTCCAATTAAAACAGCCAATTCTATTGATTTCTTGGTCCCATATCATATTCCATATATATATATGTATCTCTATATGTGATATTACCTATTCTGCATTTGCCAAGTTACAGGGAAGTGAAATTAAAGAATCATCATCAATAGCACAGTACAGATCTATATAATCATTCATAGGACCTAATGACACCTACATTTCATCAAACTATAGTGTGAACTCAGAATAAAGAAAATTACTCAGTCATATCTACTTTACAAATTCTATCATGGCATGTTCATATGAGTTAATTATGATCTTCTCACCCATCCTTAAAAAGAGAATGTAAATAAAATACTGCTGAAATAGCACTACTATTTTTAGAATTTAGAAAACATAGAGAGTCTCTTTCTAAAATGAGAATAAAAGCAGTAAACGGTATATTATCATCTAAGATGGACATAGAGCTCAGCATCAAGATTGTGCCCCAAAGGGGATTCGGAACCCAATAGTAAAATCATTTTGGATTCCATTTGTCTGAGCTCAAGCGTTCTGTTGCCAGCTCTGGGATTGTTTTTGATATGTTTGATGCCATAAAAGGATAAGGTACTACATTCTCCTTTATGTGCCTCCCAGAAATGTTTGGCCAAAGGATAGGTTTTGTCATGATTTTTTATGGCTCTGAAGTGTTGTAAGAACCTGACTTTTAACTTGTGAATGGTACTTCCAATGTATTTTTTATGACATCCACATTCAATTACATAAATCACAAATTCAGTGTCACATGTGATTCGATCCTTGATCTCGCACTGACGACCATCAAAAGTTTGGTATTTGTATGTATTTTGAGCGTATTTACAGGCCTTGCAATGGCCACATTTCCAAAATCCCAAACTTTTTTGGCTCAACCAAGATGTGTTGGTTTTTGCTGAAAAGTAGCTTCTAGTTAGATAATCTCCCAAGGAACGTGCTTTGCGAAATGTTATGGACGGATGAGTTTCTATGTGATCATTGATAATAGGATCGTTCTGTAAAACGTGCCAATTTTTTTGGAGTATAGTTCTTAGTGAGTCATGTTGTTGGTTATACTGAAAGAATACTCTAGGTGCTGAGTGTTGGGAATCATTGCTGGTCACTGTGTTATTAAAAAGTAACTCATCTCTACTTTTATTCCTTACTCTGTATAGTGCATCACTTAAAATTTTTGGAGGATAACCTCTACTTCGAAACCTGTCCACCATTGCCTTGGATTCCAAGTCATATTGGTTCTCATCAGAGCATATTCTGCGAGCCCGCAGTAGCTGGCTGTATGGTATGCTCCATTTAAGTGCATGAGGATGCCCACTATTAGCATGTAATATGGAATTACAGGCCGTGGGCTTTCGATATATAGTTGTCTCAAGATGATTTTTTTCTACTTTTAGTTATATATATATATATAAAACTGCTGATGCTTATGACCTTATATATTGCATCAACATGTTCAGTGACATCATTGATCAAGACTAGAATTGACATCTATCAGATTTAGTTTTGGTTCTCCAAATATTTCAGAACAAATATCCGTAGAAAATGTTTTATTTTGTATAAATTCACAATAATTATTTTATAATTCATTTTATTCTTGATACATCATATGCATAAAACATTGTATATAAACCAAAGCAAGTAAATCATACCTCCTCTGCATTAAAAACTTAAGAGAGAAGTTATATACACAATGTGAAGTATTTCTTTCATTATAATACATACTTCTTTATTGTAATATCAAATCACATTTAAGATTTATATGTGTTCACTCACTTTTTTTATAGCCTCCTCTATTCTCTTTAATTATCGACTATGAATCCATAGTTTTCAGCTTTAAAACTTTCAGCCTGCACCAAGATAATGGACAATTTGACTATATACGTCTTACATCATGTTACATCATAGTGCATAGATGTATCTACAATATATAAAAACACTGATATCAATTTTTTCGTGGTATACATTTTTTCTGTAATCATTTTGTTTGGGAATTTAAACATAGACATAGACATAGAGACAGTTATTCCTAAATCAACAGTCACATTAAAATAAGCGGGATCAAGTTTTTATCCACAATCACTTATAGCAATAATAAAAAAAATAAAACAAATATGGGTATAATGTGTGGCATGTGCAATTGAAGTGATGAGTAATGGATGGGGGAAAGGGAAGACTGCATTGTGTACTGTAGGGTGGGGCATACAAGTCCATGAGTCTTTACTTTTAATGGCAACAGGGTAGGAGTCTGTTGATGGTAGTGCAATCTACACTTCTTCGCGTACTTGTTGAAATTGGGTCGTATGATGGGACTTTGTGGTCTGGTCTGTCGGATATACATTGGTGGGGTGACCAGTTGTGATGTAATCTCCAGTAATCACATTATTATTGTTTCCCAGTCGAGTAGGGGTGTGTACTGAAAGAAGGAAGGGAGAGTGGGGAGGTGGGCTGTGAAGCATTAGGCTTGAAACTGGAAGGAAGAAGTGTAACTGGGGACAGGGTGCAAGCAAGGGGATAATGAGTGTTTTTGGTTGTATTGATATGGTGCGAGTACAAGGTTTAGTAAGTGGGTGGGGATAGTATGATTTCATGGTTGGGGATGGGCAAGCGGGTGGGTTGGTGGGGGGCATCTCTGCAGCTAGTGTCTGAAGTTGGAATGGTATGGTGTCCCAGACAGGAGCAATTGGAAGTTTGCTGATTCGACGTGCTTCCTCCCAATGCACTGCAGTGCTTTCTGCCCAATGAGCATTGACTGCCTTTGGAAGTGGGTGGGAGAATGAGTGGAGTGCCAGTGGATAGTGAGAAGATGCTTAGCTAGTAGCAATGCAAGGTTAGCGAACTGGGATCTGAACTTTTGGGATGCATGCCATGAGTATATGGGGAGGGCAGCTGATCCTCATGTATTGAGGTTTGAGAGTTCAGTTATGATTGCTAGGGTGGAGTGTATGTCTCACCAGAAGGTGGTTATGCTTAGGCATGTTCATAGCATGTGTTGGAGGTCTGCTGAGGGAGATTGCCACCATGGGCAGGTCAGTTAGACCGCAGGGAACATGCAGGTTAGGCGAGCTGGTGTTAGGTATGCCCTGTGTAGAATAGTGTACTGTATATTTTTAAAATAAGCATTCGTGGAAATCTTGTGTGGTGGGGACTTCAGTGCCTTAACTATTCTGAGTCATGTAGGGGCCTGTCTAGGTCTTCCTCCCATAGATGATGGAGTGATGATAAGGAGTATCCCATGTGGTCCCTGAATGCTGTTTGTAACCACGTAATAAGGTGTTGTCCTTCTCCCATGTTATGTAGTGTGTGTGTATCACTTGGTAGGTTTGAGGTTTTCTATCGGTTATAACCCAGACGGAGTGGAGTGTCGCTATTAGGTGCCTATGAGTTAAGAATTGGCCGGGTGGTATGTCATATTCTTGCTGGAGCCTGTCAAAGGGGAGGAGTTCCAAACTGTGTAAAAGGTCTCCTACTGTAAATAGGGTTTGAGTGTGACATTCCACGAGTTGGGAGGAGGTGAAGAATTCTAGGCGCCCTGGTAGGTTCAAGAGGGGGTGTTTGGGGAGTGTGAGGTAGCCTGTCATGTTAACTGTAGTATTTTTTGTGATGCATTTACGTGCCACCCACACCTGAAGTGATCATAATCATTAATGACGGCTGGTGGGGTGAAGGAATTGGCACAGAACATGGATGGAGAGCGGCCCCTCATCTGTACTGATTTCATAGGAGTCTTTCTTTTCTTTTTCGGTAGTCCCTAAGGGGTATACGAGGTCGAGTGCCATTTGAATGTTTAAGGTATTTACCCTAAATAAATAGCACCTATACTCAGGTGTGTCAAGGGGTCTACTGGACCCAAATGAACTTAGTGTGTTGGAATCCTTAACTCACAGGTGATGCATGCCATACAAAATAATATATTATTTGCTTCTCAAACCCAACATTTGGTTGTACTTGGGGTGTTGCATGCAATCTTCTCTCTCTACTAATATCTAACATTGTGTGGTAATGAATATATGGTGTTGGTTTTCCTTTCTTTCTTTACAAATTATAAGTTGTTACACTAGAATTATGGTGGGGGGTGGTGATTTTATTCATTCTTCTTTTAATAAAATAAAAATGTTTTTACAAAATAAATATATTATGTATATTTTTACAAATGATATATTTATATGTTATAATGGTATGTTATTTGTTATGATTTTCTCAGCCTTGAAGAAGTCCGGTTTGGACGAAACACGTGTCGGCTGATGTTTTTTGTATTGTGTATCTATCTATGTATTGTTTGTATTGTCTGTATTACATTTGCAACATTGTGATTTTTCATCATATAAAGCTTTCTTCTCTTTGGCATCATTGTCTCTTCATATAATTCCTTCTTTTGTACGTTTGTATACTTATTTTTTGTTTCTATGATATTAGTACCAACAAGAAATAATTTGAGGGTTGTTTTCTAATCTGATTTATAAGACAATTTTTTCTGTGTTTTTTTTTTTTTAATATACCGAGTCTCTTGGTGTGCTCCACTAATCTTGTGTTTGCTTAGTTCATTCTACCGGCTTGCCTTCAGGAATCCGGTATTACACATCATGGCAACGATGTGTTTTAGTGTATGAGCACCCCTATTTGTGTTAATCAGACTATCAGAATGTGCATTTATTTCAATAGTTGAGTTGCCAATTCTTTGTATGTCACATCGTGAATAGCTTGCCTCACTTCATCTGGAGTGATTAACCCACTGAGCTCATCCTGTTCGAGTGCATTTATTGGGAGCAAGGGTAAAGGACACAGAAAGCTTTAGGCTTCTGTAGGGGTGGAGGTGGCTGGTGCTTTATATAATTCCGCATAGAAGGAGCTGAAGGCTTGTAGTATTGCGGATTGGGCCTGTACTATTTGGCCTGTTACAGTCCAAATTTTTCATGTTGGGCCAGCCAAGCTAGAAGCTGACCTGGTCTGTCTCCGGTAGCGTGCATGTGGACAGTGTAGGCGGCAAAGTTAAAGCATCAGAGTTGCTCCACCATCTCCACTTGGTGTTTTTTGGCATTTATGAGGGCCTGCTGGGTTGCATATTCAGTGAGGGGACGGTTGTCTGGTGAGGTGACTGTGTCGGCAGCTGCTTTGAGGGCTGCCGCTAACTCTCGTCGCACCCCTGCAATATTCTGTAAATAGTAACCCCTGGTGAATACTTCAAATGCGTCCCACTCGATGGCTCACTTGGTAGCCGATTTGTGGTTCGCCTCGATGTATTGGTCTATATGTGTGAGCTGGGTGTTGCAGAATGCTGAGTCATCTAGAGCATCTTTGGGCAGATGCCAAGTGGGGACTGGTGGATGATGGGTGCCCGAGGAAAAGTCCGCAACATGGGTGGCATGGTCAGAGAGTACTCAACCTAAATAGTCTGAGTGGGTGCACTGTGATAATAAAGCGGGGGAGCACAGGAAACGATTCATGCAAACATATAAGTTGTGTGAAGCGGAGTCGTGAGAGTATAAGCGGGTAGCGGGGTTACGTGTCCCCCAAACATCTCGTAGGGACCTGAGTCCCACTTGGCCAGGTGGTGCGGATGTGAGCGTAGTGGGCGATGCAGTTGGGGTGGATGGGTGCGGTCCAGGTGGGTATCCAAGATGTTACTGTAGTCCCCTCCCAGGACCCAGAGGCTATCCGCTCAGTGAGCAAGTAATTGCATGAGGGTGGCCCAGAAGGGTGGCTGATTGGTGTTCTCTGTTTAATCAGTCTTCCACATAGACATATCACCCTTCATTATCTATTAATGTGTTGAGGGTATGGAAAAGGTTATGTATCCATAGCATTGTGCCTCGTGCATAAGCCGAGTAGGTTGTACCATGCACAGTGCCTCTCCAGCATCTACGAAGGTGCTGTAGTTCTTTAGGAGTTCGGTGCGTTTCTTGAAGGAAGCTGATCTGGGCTCCCTGTCTTTTAATGTAGGAGTAAACGGCATAGCGCTGTTTGGGTGCATACATTCCCTGTACTTTAAGTGTAAAGAAACGTATGTTATGACTGATGGCTATTGGGTCCGGTTGAATAGGGTGGGTTGGGCGGGGTGTAGGGTTGGGCATGGTGATAGGTCATGAGGCCTATTTTGCCTGCCGTATAGATGGACATGTCTTGCTTGCGCTATTAAGGGGAAGTGAACAATGGGGAATAACATCAAAGTAACCAGAACTAAGCCAACCTATAGAACGGGGGTGGTGGCCCCCTCAACATTAAGTCCTGGGGTGTGTGGTAGATTGAAGGCCGCAAGCCAGCAGCTTGGACTTATGTTGACAACCATGAGGAAATTAAGGGCCTACGCAGGCTTCTTTGTCTCAGATAAAGAGTCCCGTGTGGGATGGCCTGGTTCATATTAGGTCTTCTACTGTCTGAGGTGTAATCTGTGGGCCTGAGAGGAAGCCTTCTGGTGTTTGGTCGCTAGTAGTTGCATCTTCCTCGCTGTCCCGGGTGTTCACGTCAGAAGGCAGTGGTGAGGTAGACCGGCGCAGGGCAAAAGCCGCCTCTATGGCTGATCTGTGGCTTTGTTGGAGTTCTTGTGGGGAGGAGGCCCGTGCTCCTCCCGAGGGGCGGTTGCGGAGCTGGGCCCATTGCCCTTGGGATGCCGGGCATCGCTGCTTGATGTTGGCGGTCGTTGAGTTCCCACAAAATGGGTTTCCACCCATTCCCAGGCTGCTTCTGGTTCATTGAAGAGGTGAGTTCGCTGATCATGCATGACTTTCAGTTTAGCTGGGAAGGGTAGAAAGTACGCTATGTTCAGCTCTTACAGACACCGTTTTACTGACATGAACGAGGAGACCTGTCGTATGTATGGTGAAGTCTGGAAATATTGAGACCTGGCTGTTGCCATGCATGAGGGGGGCTGCTTGTCTGGCAGCTTTATCTTTATAGTGCAAAGGTTTTGCAACAATGGGACATGGAGAGGCTCCCAGGGGTTGTCTGCAGGCTGGGATGCTGTGGGCACGTTCCATAGTGACGTGAGCATCTAGTTTGGAAGTACTGCTGGGGGGTGGCTTGTGGTTGCAAGTCACCACTCTGGGGTTGATGTGTGACTTGATGACGGTGGTCGTGAGGGAGTTTTTACCATCTTCTACTGCCCTACTGCCGTATTGAGGAATTGGCCCTGGGTATCTCTTGGTCACCGGTTAAGGTTGTTGTAGCTGGAGATATTTGTAGATTATAGATGGGTGAAGTTACACCTTTCTAATTATTGTTGACCATCAAAGTTAGTGCCAATGGGACAAGAGAGAGGTAGAGGCCAGATCCTTGGTCTTCTTATGCCCTTGGGCTAGTTGGTTGGTTTGTGAGTGGCTTATCTCCCCAAAGAAGAAGGGAGCACTTAGGTAGTGGGGACGGCCTCATTATTTGTCTGGGGCAGTCAAACTAATCTGCCAATGATGTGCTAGGCAGTGTCCTTTGGCAGGGTCAGTGTATCATGGCCATCCATGCTGTGCTGCTGTGTTATGGTTCAGATCATGCAGGCAGGTGTATTAGTGGTTGGATTCCCCCCTCTATCACAGTCTTATGAAGTGGAGCAGGAGGGGGGAGTAGCTGTGTCTCTTTTGGTAGGGTGCATGGGTTGTCCCTTCAGCATATTATTGGTAAGGTCTTCGGGACTGAGACAGGTCCATTGCTCGCTGAGGGGCCGGGTGAGTGCTGGTCATATGTGGATTGAATGCCCAGCGCAGCACGGGTTGGTGGTCTGTTGTGCCAGATGGTACTCACTGTTGGCGTGGGCATGTCACTGCTCTGGGGGGTGTTTCTCCACTTTTTACGGCCCTATCCCCTGGGAATTACATGTACTTAGTACCCTGTTTTCGTTGCAGGTGGGGGGTGGAGAGATCTTGACTCTAATGGGCAGTCTTGTGGGCTTTGCGGTGTATGCAGGAGGTGATCAAGCCTCCAGGGCTACCCTCTGTCACCTCTAAATGCGCCAAGCAAAGCCAGCTGCCTGGCCCTCTCCTGGGTGTGAATGGCCAGCCTTGCCCCCTGTAGGTGGTGGCCAGGGAGCTGTGGGAAGAAAGGAAGGTGAGCTGCCAGTGTCAGGCATAAGTATATCCGAGGGCCCAGGCCCATACGGTCTATGTCTTTGTAGGGGAATGTGTTCGTTGCTGCCGACTGGGTTGGCTGGGTGCTGGAGGATATCAGCACGGATTTGGTGGGCCACATGGCCTGGTGGTACTCACAGTTCATGTAGGCTTGTGTGGCTTCATGTTGGGGGGCTGTCTCCCCGCCCCCTTTGTAGCAGTCCCCAGGATTTGTATGGTTTCGCTGCTTGGTTTTCTATGCAAGGTGGGGCGGGGTGAAGAGATCCTGGCTCCGATGAGCCACCGCCGCCATGTCTGATGCTTATGCAAATGCCAGCCAGGCCTTGAGTTACATCACACAGAGCTGGTCACCGGGCACCCTCCTGGGCACAAACACTCGATTCTGCCCCCATGGTTGGTGGTGGGCAGATTGCTGGCAGGGAGGAAGGCCCGGCGGCCTGCACCAGGCTCTTCTACGTCCAGATGCCCGGGCCCACCGGGACTGCGTCTTCACAGACAGAGGTGGCCGTCGTCGACTGGGCTGGCTAAGGCTGGATGGCATCGGCAAGTCTTCTCTGTCCTCCCTGGGAATTATGATCCTTGCATGAGGGTGTCCGAGAGCAGATCCCTGCCGTTCAACAGGATAAAGGTGGGTTGCTTGACCCGCGGCATGGGAGCTTGTTTAAAAGACACCCGCCATCTTCAGTGGCTTAGCCATGCCCCCTTCATTGTATACATTTATTAACAGTTCAAACTCATTTAATGAGGGTCCCATCAACATTCTAAGTACAAAATTGAGCAGTCATTGGTGCATTCCATAACATATAAGGAATATATCAATTGGTGTACATGTATAATAACTTTGCTTCCACTTAAGCACATACATATGTTCCATTCTCTTGTGTCTTAATGTTATGTTATGCAGCTTTGTAGAGCTCTACCAGAAGGATATCCTGGTACTGAGCAAGTGTTAGCCAAGCTAAGCCTAGGGCCTAGTTGGACTACTCAACAAGCCAGGTCTTCAACTTCTTGAGAAATTCACGAGGCAAGGTGGAGGTTCCTATGTGTAGTGGCAGGTTATTCATTGCTTCTAGGGCGATGTAGAAGAAGGCTGGATTATCAGATCAGGGTTTCTGTATGTGTGGGATGTGTGCAAGTAGGAGTCCCGACAAGCAAAGGTGTCTGGAAGGTAAGCAGATTTGATTGGTGAGGTATGCTGGGTGAGTGTTATGTAGCGCCATGAAAGTGTGAGTGAGGAGTCTGAATTATGCTCATTTATGTATAGGAAGTCATTGGAGCTCTTTTAGGTGAGGTGTGATATGAATGCGATGTGGAGGTTGACAGTGATTCTGGCTGCTGAGTTCTGAAAGGTCTGCAGCCTTTTGGTGAGGTTTTTTGTTGTTGATCCTGACATAGAGGGTGTTCCATAGTCTAGTTTGTTTGTGACCAGGGCATGTGTAATTTTTTTCCAGGTACTGGTTGGAAGCCATTTGAAAATGTTCCTCAGCATCTTCAGGGTATGAAATCTTCAGACAGTGACGGCAGCGACTTGGGCAGTCATGTCAAGTTTGCTGTAAATGACGATTCCTGGGTTTTTGGTTTGGGTGGTGGGGTAGGCATCAGTCCTAGCTGCCTTGGCTACCAGGTGGAGGGTGAGGATCAAGTGCTCTTTCAAAGATGAGTCTTCAGCTTGAGACGTCTTTATCCACTGTGCGATCTTAGTCAGGCAGGTACTGAACATGGTCATACGCAGTGAAGAAGGTGGGGCTCAGGATGGGTCTCTGCAGAACTCTGCAGATGAGATCACAGGTTGCCAAGATGTATGCTGCAAGGCTTACTGATTGGGTCTTTCCGATCCGGAAGGAGCAGATCCATTGAAGTGAGTGCCCTTGGATTCCAATTTCTTGTAGGCTTTGGATGAGGATCGGATGGGAGACCATGTCGAACACTGTGGAGGGGTCTAGGAAGATGAGGTCCACAGTCTCTCCTCTGTCCAGAGTCACTGCACATGTCATCTGTAGTGATGGATAGACTCCTGTAAGAGTGAGTGCTCTGATTGGCTGCCAGCAACTTCAGAAATATATTGCTGGCAGTCATTAGCCTCCTGTCCTGAGGTTTTTAAAAAATAAAATGTGATATAAGTCATTATAGGCCCCGGGGAGCCCACCCCCAGGCCACATTTCATAAAGGGAGGTGGCATGTAGCCTTCCTCCCCAAGCCATTATAGACCCTGAGAAGCCCACCCCTTAGGCTGAAACCGGCAAACAAAATGGGAGACAGGCCATGAGGCCACTGTCCCAGAGCCTTTAAAAGGCCCATGGAGACACCATCCTCCAGGTCTGCTGACTAAAATAATACGGGACGGGGGCTGCATGGCCCACTTCCCTGAGCCAGAGACGGCCCCAGGGCCGGCTCACATGCTGTGGTTGACTCCCCGTGACACAGCTGTTTCCCTGCCCTCACCAGCACAGGCAGAGAAACTTGTGTTTGCTCCTGCCTGGCAGGAGCATTTATAAACTCTCGCCAAATAGGAGCAAACATAAAGTCAGCTTTAAAAATGCTCCCTCCTGTTGGGAGCTGACTTCTGATCTGTTTCCCTACCCGCACTGATGCGAGCAGGGAAACAGTTCAAGATGTTGTTCCCTCCCAGAGGCAGTAACATAAATAGCTGTTCCCTGCAGGCTGGAGCAATGGTTGCTTCTGCAGCATGCTGGGAGCCGGCTGGGGTGGCAGGAGCCCTGGGACTCCCCCGAGGCCCCCAGTGTGAATGGTGGGTGCCTTGGGTGGGCACCAAGGCACCCGCCTATAAGAAACAGAGGCTCAGGGGGGTGGGGGAGCAGTCCCTAGTGCCAGAATACGCTCAGGGAGTGATGTAATGTGTAAGGTCATAAGCAGTGCATTGTGGGAGCGCAAGTTACAGTTAGCTTTGTTAATTATAACTGATGACTTTCTGTGTTGTTTTATAGTTGAAACTGTAAAGTTGTCAGTTAAAAATTCACCTAACTATAAGGTTACTTTAACCTTTGTTTTTTTCAGTGAATTTCTATTTGTTTGTTTTTAAATAAAAACATCTTTTTATTACACCTGACTTTAACATTACTTTAACCCTTGGTTTTCAATGAATTTCTATGGTTTTTTATAAAGTAAATTAATTTGTTATTTAATGCTAATCTATTATAAAGTAGTGAAAAAAGATGGTTGAATATATATATATATATATATATATATATATTTTTTTTTAAGTGATGGCTCCCACAAGACACTCGCAAGAGTTGGATGCACAATCCCCTGCGTGGAGCCTGGGGGCTGAACTTCCTGTTCAGCTTTTGCGACCCACTTGTGAGAAAGTACATTTAGAATTAAGTTAATTCCAGTATTTGACTATAATTTTGAACAAAATAGAACATTACACATGTTAAATTACAAAAATGAATTGTGTACTGCTCTATAACTGATGTTACTTTCCTTCTTTACAATACTTATCCCTTATAGTTCCCACTTTTAAGGCGTGGGGAGAAAGTGGCCTCTCCACTAACACTTCTTACTATATAACAGCAGTACATAGCAGGGTGTGAGGGGAGAGTGACTTTTTCACTAATACCCAGGCCTACAACTGTGTATCGTAGGGTATGGAGTGAGACAGTCTATCCAGTAAACACCTTGCATCAAGATTTTGTGTACCCCACTACCTTTTTTACGATCCTGCGAGATTCTCGCAAGAGCGTAAAGTTTTTATAGAGAAAGAATTTACATTTTCCTTTATTACAGTGCTTATGCCTTATATTCCCCATTAAGTAGGATGTGGGCAGAAAGTAGACTGTCATATAAGAACTTTTCACAGTATAAAATAGTGCACTGTAGGGTATAAGGAGAAACTGGGGTCCCTCTGAAACCTCTCCACAGCCTAAAATGTGTATAGTGGACTACGAGGAGAGAATGGACTCTCCACTGAAACCTTGCATGAAGGTAACCACTGTGTAGAGTAGGTTGTAAAGAGACACTACCTCTCCACTCACACCTTTTTCCAGGCTCACTAGTATGTATAGTAGGATGGTGAAGGTACTCCCGTCACATGTAAGACCTCACTATTCCATAACAAGTATAACAAGTACTGGCATCTCCACTGAGACATCTCCCCAGGGAAATAATCCTAAATATGCTGACAGATATAAACATAGGCTATGGGGAGGAACATTCCTGTTGGTGGACAGATCTGTCTTGCATAATAAATCTACATAGTACAGTGTTGGGAGAGACTGGCCCCTCTCCTGTGCTCTGTCTATTAGATGATGACTGTCCAAATTAGAGTGTAAAAAATGGTTTACCACTCTGGTTACAGCTCTCTCCAACATGACAGATGTACAAGTAGGGTGTAGAGATGAAATTGCCTCTGTGCTGAGAAGTCTGTCTTGCATAACAACTATAGAGACTCAGCTAAGGAAACACACAGTCCAGTCAGCCGAGACATCTCCCCAGAGTAACATATGTGCAAAGTAGATTGTGGGTAGAGACTGTTCTCTCAGCACATACCTCTCTTCATAATGATGAATGTCCATAGTAAAGTATAAAATGGAGTATCCTCTAAATTGAAAAGTGTGTCTTGCACAACTGGTGTCCATGCTTGATTGTAGGGACATACTCATCTCTCTTTCAGACATCTCCCAATGGAGTCAGTCATACATAATACTGTGTGCACAGCAGGTGATAGGAGCGCGTATTAAAGTATGAAGATGCACTGCTCTCTTTGCCAATACCTTTCTCTTCTATCAAAGGTCCCTATATTACAGTGTGGACAAGGACTCATCTCTCTACTAACACCTCAATGTTGCATGACGTCACCATAACTCAGAGGTCTTCAAACTGGGGGGCGGGCCCCCCTTGGGGGGCCTAAAGTGATCCCAGGGGGGGGCGCCAAACTCTGGCCAAAAGAAATATTATACAGATAACATGCCTTTGTTTCAAGCAGAAGCATGTTATTGCAGTTTTAAAAAGGTAACGGTACCTAACTGCAATGTTTAAATAGGTTTATACCTATTTAAACATTGCCATCTTTCTGAAATAATTGTGAAAAATTCTGAGGGGGGGCCCAATGATTTTTATTTTTCAACTGGGGGGGCGCGGCATTAAAACGTTTGAAGACCACTCAAGTATCTCTACGTGCAGAACCCCCCCTACCAAACCCCGACACCAATAAACCAACAATCTCCACCTGGACACCCCTCTCCACCGAAGATACGCTGAAAACAATGAAGTCCATACACTCCGGGCCCCCACGAACCCATGCCCCCATCACATCTTCAACAGAGCTGCAGACACCATCGCCCCCAAGCTCCGCCTCACCATCAACCGCTCACTAGTTGCCACCACCTTCCCCGACAACTGGAAACACACCGAGATCAACCTCCTCCTCAAGAAAACCTCAGCAGACCCCACCGACCTCAAAAACATCAGGCCCATCTCCCTACTTCCATTTCCTGCAAAAGTAATTGAAAAAGCAGTCAACAGCCAACTCACCACGTTTATAGAGGACCACAACAACTTCAACCTCTCCCAATCCTGATTCAGGTCAAACTAGAGCACTGAAACAGCCCTCTTGGCCGCAACAGATGACATCCGCTCCCTACTGGACAAGGGAGAGACAGCGGCACGCATCCTACTAGACCTCTCGGCGGCTTTCGACACAGTCTACCATCACACCCTGATAAGAAGACTCCACAAAGCCGGCATCAGAGACAAGGCCATCGACTGGATCCAATCCTTCCTCTCCGGCAGAACGCAATGAGTGAGACTCGCCCCCTTCCTCGCAGATCTCACACCCACCACCTGCAGAGTGCCCCAGGGATCCTCCCTCAGCCCTATGCTGTTCAGCGTCTACATGGCCCCGCTAGCCACCCTCATCGGAAGCTACGGAATAAACATCATCTCCTTCGCCGACGTCACCCAACTCATCCTCTCCCTCTCCAGTGAACCCGACAAGGCCAGACACAACTTCCACGAAGGCATGGAAGCAGTCGCCAACTGGATGAGAAACAGCTGCCTTCAACTTAACATAAACAAGACAGAAGTACTCATCATGGGCCCTCAACCCAATGCATCGAGCGACTCCTTGTGGCGACCCACCCTCGGAAACCCGCCCACCCCTGTCAGCCAAGCCCGCAACCTTGGAGTCATCCTGGACCCCGACCTCAACATGAACCATCAAATCAACTCAGTCACCTCCACCTGCTTCCGCACCCTCCACCTACTACGCAAGACCTTCAAATGGATCCACCTCGAACATAGAAATACCATCACACACGCCCTCATCACCAGCAGACTGGACTACGGCAAAACATTCTATGTTGGAATCAACAAAAAACTCACCCGCAAATTGCAAAACATCCAAAAGGTCGCCGCCAGACTGGTCCTCCACCTACCCCGACAATGGCATATCTCGCAACACCTACGTACACTGCACTGGCTCCCCATAGAGAAAAGAATCACTTTCAAGATCCTCACCCATGCACACAAAGCCCTCCACAACACCGGACCAGCCTACCTGAATCAGCGACTCAACTTCCACGTACCCCACAAGGCCCTATGCTCAGCCCAGTTCTTTCTCACAGAAGTACCCCGCATCAGGAAAACCAGAACAGGAGGATGCTCCTTCTCCTACCTCGCAGCCACCACCTGGAACCCCCTACCCATCCACATCAGACAAACCACCTCCCTCCTCAGCTTCACAAAGGAACTGAAGACATGGCTTTTCTAAATCACCTCACCGGTATATGCTGCACTCCCATCTCCCCCCCACCCCCCTCCCAGCGCCTTGAGACCCTAACGGGTGCATAGCTGCGCTTTAAAAACACTGATTGATTGATTGAGTGTCTCTAGAATAAAGGATTTCCATATTACCATACAGATACATGTACATGCAACAGCATATTTACGCTCCCTGAAGATGGAACTGAATTGTGCAATACTATAATGTGCTTTTATTATAACAAATCAATTTAAGAACAATACAGAACTACAACAATTATATTAACAAACTATATCTGTAACTAGTGACCAAACAAAACAAACAAGTATATACATTTTAACTTTTTTTGACACTCATCAGCAGGCGCTGATGTCTCCTCCCCTTTTTTGCTTTGTTTTCCTACTGGATTTTCATTTATGTAGCACTTATTTTCCAGTCTTTTATCCACGTTAGCTTGCCACAGAGTCTTCATTTTCCTGATAGATATTAGCAAGCTAGGTGACAAGAAAGTTTCAGCAAAGCACATTACCTATAAATTACACTTCACAAAGCCTAGCTCATGCAGTGTTAGCTCCTACTGTTGAACTGTACCACTATTTAGTCACTGTCATATGCTTCCATCCTGAAAACACTGTGCTTCAAAACAGTTATTCCTCAACAGAACAATACTCCTGCTTGTGTCTGTAAAGTTAGTTTTTGCTGCTTATGTAAGCAGACCATTACTTCCTCAGAGACAGTTTTCCAGTTTCCTCCTAAAAAAGACAAAATAACAAAAAAGATAGAAGTTACATACAGATCGATCATTCATAACAGTGATATGCCACTATACTGTCTAAGCTGTCTAAGCTTTATTAGATTTTTTGCCCACAATCACATATTTATATCTAGTGCACCAGTAACTTGCTTTTCCTTTCTCCTGAAAAATACCACACACTCAACCAATCTATTTTCGTATTATTGCAAATAAATGACATCATGCCATTAACTCTGCTTCCATTATAGTTTCAAAAGTAACACAATCCTTTTGATACAACGTTGCTGACACTCACCATAATGTTTCATTCTAGAAATAGCAATTGCACCACTCAATCATCTCATAGTGCTGATATATGTATATATATATATATATATAATGAAGGTCATAAGAACAGTAGAGCTTGTAGCAAAAGTTGCACTGATATTATCAATGATGTCATGACTGATGTAATATGTGTTGTAATTAGCAGTGTATGGCGAGGGCGCAAGTTATGGTTACCTTAGGGAACGATTTTTAGTTACTTGTGCTAACTCTAACTATAACTGCTGAATTTCTGTAATTTTGCGTCTGTAAAATATGAACCTAACAATTACATCCCTGTAACCTTTGGTTTTTTAGTGCATTTTTAAGGTTTTTTATTCTTTTTCTTAACTATAATATCTCTGTCACCTTTTTTTCCAGTGAATTTCCACGGTTCTTTAATTCTGTTTCCTATCTATATCATCCCTGTAAGCTTTGTTTTTTAACGTAAAGGATCATTTAATTACCATACATTATTCCAACCGCAGTCATGTGGCCAGCCCCCACGTCCATCCTACCCCAGCCTTTGGCTGTATGTAGTGGGGGTAGACCAGGCCTTGTAGCCAACTCCACAGAGCAGCCAACCCAGAAGGGCTCCAGGGACATCATCCCCTGGGTCCACCACTGCACTTATTAGGGAATGGGGCATGCAGACACCTCCGCCAGGCCAATTTTCACACTGGGGACCCCATCTCCTGGGGCACAGGCATATTGTAAACTGGGAGGGGGCACACAGCCCCCCACACCAGGCAGAGTTTGGCCCCTGGCACCCCATCTACCAGGGCCCAATCATTGTAAATGGGGAGGGGGCAAGCAGCCCCCCTCCCCAGGCCGATTGTGGCCCAGGGGACCCCACCTCCCAGGGCCCAATCATTGTAAATGGGGAGGGGGCAAGCAGCCCCCCTCCCCAGGCCGATTGTGGCCCAGGGGACCCCACCTCCCAGGGCCCAGCCATATTGCAAATGGGGAGCAGCCACACAGCACCCCTCCTTGGGCCAATTTGGCTCCAGGGAACCCATCCCCAGGGGCCCTCTACATTTTAAATGGGGAGGGGGACATGCAGGTCCCCTCCTCAGACCGATTTTGACTCCAGGTAACTCATTCACCGGGGCCTGGCCAATAGAGGGTGAGTGCCCTGGTACTAGTCCTGCTGCCCAACCATGGAACCCACCATATCCTTGGTCGGGCTCTTGAGTAAGTTGCAGGGCCACCAGGGCCCCTGCCAGCTCCCTGCCTCCAGCAGGAGCCAGCATTGCTCCTGCCCAGAGGGAGCAACTAAAAATGCTGTTCCCTGTGGGTGGGAGCAATCTTTTCATCTGTTTCCTTGCCCATTTCTGTGCAAGCAGGGAAACAGTTGATTAGTCCACCTCTAGTTGTCGGGAGCCCTTTTAAATCACTTGCCAGCTGGAAGCAGACTTTGTGCTTCAGTGGGGCAGGGAACCAATATGTCCCGGGGGTGGGCACCCCAAGACATAGTAGAAAACAGCCCTGGGGGATGGGGCCCCTAGGGCCAATGATGGCTTTGGGAGGGGGGACGCACAACCCTCTTCTCTTTTCAAATTGCAGCTGGGCCTGGGGGATGGGCTCCCGGGGCCGAAATCAGCCAGGGGAGTGGGGCTGCACAGCTGCTGAAAGGGTTTACACCAAATTACGCTCAGTAGCAGGTGATAAACATTCTTGTAAGGATGACAGACAAGGGTTGTCATATTGAAGCTTTATATACTCAATTAATTGGCAGTTTACATAGAACATGCCATAAGTAAATTAATTAGCAAAGTATACAAATCATAGGAACAGAGAACTTAGTACAGTTCTAAGTGAAATACGACATAAATTTCCAAGGGTCTCTTTCTTATAGAAATCTACAAAGACATTCATACATGAGTACATGGTTCTCATGGTTTGCACCTAGAAAAAACAAGGAAAAGGAAACACTTCACTATAAAATACATTTGAAGTTTCTTTCATGCTAGTAATACATGAAGTTTACAGGGATTCTCACAGTTTACTTGAGCAACTCATTTGATACACTGTATAATGATAGGCTGGGAAAGTTGAAATGTCCTTGCTTAGGTACAGTTGGAGAAGCGTCT
The DNA here is from genome assembly GCF_031143425.1 of Pleurodeles waltl. NCBI lineage: Eukaryota > Metazoa > Chordata > Amphibia > Caudata > Salamandridae > Pleurodeles > Pleurodeles waltl. Next base: position 1,193,931,389 of record NC_090445.1, on the reverse strand, counting down.
GTGGGAACAATCTCCCGTTTGTTACTGTGAGTCTTGCAATTCTTTAGGACGAGAAGAACAGCAACGGTCAACATGTGATAGTTTGTGACGTTGATGCAAGATGGAGTACAGTGTAAACACAACCTAGGTTAGCATAAGCCCAATTTGTGATGCCTTTAATTTTAATATACAGGGAAAACAACTCTCACAACCCACACCCCCGCAACCCCGGATGACTCCTAAATCATAATTTCAATTTGTTATTACGAAACATCATTCATTTACTCTAGGTTCTTCTTTTTGGATTCACCCATGTCCTTCAAAGTGTCACAAAGTTCACTTTGCATTTCTTCAACCTTTACATCAGGCCTCTTCCTTTTCCTTCCTCTCATTGCTGACAGTTTCTTTTGTCCACAATCCATATCATTACACATGAAATTCCTTTGCAAAACTTAAAGAAAGAAGGACATGTGATGCCAATTAATGTTAGCAAACAAGGGCTTAGAAGCAGTTTCAAAATTCTTCCACCTATACTCCCAAGCCATTCCCCCATTTTAGCAAAACCCTTTTCAGTGGACCAGAGTATAGATCCTAACCCTTGCCAGACACCTGCCTCTTCCAGCCCAGTTAGTTCATGTGTTATATTTGTGATGATAGTAATATAGCTGTCAAGCTGCTTATGTACACGCAGTATATAGACACAACTTTACTGAGTTTGAATGTCCTTGCAAACTCCCCCTTCGGTTGTGAGGAGTAAATCCAATGGAAGGTGATTTTGCATAATCATAGCTCTCATTGCAAGCAGCTCTTTATTTATCACCATTAAAGCACCTGCTGTATAAGTGGCGAGTCGGTAGACTAAGGTGAATAACTTTCAGATTTTTTTATCATTCAATGCCACTCCAATAGATGGTATTAATGCTCCAAAGGTATTACTAAGAATCTGCTTAAAGGTGCGTTAACCCCTCCTTATGTATTGCTCAAGATGAAAGTCAAACTTCTTAGTACGATAAATCCTAGGGAGAACTAATGTTGCAGAATAACTACCTGTCTAATTTTTTGGCAGCTTGAAACAGGCTGACTTGCCACAAACATAATAGATCTCATGTATATTTGCGTCTAGATTTGATAGGGTTTTCCCGTTAACGAAAAAGTTATCCCCGCATTTGCTCCATCCTAGTTTCTCAACAGTCTTGTTTCCCTCTGGCCGCTATATGATGTGTAAAGATCCTTTCTTGGTGGCATCAACGTTTAATCTAGGCGGTGGTTTGTTTAGTGTCTCCTTACCTTTCCCAATTATGTGTTCAGCATTGTTCTTTCCTTCTCCTCTTTCTTCATCTATCCTTACCCTCTCATTTAATTTGTTTATAAAACCTCTCTCATCTTGGTTAATTTTGCAGGCTACATCATTCATGCTCTGGTTAGTAATTCTCATGTTAATCATGAGGGGAAACAAATTCACCATATACCCATGCTGATCCCTCAATTTAAACCTTTTGTAAGAGTTAGAAACATGTTTAATAGGCCACAAATACAGATTTTCACCACTAACAATGGCACATCTTTTTCACCATCATCTTAGTCATCAAAATCAGAATAAAACACTTTGATAAAATCCTGATGAAAGAAATTATTTAAGATAACTGAAAAGAAGCAAGACAGAGGTAAGTGAAAGTATGCAGCTCCCTTGGCTGAAGAAGCTGAAATGATAAGAACCAACAAAACAATATTCCACTTCCATGACTTTCACATATTCAACAAACATTTGATAACACAGATTGTAACTATACACATTCTCATGCTGGGGAATAAGAAACAGCTTACTTAGGTGAGGAAAGGTCTAATTACAGGTTCAGGAGTAGAGTTGATTAACATATTGGGGATATCTCCACCCAACAAGTAGACATCCAACAGTCATCCAAACATGGAAACAGAAATGGCAACTGCTAGGCGTACAAACAAAATTTTGGAGTGCTACTTTGCTCCATGTTCACCTAAATCAGATTAAGGAAATCTCAAGTCGACTGGTTAGTCCTTCAGATATTATCCTATTTTCTCTGACCTATCTCAAAAACTACCAGCATGTTTTATTCTGCGTCAGCTTCCAGTGGTTGTCAACAATCCATGTGAATATTCTCCTGTCATGGTCTCTTTTCATCTCAGGGAGGCTTGTCGATGTCAATCAAGCAGTCATCAGAGTCAAACTTGATTTTGCAAGGGTTGTCAAGTATGAACCTGAATGTTTCCAATTTAACTTTCTCTCTATTCTGGTTTGCTTGGTGCTGGTCAAGTCCAGGCTTTCATTCACAATGTCAGTCTAATCAATGTGTTATGGTTCGTCTAACTGACTGCCTTCCCTAATCATCTCTGGTCTCTTCTTAGGCTTCAACAGTCTTTTTCAGGTGGCTGCAGTTTTTGGCCAGCTGTCTTCAGCTGTGCCTCAACCCAGGGAAGTTCTTGAGATCCCTAGCTCTGATGAGGCTGACTCGCTTGCGGCCTTCCACACATTTCCACTATCCCTTTGGATGCAAATTCTCAATCCAGTGGTCCGACTCACAGAGGTTGCTGGGACAATAGCACGCTCATCATCCTCTTGCTCTGAGTAATGCTCGTCCGATGGAAAGTGTGGACCCTCAGCCTAGTCTTCTTCTTCTTCTGAAGCCTCAGATACCTCAAACCTGGGGTGACTCGAATTAGTGGATGCTGTCTCCACTTCTTCCTCTTTGTGTCTTGCCCTCTTGTTATGGCAGGCGTGTATCCAGTTTGACAGACCAGCACACTTGACAGTAGTGTTGGTGACCAGGATCACCTGGTAGGGCCCTCTCCAGTGCTCCTCAACAGGACTTTCAGAAGTGTTTCTTGATGTGGATCCTATCACCAGGGTTCAGGTCATGCTCTGGAGACCCTCGGACATCTGGAGTAGCGACGTCAACCTGATGAGAGGTAGAACACACCAAATCAGACAATCCCTTGCAGTACTCGAGCATCAGGTTATCCGTGATATTCACAAGAGCAAATTCAGGAACAGGAGGTCTTGACATAGCTCTCCCCATCAGCACCTCATGCTGAGACAATCAAGTTCTCTTACACAGGGTACTTTGAATGCTCATTAGTATCAAAGGAAGGGCATGAGGCCATTTGAGTGATGCAGAGGCACAGGCTTTAGTCAGTTTAGTGTTGATTGTCCTGTTTAGCCTCTCAATAATACCGGATGCCTCAGGCTTGTAGCTAAATTGGAATCTCTGCTCAAAACCTAAGGCCATACACAGCAACTACAATACCTGACTCTTGAAGTGAGTTAATTGATCAGATTCAAGATGAACTGACATCCTGAATCACTGTGTCAACTCCTGCAGCAGTAGTTGTGGATTGTTAGGGTGTCACATCTCTGAGAAGGATATGTTTCAACGCATCCTGAGAACAGACATACAATGATAATGATATACCTCAATTGGTTACATCAGGGCATTTGCACATAGTCGATTTGAAGGCAGTTAAAAAGACCTTCAACCTTTCCAATGTGAATCATGGTCACAGCAGCTCTTTTGCCCACATTCTGCTTTTTCCAGATAACATTGCACTGGCAAAAATGATCTGTTGTTGATCTGAAATTAGGCTTGTCCCCAGTATAATCGGAAGGTAGACACCATTCTGTCTCGGCCCACATGAGTTGAACAGTGCACGGCTCATTATCGTGGGTAGGAAGGAATTCAGAAGAACTGGTTTTCCCCTCACTGGATACCCAGATGTCTCTGGCCTCCCTCAAACATCCCATCTTTTTCCATTCAACCTTCATCCTTGAAAGTATATACAGTATCCAATAATAATTTGGATACAATCACGCTTGCATTACATGGTTCATCTTAAGTGAAAGGTGCAGGACTTAAGAGTGCAGTATCAGACAATTTTGTCTGCGTAACTGTTGACTCTGGTGACAAAATCACTACTGCTTGTGTGTGTAGCACACTTCACCACAGCAATTTCGTTCAGCATTTTCAATGCATCTAACAAGTTTGAAACATACAGCCCATTCTGGATATTAACATTCTTACCTCCTTCTCACCCATTGTCATACAAGCATTTCTTCGCCCAGTGATAGCTATTCCACATTCATCCACCACCTTTTCTATTATTGTGTGGCCTCTCTTGCCACTCTCACTGCTTATTTGCTCATATAGAGCAATTTATTTTCCCCATAATGTCCTAAATAATCCATCCCCACATATCACTAAACAATTTCCTCAAACTCAGTTTTCAAATAGGTGAGGTTTACTCATTGTGAGGATTGCACTGTGCCTGGGGAGTTACCTGATAAATCTGTGCCGGTAGTTTGACCTTATGACTGAGTTCCCTCTTTGTAAGGCATCCCTCCAGACCTCAGTGCTGTGATGGTACCAACAAGTGCTTCAGCCAAGGGAGTGATTACAGCACTTGAAAGAGGTTGAGTGCCTAAGAGTACAGGCGTGGTGATCTGAGCGGTGGATGGGATGACAGTTTCTGTATGTCCAATGATTACACCCTTCCTGCGCTCTCGTAACGGTGCTAGCGTAGCGGCTCCCCAATTGGGCAATGGTGAGAGAGAGGTATGGCCCCCCTGTTTAAGGTCTGACTCTGAAAGCGAGAGGGTGTAAGTCGACTTGGAGAAGACCTGGAGCCTAAGGTGAATGAGGACAAAAATAAAAACTGCACCCACACACACACACACACGCATTGCAATGACAGGCCTGAGACATGGTTAAGGCACTACCCAGGTGGGTGCCACAATCAGTGTTGCAGGCCCACTGGGAGCATTTAATTCACAGGCCCAGGGCAAATGTAGTGCCCTTTACTAGGGACTTATAAGTAAATCAAATATGCCAATTGAGTATGTGCCAGTGTTACCATGATTTAGGATAGAGAGCACAAGCCCTTTATCGCACTGGTTGGAAGTGGTAAAGTCCACAGAGTCCTGTAACCTGCATATACGAGGTCAGAAAATGGAGGGAGCCAGGCAAAGGTTTGGGGGAAGACCACCCTAAGGCCTTCAGGTCTAAAAAGCACAACAACTGTATAGTAATTCAATATAGATTAAAAGGACTAATACCTATGGTCCAAGCCATTCTTACTGTATTGGGTGGCCTAGAATAGTCACACTTGTAGGAATGTGATGCTTAGTACTTGTGTTGTTACAGTCATTGCCAGCGCTGGCAGGGAAATGGGTGCTGCAAGTGGCAGTGGCAGTGGCCTCCAGACGAGGGTCCTTGCACTTATATTTTTTATAAATTAAGCACTGGGTAAACTGTTCTGTTTACGCCTAATATGCATGTTATTTATTGTTTAGTAGGTATTTTTGTACCATTAACTATTCCTATTTTGTGTACATATATTGACTGCCCACTTCTTCTTGATGTTATCAGGTGACTGTTATTACTTTTTAGGAAAAGTTTATTCATAATATTTGCTATATTGTTCAAACCTTTATACAGTTATCTCTAGATTCCTTTACACTTTGTGATACATTGCCTAAATGGTCTACAACAGAACATCAGGTTCGATGATCTCTGCAATTTTGCATAATTGCAGATTAATCAGATATTTCTTCTCTGTACTGCTCAATTTTACTGGATTTGGGGGAATTGCGCACATGGACAATTGTTTCCTCATCTTTCTTGCTAAGTGATTCACACAGTTGTATATGCATTACATCATTTGACTCTAGCAAGATGTGAAAAGGGTTTTCACCGATATATTAAAATGATCATTTTGTAATTACCATATTATGAACTGTGGTATACTGTTTTTTCACTGATACATACCAATAATGTTATGTCTGTTATGTGCTTCTATTTCCTTTCCAGGATGATGCCCCCTCCTCCGTTTTGGATGCTAATGAGTCCTTTTTCCTTGTTGCACACTATTTCAGATGATTGTTTTGTGAGGTTTGTCAAGTTTGTGCTCGGTGAATATGTCAGTGACAACAATAACATGTTAAACTAAATGAAAACACAGAAATTCACCAGTTATAGTTAGCAAAGCTAACTTTTACTTGCGCCAATGCCATGCACTGCTTATTACCTCACATATTACACCACTCATGACACGCTGTATGACATATTTTATGACATCACTGGAGACATCTCAAATGACTTCACTCAGAATGATAATTAATGTAGCGAGATGATGCTTAGGTGCTAAAGCAGTATGACATTTTATTAGACTATGGGGGTTATTCTAACTTTGGAGGAGTGTTAATCCGTCCCAAAAGTGACGGTAAAGTGACGGATATACCACCAGCCGTATTACGAGTTCCATAGGATATAATGGACTCGTAATACGGCTGGTGGTAAATCCGTCACTTTTCCGTCACTTTTGGGATGGATTAACACCTCCTCCAAAGTTAGAATAACCCCCTATGTTCTGATTTGCTATTGAAATGGTACATATGCTCACAGCACAGTGATTCTGCAGTTCTTGTAATTTCATATGTAGAAATAATGTATAAAAACCCTCGATTTTTGCAGTAAGTTAGAGACTTTCCTGTTCTACTAGGGATGCTGTCTGTTTTACTCTTGAATTTGCTGCTTACTTGAGAATTAGGTCCTGATTTAGAGTTTGGCGGATGGGGTTTCTCCGTCACAAAGGTGATGGACCTCCCGTCCGTCGTATTACAATCTCATTTTGTCCTATGGGAATTGTAATAATGAAGTTAAGGTTTAACACTTTCTCCGCTTCAACAAAATTGTGGGCTTCCTGTTAAGGTAAATTTTGAGGTGTCTAAATTGTGGCTTCCCCTGCACCCACAAATTGTGGTAGCAGAAAATGGTTATCTGTTTAAAGCACTTCCTTTCTTGTTTCTAAATTTCCCTTTTTTAGCCCAGACCCTATTGTTAGTGGATTTTACAGTGTGGATTTTCCTAGTGGATTTTTCTGAGTTTCAGACATGCAGTTCTGTTCCTGAACACATTTTATTGTGTGTATGAATAAGGCGGAATTATTCTGGTGATTGGGAGTGCTTTTGGTGTGTTATCTAGGTGTTAAAATTTGTGTTTCATGATGGATTGTTATACTGTGTGGGAGGCTTTTGGTTATGCAATGTTGATTTTGGGCTGAGTTGGTCCTTTAATTACTGGTATTTTATTGTACTGATCTTAGATGTGATTTATGGCTAAATGGTTGGTTTTATTATTGTTTGGTTTGGATATCGCAAGAAATTGTCATTTAACTTGTCTGCAGAAAAGTAATGTGTTTTGTGATGCGCTGCATGCACACAGATAGGGTTTTCTGAAATAACAAGTTTTCTTTTTATGAGATTTGCATGCCTAATCTAGGTTGGTGTATTTTGCTCCTCAGTGCACTGGAGTAAATACATTAACCAAAGGGGGAGTCCGCTGGATAGAAGTCTGCTTGGTGTGAATTAGGGATAACAAGTGCTGCAAAGGTTCTAGTCTTGTTTTTGTTGTCTGTGAGATTCATCCTATTCCAACATGCTGATTTTCCTCCTATTTAGGTTCAGCAGACAAGATTTGTTTTGGTTTATTTAGTGCATGTATTGAGAAAGGTTATGCACCTGCTTTCACATGTACCAACAAGCTGCCCTGCAATTGGTTAGTCAGCCGCAGTGTTGCACTGGGATTGGTGAGACGTCACCACAAAGTTGTGCTGTCATTGGTTGGTTGCTGTCAAAGCTGAATGGTGATTGGTTGACCTTTGGCATAGCCATGATGAGATTGATTGTTGTTCGCTAGCTTGTGTAGTTTTCTGATTATTTTGGGTAAAAAGTATGGTGGCAGTATTGAAAAAGACTAAAGCTCCTCGTGTACCTGCTACATAGGGGAAGATATTACTTGCGGAATGTAGACCTGATATGAAATGATGAGTGATATTGGCTCCTATATGTGTACCAGGATTTCTGAATGCCCTGAATATACATCTTCTGACAAGGACTTGCATTTTACTTAGAAAGATACCTTTAACATTCGAAAGCTAAATATCTTGAGACAAACCATGAATGAAGGTAGGAATGTGTTACCCAGACTGATCAAAGGTCATGGGTACATGGGATTGGTTGGCTACAGAGAAGGAGAGAAAGAAAATGAAGGAACAGTCAAGGGTTAATTTAAAAATGGTTGGAGGACAAGCAGGATCGACGAGAGGAATGTTGGAGGGAGAATAGAATGAAAGGATTAACAGTCTGCCTTGCAAGGGGTAAAGAGAATGCAGACAAAAAGAAAACAGACGAGGAACACAGAGAGAAACAAAACCAAGAAAGAGGATAACTTTTAAATGATCTTTTGAATTCTAGACCTCCTCCATATACAGATAGAATTCAGAGAGGGGACAGGATACCACAGTACCTGGTATGGGTGTAGCAGGAAATGGTACAGGTGTAAAATCAGAAGGGATGACTACACTTACAGTTTCAAGTGGATCAGCGAGTGCCCCACCTGAAAATACATTGCAAGTATGACCAAGTTATAGCAGAGATACAATTGTTTCTGCAGTCTCAAATTACAAATCTGTTACTACTGCTGCTATTGAAAAATCTCCCAAAGAGAGGGATATTAACATTGGGCTTTTAAAAATTGAATTTGTGGAAATTCGACAGGAAACAAATGCTATGAACAGATTATTGCCATACAATGTGGGTGAAATGAGATACTTGATCAAAGAAACAGCCAGATGTGCAAATGAGGTACATGATAAGCTTGGAGAATCGGCTGACAAATGTGAGGTTGACATCAGTAAAATGAAAAATGTGAGAAGAAATTTCAAAATGAATTTGTCTAATGACAAAGTAAAAGAAATAATTTTAATAAACATGAGAGCTCATGTTGAAGATCTAGTTAAAAAAGGCAAGGGGCTGGAGGGATTTTAAGAAAAACAAAGAAAAGTGGAAGAAATAGGTTACTAATAAATAGAAGATTTCAGTGGCAGGGAAGAAAGGGGGGGCTATCGGTGCTTCAGAGTTCTGCCCTTTCACTTTGATGCAGGGCAGAGCATCAAGGTGACTTGCTGTGCTACCCTGAGCCAAATCCCCATATAGTTGGGCCTAAGAGTATGAATGAAATCCTGAAGTATGCCAAGTACAATAATGATTGGTTTGATGCGAAGCAGAAAACAAATCAAGGCAAAGCTGATGAATGCCCAGAAAAAGCAATTTCAGAGGAATGGAACAAATCAGTTGATGGGTTCTGATTGGGGTTGTGTGCCATATGGCAATGCTGGAATGAATGTGTTGGCATGTGATGGGGTAAAGATTGGAAATGGAATGGTGCCAATGCAAGGCAGTGGAAGAGGTGCTGTGAATAATTTTGGAATGAATGCAATTATCTATATGCTAAAGAAGAGCACTGCTTGTCATTTTTTAGGTAAAATTTGCTGTTGGAAGTGGGAATGTAGGCAAAATCCAGATTGAATGCAGAATTATTTTGTTCCCAGATGCAGTGGAATGCAAATCAGGTGCAGACACAGTAATGAGCCACAGCCCATCCAGTTCCTGTACATACTATGCAGAGTCTAGGACAGTTGCTGCTGCAAAATATGAAAATCAAAATGTCATATTATTGATGGTACCAACAAAATCCATAGATTCTGAGCAATGATCTTCCTAATTTTTCTCCAGAAAAGAATTCTCAATCACGGTGCCTGAGGTGGGAGGAGATTATTTACTTGGAGCAGTCCTGGATATAGACCAAAGTGGCCCATATATTGATAATGAAGTCAATGGCCACCCCATTTGTCCTTGATAGATATGGAGGCTACTTGTTGTACAGTTTGTTCTATGGAGGTTCCAAACTTACCTTCGCAGGAAGAGACAGCCGTGTTGTAGGTATCAGCAATAAACAGATTATTAACCATGTTATCGCAGATGTCCCTGTTAAAATAAGATCAATGGAAAATAACTTTAAGTTCCTATTGTGTGATTCAAATTCTGGCAATTTAGTGGGCAGGGACACGCGCACTGCAAGATGAACCGGATGGTTTCACAATTGAAACCCAAGATTTAGATTTTATGTTTAAAATGAAATCACGTGATTCAAGAGCTCAGCTGTTCCCATAAGTGTAACTGAAGGAGTATAGGCCAATCTCATTGGTTTGCCTATTAGCACTTCGTGGGCGAGACACCAATGTTTTTGGCTGTGGTACATCTAATACTCATTAGGATAAGAGGAAGAACATTTGGTTATTTCAGTGGGGGTTGATGCACACACTTTGGCTAGCTTGTTTTTATTGGTCCAATCATTTTCTCAACTATTCCAGATTGAGGATGGGAGCCACAATCTGTGTCAATATAGGTCAGCATGTTGAATTGGGGTATTCATTCCCTCAACAAGAGTTTGGCAACTCTCAAGCTGTCCAATCTCCAACTGGGGTAAGTCTCAACCCATTTAGAGAAGAAGCAGACAATCACAAGATTGTACTTTAGGCCACTGTAAACTGGCATCTCAATGAAACTTGCTTGAAATCCTCTGCAACACTTCCGAACTTGAAATTTGATCAGCATTTATTACATGTGCTTGTCATAGCATCTCTCACTGCATGTGACTGATTATGTAAATACTTAGATATGCAATTCAACAAATGTTAGGCAAAACATATTTATATTTAAGAGTGATGTAAATATCCTGATAAATTTGTGTAGCCCATTGACTAGTTTTTTTCCTCATCCTCTTGGTTTCTTCCTGGAGATCCTTCAGTTCACTCACAGAAAATCTAATTGGATTCAACAAGAAACAGGTTACACTGTCTGTACCTTTCACAAAAATTTCATTTAATTGATTGTGTTCACTTCCTTGATCCGTAATCTGTTTATTGGATCTCAGAGCTTAATTTTCAAGTGCACAATAGCTAACCACCTGGTCTGCATATTTGTTTCAAAGCCTGCGGTTATCTTTTCCAGACTTATGAGCGGCATACCTGACTACAGCAATTTATTTTGGCTGCTGTTGTCGAGTATGCTCTCTTTATCCTAATGAGGCTACTGGATTTGGGCGGCAGAATCACCTGAATTGTGGGCAAACTGACTCCAATCCCACACCATGTGACATCTGTCGGTCTAATCTGGGTATTCTGGCTAACTAGCAGTGCCTCATCTCTGCCTAAGAGCAGGGATGATTGTGGCTACCTGGTGCATGACAGAAATGACTCCTCAGGGGAATTGTGGTCGATCAGATCTCCTTTTCTCTCAGTTACATTAGTCTCACATATGCAAAGAAAAACAGAAGCAGAGAATGGTTCAATAAGGTTTATTGAATTAACTGCATCTTAGAAAAATGGCATGAATTGCAATAACTAGGATGATAAAACAAGCTAGAGGGAAAACTGTGACAAGAAGAGTGAAACACAAGCACATTCCCACCATATTGTCACTATGCGTAATATATGTGGTTCCGACCTAAGCTATGTTAGAGCACAGTATGATAAACCCTAATCTGCCCTTCAGGTTTCCCCCTGGGAAGACATCGTCCCCCATACCTGAGCAAGGAAGCCTGTTGTCTAGAAAGACCCCATCCCCAAGTAGGCCAGGGATCTGGTAGTCTAAGCAGGCAGCTGTAGTGAAGGTAATCCGCATGCAGTCGTGGTCATCTGGCTGGAATCCCCCTCTAACATGTATGGAACAGAGAAGCATTTTTATTAAAAAATAGATAATGTTCTGAGAAAATGTCCGAACGTAAGGATGTGTATGTTTCTGTGAATGTTGGAGACACAGTGTACTACTCTATCTGGCTGAAGCCTTGAGGAAAGCACAAAGTGAAAAGAATGTACTGGTGGAAACGCACTGCTTTCCTCAGCGAAAGAACAACTAGATAAAGAAAATAAAACGACATCGCAAATGTGGCCAATGCTAGAAAAATAAAACGAAGTTGAATAAAATGTAACTGGGCTAAAGTGCACAATGGCAGGCCTAGTTTCTAAAATAACGTGCCTAAGACATGGATAAAATAGCTATATAATACCATCCCCTTGCCTGTTCAAAGGTGGTTAAAGCTTAAAACAAACAAAAAAGTGACAAAAATCTATTCATAAATGTCAATAACATTAACGTCAATAATGACAAGTTAAAAGACGCTCGAGCATGTTGAATATTAAAATGTCAGCAATGGCACTAATAAAACCAAATTTAAAATCAGAGTAATTTTTTTAATCGCCAATTACATCCGGGACAACTGAAGCCAGGAAATGTTTCACTTGGGCAGGTGGTAAGGTAGCCAAATCATTGCCAAGGAAAACCAAGAAGCACTCATGTTCCAAAGCCTGAGCTCCAGCTGAGGCAGCAGAATTCCGAGGTGTGCCCAATGTTGAGTTTAGAGCTGCATGATCCAGGAAGGGCAACTCATAAACAGCTTCCCTTAGCGAGAACATCAACAGATCAGCGTCCAATGAAAGTAAGTGTTGCATAGAAAGACAAACTTTCAGTGCACATTCGAAAAGGCACCAAAGGCACTGAAACACGGGGTGCACACAATCCAAAACCGGTCTGAATGACAGAAACCAGTCGCACTCCAGTTATTGCAAGAGAGGTGCTCCGAAATACTGCATCGTGCGTTCATGACACACTTGCGCTGGTGAAAGCTCTTTCAGTCCTCCTTGTTGTGAAGGGACAGCCATTGCGAAGAAAAGATAGCAACAGCAAGATGCCACCTATTATAGCCAAAGTAATTGGAAATCCACAGAAAATACTTGAAAATATTGAGTGTCTGGTTGAAGGTATCAAGCCAAATATAGAGGAAAAGGTGTGAATGAAACCAGAATCAACAGCCTTATAGAAATGCACAATCCCAGTAGTACTGGATGCGTTAAATATTCAGCCCACAAATTCACCAAAGTGACTCGGAAAGTTTGCACTTAAAAGGGACTGTATTTCTACAGATTACCTCACAACTTGAAGTGCATAGATCTTGCGTGCAGATGTAAGCGCCACATGTTTTTGAAACAATAAAAACTTGTCTACTCAACTTGTCAAAATTCACATTTGAAGTAGCAATATGAGGCCAAATATCTGCTACTTTCCTCTGTTGTGTAGGAGTAAAAAGGACATCCCCGCAACTTGTGACAATTTGGGAGACCAAAAGGACATAAGCTATTCCGGCTCACATTCCACAACAGATCTCACTGTTAAGGAGCACATAGCTCCCATTTGAGAGCACTTGGAATACAGGTCTAATCAACGGGCTGGAACTCCCTTTAAATAGCAAGCTAAGTCCGCATCCGAAGTGTTACACACCCCGTGCAAGGACAGCTGCTTACAAACCATCGAATGGCTCACAGAAGTCTTGCATACACTGCCGCTACAGTAGATCTCTTTCATACCATTGAAAGATTTGTACGAAAAGGGAAGCTCCCACAACTCTCCCAGCCTTTCATATCTGCCCACTGGAATGTGTTTCAAGCAGGATGTGAATTGAAGTGTTGAAATAGGCAGATTAATGTTAGAAATGGGGTCTTTGGTTGGCAGTCAGATTACCCCCTGTCCAAGCAAGGACCCTCACTCTAGTCAGGGTAAGTCACAAACAGTCCAAATTATCCTGTGCCCACCCTCTGGTAGCTTGGCACTGAGCAGTCAGGCTTAACTTAGAAGGCAATGTGTAAAGTATTTGTGCAATAAATCATGCAATAACACAGTAGTAACCACAAATATACACCACACAGTGTTTAGAAAAATATATAATATGTATCTGGATAAATGCAGTTCAAAATGATTAAGATGCAATAAGTATATGTTGAAAATATCACTGTAGAAATGATAGAAAGTGTCTTCAGTCTCTGAAAAGCAACAAATGTCTCTTGCAAGCACAAAGTACCTGGTTTGTGTTCAAAATCTCCACAAGGAACCGCAGAGGAAGAGATGTGTGGACAACAGGGAGGTGTGCGTCGATTTCTCAGGCCACACACGTCGATGCGTTGTTTATTTTTCACTCAGGGAAGGCTTTGCGTCGATTTCCGGCGCTTGGTCTTGGATCCTCTTCGGGTTGCAGGGTTTTCGGAAGCCCCAGGGATGATGCGTTAAAATCTGGCGCTGGCAGGACGAAGTCACAGGGGCTGCGTCGATCCATTAGGCAATGCGTGGAAATTTCTACCACACTGCAGGCGCAGCGTCGATTCCTCTCAGGAAGTCAGGCTGTGCCGTTCCGGCTCAGCTTTGCATCGATCCAGTGGGCCGTGTGTCGAATTTCTGGTCGCTATGCGGGTGCTGCGTCGATCTTCTCCTTGTGAAGTCGGACTGTGTCATTCCGGCTCGGAGTGCAGTGAAATTATCACTGCGATGCACGCTGTGTGTTGATTTCCCCTGCACGGAGAGTTCTTCTTGCAGGAATGAAATCTTTTTGGTCCTGAGACTTCAGGGAACAGGAGGCAAGCTGTTTCCTAGCCTTTGGAGAACACTTCTCAGCACAGCCAGAGAGCAGCAAGGCAGTATGGCAACAGCAAGGCAGCAGTCCTTCACAGAAAGCAGTCAGGTGAGTCCTTTGGGCTGACAGGCAGTTCTTCTAGGCAGGTTGCAGGTTCTGGTTCTCTTCACCAGGAAGTGTCTGAGTTGGTAGGGGCAGAGGCCCTGTTTCAATACCCAAATGTACCTTTGAAGTGGGGGAGACTTCAAAGAGTGGCTTAGAAGTGCTTAAGGTCCCCTTTCAGTTCAATCCTGTCTGCCAGGGTCCCAGTAGGGGGTGTGGCAGTCCTTTGTGTGAGGGCAGGCTACTATCCTTTGACATGTAAGTATCAGGCCCTCCACCTTCCCAGCCCAGGAAGACCCATTCAAAATGCAGATGTTTGCAAGTGAGGCTTAGCATCCTGTATTTGGGGTTTGTCTGAGTGAATGCACAAGGGAGCTGTCAACTGAACCTAGCCAGATGTGGATTGTAAGGCACAGAAGGATTTAAGTGCAGAGAAATGCTCACTTTCCAAAAGTGGCATTTCTAAAATAGTAATATCAAATCCAACTTCACCAGTCAGCAGGATTTTGTATTACCATTCTGGCCATACTAAATATGACCTTTCTACTACTTTCAGATCAGCAGCTAGCACTCAAACAGTATATGAGGGTAGCCCTAATATTAGCCTATAAAAGGAGCAGGCCTCACAGCCGTGCAAAAACAAATTTCGGAGTTTTACGCTACCAGGACATGTAAACTACACAGGTACATGTAATGCCTTTTTGTCTAAACAGCATCCTGCCCTATGTGTTACCTAGGGCCTACCTTAAGGGTGACGTATATGTAGAAAAAGGGGGGGTTTTAGGCTTAGCAAGTATTTTTAAATGCCAAGTTGAATTGGCAGTGAAACTACACACAGGCCTTGCAATGGCAGGCCTGAGACATGGTTAAAGGGCTACTTAAGTGGGTGGCACAATCAGTGCTGCAGGCCCACTAGTAGCATTTAATCTACATGCCCTGGGCACATATAGTGCACTTTACTAAGGACTTATAAGTAAATTAAATAATCCAATTGGGTATGATCCAATGTCATCATGTTTAAAGGGAGAGAGCATGTGCAGTTTAGCAGTGGTTAGCAGTGGTAACGTGCGCAGAGTCCTAAAACCAGCAAAAACAGTATCCAAAAAGTGGAGGGGGCAGGCAAAAAGTTAGGGGTGACCACCCAAAGGCTTGCAGGTCTAACATGTACCCCCCCAGCTGAAAGTGGGGAGAGCTACCCAACCTCCTGGGAGCTCTCATTGCTAAGGCGGAAGTATCTGGAGAGACCATCAGAGTTGGCGTGGTCAATCCCCGGGTGATGCTCCACCATAAAGTCCATCTCCTGTAGGGAAATGGACCACCTCAAGAGTTTAGGATTCTCGTCCCTCATCTGCATGAGCCATCTGAGGGGCCTGTGGTCTGTCTGAACCCGGAAGTGAGTCCCAAACAGGTATTGTCTCAGCTTCTTCAGTGCCCAGACCACAACAAATGCTTCTCTCTCAATAGCACTCCACCTGTTCCCGTGGTAATAGTCCTCTGCTAATAAAGACTACTGGTTGGTCTAGGCCATCCTCATTTAGCTGTGCTAGAATAGCCCCTATGCCATGCTCTGATGCGTCTGTCTGCACAATAAATTCCTGGGAGTAGTCAGGGGCCTTGAGCAAACCTCAGACCTCTCAAAATGAGGCTTTAGTCGGTTGTGGTGGAGAACCCTTAGGGGGTATCTAGGGGTCTTGAGGGCCACTATGTAAGTGGCCTCCCCCTTCCGCTCCTTGATCTCAAATGGGCCAGTCCAGCTGTCCTGGAGAAACCCTGGCTTTACTGGCTCCATTACCAAAACTTTGTCGACAGGTGAGAATTCAACCAGAGTGGCCTTCCTGTCATACCACTCCTTCATCACCTCTTGACTGGCCTCAAGGATACTTTTGGCCTAACCAGAAGCGTTGTGTCTGGTGATTGCGGAGGGCCAGCATGTAACTGACCACATCCTGGGGAGGTGTCTTGGGAGCTTTCTCCCAGCCCTCTTTTACTACGCTTAGTGGTCCCCTGACAGGGTGACCATAGAGAAGTTCAAAGGGGCTGAACCCCACACCTTTCTGGGGCACCTCCCTATAAGCAAAGAGAAGGCATGGCAAGAGGACGTCCCACTTACGCCTCATGGCCTCAGATAGGCCAGTGATTATGCCTTTTAGGGTCTTGTTGAATCTCTCAACAAGCCCATTGGATTGAGGATGGTAAGGGGTGGTAAACCGGTAGGTTACCCCACACTCATGCCACATGGACATCATGTACGCTGACATGAAGTTTGTGCCTCTGTCAGACACAACCTCTTTTGGGAACCCTACACGGGTATATATTCCCATCACTGCTCTGGTCACCACCGGTGCAGTCACTGTCCTCAGAGGGATTACCTCTGGGTAGTGGCTGGCATGGCCCACCAAACCCAGAGTAAACCTGTTGCCCAAGGCAGTTTTGGGGTTCACGGCACCAATGATGTTGATGCCCACCTTTTCAAAGGAGGTGCCAACGACGGAGAGTGGGATTAGGGGGCCCTTAAGCCTTTTCCCTGTCTTCCCACTAGCCTGGCAGATGGGGCAGGCCCTGCAGAAACTATCTGAGGCTACCCGCATTCTAGGCCAATGGAAGTGGGTGACAAGTCTGGCAAAGGTCATGTCTTGGCCCAAATGTCCTGCCATGGGGACGTTGTGAGCCAGGCCCAGTAGGAAGGCCCGGTAAACCATTGGGGGACCACCAGCACATGTGCTGCCCCAATGGCCGGAGCCTAAGGCTCACTGTAAAGGAGATCATTCTCCCAGTAGATATGGAGATCACCAGAGGCTTCACCTGCTGCTTGGGCTGCGTCCTGTTGCCTCAGACCCTCAAGAGTGCGGCACTCTTTCTGTGCCTTGCAGAATTTTTCCCTGGTTGGCCCACCCTCTACTTGCCAGCCAGCAAGTTCAGGCAGGTTACCCAGGTCAGCAATATCTTCTCCAGTTGGCTCAGGGGTCTCCTCCTCTGGGACCCCGTCCACCACCATGGGAATATCTGAAGCGGGTTTCCCGCGCCCCTTGCCCTTCCTCTGTGCAGCTGTCTGGGCCATTGTTCATGGCTCCAGTCGCCTTGACTCCCTTCCCGGGCAGCCATGGACCTTGTGGTCATGCAGACCCACTCAGGCAAATCTAACATCTCTAGGTGGGGTCTAAGCTCTACCTCTTTACAGGCAGTATGTTCAAGATCATTGCCTAACAGACAATCTACAGGCATGGCAGGACTCACAGCTACTTTCATAGTACCAGAAACCCCCCTTTCCCACACTCAAAGGGAACCAGAGCCACCGGTAGGTGACTCTCGCGATTGTCAGCGACTATGACCTGGTGGAATGTATTAGGGATTATCTGCTCTGCTGACACCAGCTGACTCTTGACAGTAGTTATTCTAGCTCCTGTGTCACGCAGAGCCTCCACCCTTTGCCCATTAAATGGTGACCCACTGCCTATACTTGGAACTATTGGCAGGCATGTAGGCATTTGGCACCATTTCCTGATCTCCCAGGGATAATAGGGACACCTCTATCTGCTCCCCAAAACTAACTGGGACAGTCTCCCCCCGAGAGCTACACTATCCAACCCAGGTTTCTGCCCTCCAGTGGTGGGCTGTGCCCTCTTGGGATACTGGGAGTTGCCCTTAGAGTGTCCATGCTGGTAGAACTCTAAGCATTTGGGGATAAACTTCCCTAACTTTTTATCAAAGTACCCTGGCTTCTTCACAAATTTTGGCAGGGACTGGTTACAACCCCTCCCCCCCCCATGGGAATTGTTTTGGGGTCCTTTTGAGAGCTCCTTATCTTTAGGTTTTTCTCCCCCCTCTTTCTTCTGTTGGGAACCCTGACTACCTTTGTGAATGTCCCCCCAGGTACCTTTCTGGATGCTCTGGTGCTAACCCAGATGTCCGCCTCCTGGGATCAGTCAGCTTACTGTCTACTAAGTGCTGGCACAACTCTATAAAACAAATACTGAGCATATGCTCTCTCAGAATCAAATCATATAATCCTTTGTAATCATTTACTTTGCTGCCCCGTACCCATCCATACAGTGCCTTATTGGAGGAATCAAAACAGTCTACCCAAGTCTGTGTGGAAAGTTTGGTGCTGTCCCTGAACCTCTGATGGTATTTTTCAGGAGTCAGCCCAAACTTGGCCAGTAAAGCGGCTTTCAAGGGTGCACATACATTTTGATCTTGTGGGTATAGTGTAAGAAGTGTGTCCCTCCCCACCACTGCTACATAAAACCACAAGCGCCTCCCCCCCAGTTGCTCCTCAGAGATTCCATGAGCCCTTAGTGCAACTTCATAGGCAGCCAACCACTTATCAATGTCATCTCCCACCACATAATTTGGCACCACACGTTTGGGTATATGAACCTTTTTCTCCCCAACAGGTCCTGCATGTATGCTGCCACCATCACTGCTGGACTCAGACTGTCTTGCCTTCATATCCAGCTCATTGAGACTCAGTTCATGAGCCAACAAAAAAAAAGATTCTGCCAAGGCTCTCTCAGCTGCAGCCTCAGCTTGTTTGGCTTCTCTCTCTGCCCTCCTCTCCTCCTGTTGAGCTTCAATTTTTAACCTTGCTATTTGTAATTAGAATTCTCTCACCTCTCTCCTTTTCTCTGCGGTCAGGCCCTGATCAGAGACACTGCTCCCTGATTTGGCAGGGGGCACAATTACAGTAGTAAAATCCTACACAAATGGCAAAAAATCCTCTGAGGGGCCATCCTCTGGACCCTCCTCCTTAACATTCTCATCAGAATGGGCTTCTGCCAAGGCCCTCAGCACCATTTGGAATTCCTCCTTTCTGGAGGCCTTTTGGGTAGGTACTCCCATATCCTTGCAGAACCCCTTCAGATGTTTGACAGTATGGTGGTCATTATGACCCTGGCGGAAGGCGGAAAAGCGGCAGTAAGACCGCCAACAGGCTGGCGGTCTTTTTTTTTGTATTATGACCATGGTGGTTACCGCCATGGTCATCCGCCGGTTCTCCGTTCCGCCCACCAGGGCGGAGACGACCGCCGGGCTGGAGACCTGGGTCTCCAGCCCGGCAGCCGTCACTATACCGCCGGCGGTATTTTGACCCGGCTTACCGCCGTGGATTTCCTGCGGTTGGAACCGCCATGAAATCCATGGCTGTAAGCACTATCAGTGCCAGGGAATTCCTTCCCTGGCACTGATAGGGGTCTCCCCCACCCCCACCCTGACTCCCTCCCCTACACCCCCCACCACCCCTGCCACCCCCCAAAGGTGGCAGGGCCCACCTCCCCACCCCGACCCCCAACATCAGAGAACTCACACACACACGACACGCACGCAGGCACCACCAACACACACACGCACACACACTGACATACATGCCTACATCCACACACACAGTCAGACACGCACACCCACATACAAACATACATGCACACATCCACACAGACATACCCACAGACATACACGCAATCATTCCCAATACACGCAACACCCCTGCAAGCATACATGCACTCACACACCCCCTCTACATACACAGACGCACACCCCCATGCACCCACACAACACACCCCCACCCCCCTCCCCTAACGGACGATCGACTTACCTGTTCCGTCGATCCTCCAGGAGTGGATGGGAGCCATGGGGGCTGCTCCGTCGACACCACACCGCCAACAGAACACTGCCACGCCGAATCACAGGATGTGATTCAGTGGGTGGTGTTCTGTTGGCGTGGCGGTGAAGGTGGAGCAACCTCCACTTCCCCCCCGCCCGCCAGTGTGGCTGTTGGCGGCTCTCCGTCGGAAAAAGGACGGAGAGCAGCCACCAGTCATAATACGCCGAGCGGCAAACCGCTACTACTGGCAGTCTTCCGCAAGGCGGTCCCTCGGCGGTCTTGTAAAAAGACCACCGAGGTTGTAATGACCACCTATATCTCTCCAGCATGGCTAGGTCAAAATCTTCATCTCCAGCTTGAGACCCGGCCAGAGACATGTTGTATGAGGATTTTAGTTAAAAAATGTCAGGTAGAAAATGAAAATTGCAGAAAAAGATAAAAAATCAAGTTGACCTCAACTGTGGGTAGGTAGTGTACACTTAGCTATTGTATGTCACTGTACAAATACAAGTCCTATCCTCACTGCTGATCACCAATGTTAGAAATTGGGTCTTTGGTTAGCAGTCAGGTTACCCCCTGTCCAAGCAGGGACCCTCACTCTAGTCAGGGTAAGTCACACACAATCCAAATTATCCTATGCACACCCTCTGGTAGCTTGGCACTGAGCATTCAGGCTTAACTTAGAAGGCAATGTGTAAAGTATTTGTGCAATAAATCATGCAATAACACAGTTGAACACCACAGAAATACACCACACAGTGTTTGGAAAAATATATAATATTTATCTGGATAAATGCATTTCAAAACGTTTAAGATGCAATAAGTATATGTTGAAAATATCACTGTAGAAATTATTTAAAGGCCCATATTTATACTTTTTTAGCACCACATTTGCGCCGCTTTTTGACGCAAAAACGGCACAAATTTACAAAATACAATTGTCTTTTGTAAGTTTGCGCCGTTTGTGCGTCAAAAAATGACGCAAATGCGGCGCTAAAAAAGTATAAATATGGGCCAAAGTGTCTTTAGTCTCTTAAAAGCATCAAATGCCTCTTGCAAGCACAAAGTACCTGGTTTGCGTTCAAAATCTCAGCAAGGAACCGAAGAGGAGGAGATGTGTGAAAAACAGGGAGGTGTGCATTGATTTCTCGTGCTGCACACAGCGATGCGTTGCTTATTTTTAATGAAGGGAAGGCTTTGCGTTGATTTCCGGTGCTCGGTCCTGGATCCTATTCGAGTTGCGGGGTTTTCGGACTCCCCGGGACGATTCGTTGAAATACGGTGCTGGCAGGACGAAGTGACAGAGGCTGCGTTGTTCCGGTTGGAAATTTCTACCGCACGGCAGGCACTGCGTCGATTCCTCCCAGGAAGTCGGGCTGCGTCATTCTTGCTCGGCTTCGCGTCGATCCAGTGGGCCGTGCATCAAATTTCCAGTCGCTACGCTGGCACTACATCTATCTTCTTGCGAAGTTGGGCTGCGTCGTTCCGGTTCGGCATGCAGTGAATTTTTCACCACAATGCAGGCTGTGCGTCGATTTCCGCCACGCAGGGAGTTCTTCTTGCAGGAATGAAGTCTTGTTGGTCCTGAGACTTCAGGAAACAGGAGGCAAGCTCTATCCAAGCCCTTGGAAAGCACTTCTCAGTACAGCCAGAGAGCTGCAAGGCAGCAGGGCAACAGCAAGGCAGCAGTCTTTCACAGAAAGCAGTCAGGTGAGTCCTTTGGGCAGCCAGGCAGTTCTTGGCAGATTGCATGTTCTGGTTCAGGTTCTCTTCTCCAGGAAGTGTCTGAGTTAGTAGGGGCAGAGGCCCTGTTTAAATACCCAAATGTGCCTTTGAAGTGGGGGAGACTTCAAAGAGTGGCTTAGAAGTGCTTAAGGTCCCCTTTCAGTTAAATCCTGTCTTCCAGGGTCCCAGTAGGGGGTGTGGCAGTCCTTTGTATGAGGGCAGGCTACTATCCTTTGACATGTAAGTGTCAGGCCCTCTACCCTCCCAGCCCAGGAAGACCCATTCAAAATGCAGATGTATGCAAGTGAGGCTGAGCGCCCTGTGTTTGGGGTTTGTCTGAGTGAATGAACAAGGGAGCTGTCAACTGAACCTAGCCAGATGTGGATTGTAAGGCACAGAAGGATTTAAGTGCAGAGAAATGCTCACTTTCTAAAAGTGGCATTTCTAAAATAGTGATATTAAATCCAACTTCACCAGTCAGCAGGATTTTGTATTATCATTCTGGCCATACTAAATATGACCTTTCCACTCCTTTCAGAATAGCAGCTACCACTCAAACAGTATATGAGCATAGCCCTAATGTTAGCCTATGAAAGGAGCAGGCCTCACAGCAGTGCAAAAACAAATTTCGGAGTTTTACACTACCAGGACATGTAAATACACAGGTACATGTCCTGCCTTTTGTCTACACAGCACCCTACCCAATATGGGTTACCTAGGGCCTACCTTAGGGGCGATGTATATGTAGAAAAAGGTAAGTTTTAGGCTTGGCAAATATTTTTAAATGCCAAGTCAAATTGGCAGTGAAACTGCACATACAGGCCTTGCAATGGCAGGCCTGAGACAAGGTTAGCGGCTACTTGAGTGGGTAGCACAATCAGTGCTGCAGGCCCACTGGTAGCATTTAATCTACAGGCCATGGGCACATATAGTGCTCTTTACTAGGGACTTATAAGTAAATTAAATAATCCAATTGGGTATGATCCAATGTCATCATGTTTAAAGGGAGAGAGTGTATGCACTTTAGCACTGGTTAGCAGTGGTAAAGTGTGCAGAGTCCTAAAACCAGCAAAAACAGTATCCAAAAAGTGGATGGAGGCCGGCAAAAAGTTAGGGGTGACCACCCTAAGGCTGTCAGGTCTAACAATTAATAACCTCATGTATTAACCATTCAGCAGATGGTAGTTCATCACACAGTAAAAGGCAACTTTTCTAATTTTTCGATGTTTAGCATGCCATAGGTCGCTGCCTTCTTAGCCATTGTTTGTTGTTGTCACGTTAAATTAAATGTTGAAAATATGTCCCTTGTGCTAAAGTGTTGCTAGGAAAGGCGACCTGCTTTCAGTATTTGTATTGTCCAACATAACTGCATAATGGACCCTAGCTGGCTCTGTCAATGTTGTAAAGATGACATCTTGCTTTGCACTGTGTCTATTGTTGAAGAAACAATGTTGTTTAAAGTGTATATACAGTCGAAAAAAGGTGTTAGTCCCATTATCAACAACAGCTAATGCCTTCTGTAAATTTTCCCGATCTATTTGCCTTAACTAGGCAGCAGCTTCTTGTTGGGAAAGTTTCCAAATTTCATTAAATACTGCATATAAGAATCACTTTCTACGTTGTCTTCTGGGGCTTAACAGGAAATCCTACAAGTCCATATCGTTAGACCGGAGACTGAAGTGTTCTTTAACAGCATCTATTGAGGAACTTTTTAACCATTGCTGGCATAATTTCCCTACACTGTATGTTGTTACTATACCCGAATGTTCTGATGACACTTCGCAAGGGTCCGGCATAACATATCTCTATAATTTTACCTTGATTGATAAACATCCTCACTTTCAAATACAGTGAAATATTGCAAAGCAGACATCATTGAATCAGGTATTTTCACATCCCAAGCATCAGAAACAACTCCAGGTATTATAACTTTGTTCATGGAAAGTTTACACACACATGGAATACCTATCAAATGATACTTTATCCCAGACAATCCCATCCGGAATTGGTATGGCTGAAAGTCTCTACGGACCTTATGGTAGGAAAAATGTGGTTTTAGGACCTCATCCACCAGTTCAACTGTAGAGCGTTCAGGAAGGTAGTGATCATGTATTAGTAAGAAAAAGACAATGACAAACCCAATCGAAAGGAGGAAGGCAAGTACAGTTAATAGGAGCCACAGATAGTTCAGTGGAAGAATGAAATATTTAACTTAGAGACAAATTATCAGCTTACGTGCTCTTGACAGTTCTGTTGCAGACGAGGCAGATGAGTCAGTGAAAGTGTCATGGATGTCGGCAAAATATCCAGAAGCAGTTTGTGCAAAAACTGGAGTTGTGGTTGGAAGGGGAGAGCTGGCAGAAGTCTCTCTTGGTTGTTCATAGTAGACTATACCATCCATTTGTGTTGAATTTGAGTAGAATCGCTCAACATTGTTGACATTACTTGTCGCAGAAGAAGTAAATGGTACTAATGAAAGATAAGTTTCCACCCTCCCCAGTCTCGGAGAGGTGTCAATGTTGCTGCTTAAAACCTGTCGAGGAGCGCCCTGGTCTGTAGTGAGAGGGATTAAGGTACTACCCAGGAGTCCTCTAGTTCTGCTGTGCAGGATCGGCCTTATGGTGTAGCTTGACATTGTCGATGGAGAGAAAGCAATTTTCTTTAGAACCAGGCAGTGGTGGAAGAATGAAAGTTCTGATACCGTGAATGCCCAAGACTGGAACCGGTGCACAGTAGGAAGGACCGAACTCCTTTTTCACAGCAATCTTTTCACACATTTAATCCCCAACTTTAGGAATCTAGTTTGTAGGTGTTATTGGTACATCCCTTATTCCCAAGGAGCCGGCACTGGCAGATGCGTTGTAGTCACTGAACTGTTGTAAGTCCTGCAAGACAGTGACATGTTCATTTATGTCAAAAGGTGTATCTGCCACCTCAGCTCCTGGACCATCAAGATCTGGAACATACATTTGTGTTCCGAACAGGCAGTCATATGAGGTACACCCCCCAGGGACCTTCTGGGCTTATTATGAAGTGCTCTCTGGACTCCATACAGATGATTAAGCCAACTACGACCTGTGCCTAATACTCTAGCTGTTAAGGATTGCTTTAAATCCTGTTTCTGCCCTCCACAACACTATTTCCTTTTGGATGAAAGGGGGGCGAATAATACAGTTGGACCCCTAACAAAGCCATGGCTTCCCTGAAAGCCCTTGAGGTGAAAGCAGGGCCCTGGTCCGAGTGGAAAGCTGCAATTACATATGTGTCGATAAAGACT
Organism: Pleurodeles waltl; assembly: GCF_031143425.1. NCBI lineage: Eukaryota > Metazoa > Chordata > Amphibia > Caudata > Salamandridae > Pleurodeles > Pleurodeles waltl. The sequence continues at coordinate 1,193,906,383 of NC_090445.1, read as the reverse complement.
TGCAAATATTTAATAACAGTTTGAATGTCAGCCGAGCGTTGCGGCCAATTCCATAGAAATCTGGAGCATGAGTCAACAGTGACTAAGATGTGTTTGTATACACTATCAGGGGACCACAGTTCTCCAAATACACATATTGTAAACGTTTGTTGGAAATTAGGAGGGGTGTCTGCGGTGGGCGTTTGACGGTGGACTCTTTTATTTGCTGACAGATGTCACAACAAAGGACACACTGCTTAGACCGTTTGTATAGACCTGGCCACCAGTAACAATTATATTGTAATCACCCCACCAGCATGGGCAGAAGCAACTCCCTCATGTGCTGCTTTGATCAACTCTGGTCTTTGACCTTGGTTGGGGATCACACGATCATCCACCCCTGGTTTCGTTACTAGGGCAGTATTGAGGCTTGAAATGCGGTAGGAGTATTTTGCAAGATATGTCTTGGGCATGGGCTTGCCATCAGCCAAAGCTTTCACAGCAGCCAGTGTTTCATCATCCAATTTCGTTCTAGAACGAGTTACTGCAGCAACAGAAGCAGTAGCTACTGCTTACTTGGCTGCTTCATCAGCCAAGGTATTGCCAGCAACGTGTATTCCAACATGCTGATTTCCCAGTGTATGTACAACATGGACATTGGGTAGCATTTCCTTCAGATCCGCTACTTCCCCCCCCAGGAGTCTGTGTTTGATGGTCTTAACTTTTGAATCTTTGAACCCATTCTGGCGCCAGTAATGCATATATTAATTGAAGGACAGGACACAATAGTATGAATCACAGACGATTAATGTTAACCGTTCTGAATCTGTTTGTTCTAGTGCCATCAACAGAGCCTTGAGCTCTGCTAATTGTAAAGTGCAGTCCCCTAAGGTCTATGTGTAAGTGTGTTGTGGATGGAATTCACTATCCTTCATGTAGCCACTCACGACCATGCAAGTGATGGAGTATTGGTGTTTTGTGCCTACTGCAGGTTAGGCTGAGCCATCAGTGTACATAATTATTTGATACTGTTCAATAGGCAATGTGTTTGCCGGAACAGGGTATTCAAGTTCATCTTGCAAAAATTCTTGCATTTGTAATTTTGGGTAAAAAATCTAGTCTACATCAGTTGCCGTCAGAGACGTTGTCCATTGAATCCAACGTGGATGTAGTGCTTTAGCAGTAGGAACGCCGGCTTTGGTGACGGTCTCAAGGGCTGGGATTGGAGATACGGACAATGATGTGTTTCCCCTGGGCCAGAGGTCTCTCTTTAATGGCAACCATCCAAAAGCAGTGAGACTTTTCTCTGTGGGAGCAAAGCGTTCTGCTGTAGAATATAAATGTGATTTGTATGTAATCGGGGCAGTTTCACCCTCATTGAACGTTACATAGGTGAAACCAATGGCATCAGCAAATACTCTGATGACCAAGTGTGTCTTGTTGCCCTGTGTCTGTAAGTGTTTAGCTGCAAGCATGTCTTGTTGCATTGCTCTGAGACTATATGTGTGTTTGACTGCCCAATATTTGCTTGACAATTCAGGACATATGAGGTCATATAATGGTTTAATGCATTGTTCATAATCTGAAATGTATGTTATGCCAAAGTTTAAAAATCCCAACAAAGACTGGAGTTTTTCTAGTGTTTGGAGGTTGTAGTTGTGCGCATTTTTCTAAAAATTGAAGCGCTAGGCTCTTGCCTTCATCTGATTTTGTATTCCAAAAACAAGACACTAAGGAAGGCTATTTTTGTTTTTTTAAATTGAATTTGTAGCCTAATTTGGCAAATCCCATAACAATGCGTCCCATCTTACATGTTGTATGAGGTCATCCTCCATAAGGTAGATGTCATCTACATAGGACAACACCTCAGGGTCAAAGTTGTGTAAAATAGAAGTAACACAAGCTGAAAACAGTCCTGGACTGTTTTTATACCTTTGTATTTTTTTTTTCTGGGAGCCTAAAGCGTTGAAACTTGTTAAGTCCCTTCTTTCAGGCACTAATGCCCTCATTACAACCCTGGCGGTCGGTGTTAAAGCGGCGGTAATACCACCAACAGGCCGGCAGAAAAAAAATGGAATCACGACCATGGCGGAAACCGCCAACATAGACAGCCACTTTAACACTCTGACCGCCACGGCGGTAGAAACAAACACCGCGGCGGTAACCGCCAACAGACAGGCAGAGGACAAAGTACCGCCCACCGTATCACAACGGGCCTATCCGCCAACTTTTCCAGGGCGGAACCAACACTCTCAAAAGCACGGCGGAAACAGTACACAGAAGGGAAAACACTCACCTCTCGACATCCAACGAGGAACCAGGACGCCAAAGAGCCCGCACTACAGGTGTTACCAATGCTGGTCTTCCTCCTGCTCTATCAGGATCAGGACAGACGCCGTCGATGAGCACGGTGAGTACTGCACCTACAACACAGGGGAGGGGGGGGAGGGAAAAGAGAGTGACACACACACGCAACACCCCCACCCCCTCCCTCACCCACAACAACATACAAACAAATACATGCAGCAACATTACATATACACCCCCGACCCCCTGGAAGAACGCAAGGACAAAAGGAAATGATTGTAACAATTGTAATCATGAAAAATCTGATAGTGAAAGTTCAAAATTCAGTATATACAAATGTGTACACCAACTACACAAGTCCGGATAGTGTACCAATCATTGTCTGTGGACCAGTGGTCCCAAAATGCATGGGCGAAGCCCACACAAGATACCTGACTCAAAACGGAGAAAACACTGCTGGGGCATCTGATCGAAAATAAACAGGCACCTCAGGGGGAAGGCAAGAGGGGCACCTCAGCCGGATGAACGCACAATGCCACTGCTGCACGAGGGGGCTCCATGCCCATTGCTGTACCCTGGGAAGTGCAAAGCCACAGTCTCTCAAGTGGGTGGTTTGCCCACTGCTTTATCCTGGGGAGTGCAAAGCCACAGTCTCTCAAGTCTCTGAAGTGGGTGGTTTGCCCACTGCTTTATCCTGGGGAGTGCAAAGCCACAGTCTCTTGAGTCTCTCAAGTGGGTGGTTTGCCCATTGCTTTATCCTGTGGAGTGCAAAGTCACAGTCTCTCAAGTCTTTCCAGTGGGTGGCTTGCCCACTGCTTTATCCTGGGGAGTGCAAAGCCACATTCTCTCAAGTGGATAACAGTCTCCACTGGTTCTGGAGGGGGCATGGTGCCCAGAGTGCTTCATCCTGCCAAGGACTGAGGTAGTGGATGTCAATCTCCACTGGTTCTAGAGGGGCGCTGGTGCCCAGAGTGCTTCATCCTGCCAAGGACTGAGGTAGTGGATGTCAATCTCCACTGGTTCTGGAGGGGGCATGGTGCCCAGAGTGCTTCATCCTGCCAAGGACTGAGGTAGTGGATGTCAATGTCCACTGGTTCTGGAGGGGGCATGGTGCCCAGAGTGCTCCATATGCAGTGTGGCCGGTCCCATTCCCCCACCTGGGTGTGTGTGCCACGAGATTGCCTAGGAACAGGTAGCATGATACGCCATGGAGGCAGCGACATACCCCACACTGCTGCGGCTTCGCCTTCCACCTGCAGGTGCAAACGGTGACGGAGGTCATTCCTCATGGAAGCTGGGCAGGGTCCAGGAACTCTCCTCCAGCCTCGGACGACTGACCACTGGGGATGGTAGCCATGTCAGCGGTGGTGCCACTGTCCAAGCACGTCGCGGTGCTGGTGGCGATGCTGGCGGTGGTGCATGGGTCAGCACCTGTTGAGGGACACAGCAGCCTCGGACGGCTGCCCACTGGGGAAGATGCTGGGGACTGTTGCTGAGGCTCCAGACGTGCAGGTGACGGTGCAGGTGGCGGGGCAGGTGGCGGTGCAGGTGGCGGTACAGGTGATGGTGCTGGTGGAGGGGCAGGTTGCGGTGTTCGCCGCCGTACAGGTTGATGGAGTCGTGGACAGAAGGGGTGACACAAGTCCCTCAGACGGTGCCACCGTGCCCTGTCCTGACCTGCTCTTCTGCTTTTGTCCCTTCCCCACCTTTGGTGGTGCCACAGGTGTCTTGCCACTGTCCCCTTTTGTTTTGGCGGAGCCCTTGGTGGCTGGTAGGTGCGGCTTCTCCCTCCGGGATGTGGGCACCTTCTTCACCTTGGCAGGTGGCAGAATGTCCTTGCCCTCGCTACGTGGCACAATGGCAGCCCTGATGAGTGGCGCACTCGATGACCCCGCAGTTGCTGGCACCACTGTGCCTGGGGATTTGGTGCCTGAGGTGCTGGGACCTGGAAAGCCTGGCCCTAGGGGAAGGACGGGGGGGGAGGTGAAGGGAAGAGGTCAAGGTTTGCCAGGAAAGGTTTTTTAGACACACTGGGATGGGAAGATGAAGGGGGTTTGGGAGTGGAGGAAGAGGTAGTAGTTGTAGGAGGTGTACGTTTGCTGAATTTGGGTGAAGGTGCATGGGCCGCAGGCTGTTGTGAGGTGGATGGCTGTTGAGTGGGTGTGTGCCTGCGTTTGTGTACCTTGGGAGGAGGGCTCACAGACACACTGGGAGAGGCACTGGGGATGTGTGCATGGTAGTGGGGGTGGTGATTGCACGTGAGCGGTGTGTGGTGATGGGCGTGCTGGTGATAGAGGTAGTGGCTGAGGATGTAGTGCATGGAAGTGTGAGTGGAGACAAGACGGAGGGAGGAGGAGGACGTGGAAGAGGGGGACACAGTGGAGGCAGTGGATGTTGCTGTCTGCATGGGTATGGTGCTTGTGTGAGTGCTTGTGGGATGTGTGGTGCTTATGTTTGCCATGTCCACTCTTGTGTGTTGATGAGTGTGCATACTGGTCTGATGGTGTGCTTGGGATAGGCTGAGGTACAGGGGGATTGGGTCGGGATGGAGGAATTGGAGGGGGGAGGCTGGACACAGGGACAATGGCTGCCATCAGTGCTGAGGCCAGAGCCTGAAATGCTCTCTGTTGGGCCACCTGCCCAGAATGAATGCCCTCCAGGTATGCATTTGTTTGTTGCAAATGCCTCTCAACACCCTAGATGGCATTCAAAATGGTAGACTGCCCAACAGTGAGGGATCTCAGGAGGTCAATAGTCTCCTCACTGAGGGCAGCAGGGCTGACTGGGGCAGGGCCTGAGGTGCCTGGGGTGAAGGAGATAGCCACCCTCCTGGGTGAGCGGGAACGGGACACGCTGAGGGGCTGCTGGTAGGGAGGTGCTGGTGGGGGGGGTGGCGACTGTACCTGTTGATGCGGTGGGCACAGAAGTGCCTGCCACCGCAAGGGAGCTCCCATTAGAAGAGGAGTTGCTGTCGCTGGTGTATGCTCCAGTCCCCGTTGTGGAGCTCCCCTCGCCTTCCATCCCACTGGTGGCTTCAGACTCCGTTGCTTCACCCTCTAGGGCCAAGTGGGTTGCAGCTCCTTCCTGCTCCGGTGCCACTGCTCCTCCGCCAGATGATGCTATTGGACACAAGAACAGGGAGACAAAACAAAAAGGGTGGGGGGGAGACAGAAGAAAAACATGTTCAGTGCATGCAGGACCACTACCGTTGGCGGACACAACACACAGGGAGCAGCCCTCTCCACTATGCGATGCACTAACAATTCCTGGCAAATTCACATGCCCATGGGATACGAGGCCTAAGCCCAATTGCTGCACACCTGGAAGTCACAGGAGCCTGACTAGGTTTAGATGGCTATTACCACTAGTGGGGTTGGGGTGCCACAGAGCCTGCCTAACAAGGGACCTTGCCTACCAAGTCCGTCCTGGCCTAGGGGAACCCACTGCCCACCTCCCCCATCCAGACACCTCGTAATGCGCGCAGAGTCAGCTGAATGAGAGTGTACTCACCCCCTTGTGGCTGCTGTGATGCCCTCAAGCGCCCATACAACTCCGGATAGGCCACCGCCAGGATCCGGGACATCAGGGGGTTCATGGTGCGACGGGCAACCCTGCCACGTTGGAAGGCCATCCCCAGCTGGGCCTCCACTGTCTACTTGCTCCAGCGGCGCAGGTCCTCCCATCTCTTACGGCAGATCGGTCTGTGGTAGACCCCCAAGGCCCGGACGTCCTTGGCGATGGCACGCCAAATACCCTTATTCTGGTGGGCGTTGACTTAGAGGAAAGGTACAGGAGGAAAGGATATTACTCACCCATCCGGACCGTCATATTTATTGCCCACCAGTTCCCACCCATGCCCTGACGCACATACACTCACATGCAGGCCTCAACTCCCCCCAAGTATCTCCCATCCACACCACTCTAAACAGGCATTGCCCACGCAGCATGCTCACAGTGTACTCACCTGTTTGTCTAGAGGACCGTACAGTTGCGTGTACTGGGGGAGGACCCCAAACACCAGTTTCTCCAACTCCTCCGAAGTGAAGGTAGGGGCCCTTTCCCCAGACACTGTAGCCATCGTCGCTTCCAGACACAGGTCACAGCAGCACTTGCAGTGTAGGTCCTCTCCTGTTGAAGGTCAGGTATCAAGTGAGGGAACAGAAAGAAAATGGCGGTCACGTCCGCGGCGGTGCGTACTGTCACCGCTGGCGTACATTGTCATTGGCTCCTGGGACCCATAGGGCCCAATGTTAACCAATGCTGAATAGCGCCGTGGTGTTCGACCGCTCACCGGAACGGTGTACAACGCCAGCGCAGTTACCTCATTGCCCCTTGTCCCACCTTACAGGTAAGGCAGCCGCCATTTCAGGGGGCCACATGGGATGGGAAAAAACTGCATCACACCTATCTAGGCCTGGAATACAGACAGATACCGGCACATTGCGAATTACCAACGTTTCAGAAAATTACACATTGTGATACCTCAGTGTTGGATGACCCTCTGCTCGCTGTTCTCCTCCATAGGGCACGTCTGCTGGGGATGGTGATGAGATGGCAGCATCCTCCGGTGTACAGACCCCTGGTGGACCTGACGACAATGGAAGAGAGACACATCATAATCACATACAGACTTGATCGTGCAACAATCCTGGAACTGTGTGCCCAGTTGGAGCCAGACCTGATTTCAGCTATCCGCCATCCTACAGTAATCCCCCCTCTATTGCAGGTTCTGTCTGTACTCCATTTCCTGGCCAGTGGGTCTTTTCAAACAACAGTGGCCATGGCATCAGGGATGTCCCAGCCAATGTTCTGTAACGTGTTGCCCAGAGTGTCATCTGCCCTGCTGAAACACATGCGCAGCTACATCGTTTTCCCTCAGGTGGAGGATTTGCCCACAGTGAAAGGTGACTTTTATGCCCTGGAACATATCCCCAACATCATTGGTGCAATTGATGGTACACGTGTGGAATTTGTCCCCCCCGCAGGAATGAACAGGTGTACAGAAACTGGAAAAGGTACCATTCGATTAATGTGCAGATGGTGTGTTTGGCAGACCAGTACATCTCCCATGTGAATGCCAAGTATCCTGGCTCAGTGCATGACGCTAACATTTTGAGGAATAGCAGCATCCCTTATGTGATGGGCCAACTCCAGAGGCACTGTCTGTGGCTAATAGGTGAGGCCAGGGTCCCAACACAGTTGACATAGGTGTCTGGGTATGGGATTGTCCCTAAGGGTTAGTGTGTGTCTAACAATTGTCCCTCGACATTTGCAGGTGACTCTGTTTACCCCAACCTGTCATGGCTACTGACCCCAGTGAGGAATCCCAGGACAAGGGCAGAGGAATGCTACAATGAGGCACATAGGCGAACTAGGAAGGTTATAGAACGTACTTTCAACCTCCAGAAGGCCAGATTCCGGTGCCTCCATCTGACAGGTGGCTCCCTATACTACTCACCGAAGAAGGTGTGCCAAATAATCTTGGCCTGCTGTATGCTGCACAACCTGGCTTTGCGACGGCAGGTGCCTTTTCTGCAGGAGGATGGGCCAGATGGTGTTCTTGTGGCAGCTGTGGAGCCTGTGGACAGTGAAGAAGAGGAGGCAGAAGAAGAAGATGTCGACAACCGAAACAACATAATCCTGCAATACTTCCAGTGAGACACAGGTAAGAAGATGTAACTGCTTCCCACATCTCATACTATTGTTGGAGCTAGCATAAGTCTGTCATTTCAGTGTATGGACCCTGACTTGTTACTTTGGCTTTCCATTTCACAACTATGGCTCCCACTTTGTGCCCTGTGCTATGTTTACTGCTGGCCTACAGCTGTGTTACATTGGTATGTGAACAAGTACATTGACATTGCTATATTCCAGAGATTTAGCAATTACAATTTTGTGAAAGCACAGACTGACTCCAGCTTGTTTAGTGATTCAAGTGTGTTTATTTGTGTGCAAATAAGTGGAGGGGGTGTAAAATGGGCTGGGGTGATGGTGGAGGAATGTCCATGGCAGAGTACAGTCTATTTGTTTCACAGGTTCATTGTCCAATGGGGCATAGGAAGTGGAGCAATGGCAGTTTCAGGTGGATAGGGTGACAAAGTGGGACAGAAGGGTGACATTCAGGGGGGTCTTATTTCCTGGCGGGGGTCTTGGCAATGTACTCTGTCTTGTTCCTGGATCTCAGGGACCGTTTGAGGGGTGGTTCTCTATCTGCAGGGGGGGGGGTGCTGGTGTCCTGTTGTTCCTGTGGCGGTGCCTCCTGTCCGCTAGCGCCGGTGGAGGTGGAGGGCTGTTCATTGTCCAGGCTAGTGTTAGGGGCCCGTTGGTGTGCCACTGTGTCCCTCCTGGTGTTGAGAAGGTCTGCCAGCACCCCTGCAATGGTGACCAGGCTGGTGTTGATGGACTTCAAGTCCTCCCTGATCCCCAGGTAGTGTTCCTCCTGCAGCTGCTGGGTCTCCTGAAACTTGGCCAGTACCGTGCCCATGGTCTCCTGGGAATGGTGGTAAGCTCCCATGATGTTGGAGAGTGCCTCGTGGAGTGTCGGTGCCCTGGGCCTGTCCTCCCCCTGTCGCACAGCAGTCCTCCCAGCTCCCTGTTATCCTGTGCCTCTGTCCCCTGAACCGTGTGCCCACTGCCACTGCCCCCAGGTGTCAAAGCCCAGCTCACCTGAGTCCTTGTTCAGTTCTGATGGAGGTTGAAGACAATCCGACCCCACCCTGAAACTGCTTGTTCCAGCACACTAGTTTTAAAAACAGTGCACTAAGAACAGAAGCTCAAGGGAAGGGGGGAAGTGGATAAAATAAAATAAAGAGACAACACCGTTCTTGCGTTGCCACTGTTGAAGTGCTGCACAAATCTGCGGCCCTCTCTGACTTCTGTAGAAACTGGTGCCTAATGAAACATAAACAAAGAACAGATAAGTACAACCTATTCCTAACTGGGTTCCTGACTATCCCTTTATTTATTAGAAATTTTCTTCTAAAAGTACCTCTTGGATCCTGGTCTCTAGTTTCCAGGTTTGGAATGTGTTACTGCTCTGGGATGTGCTTTCTATTACTCTAAAGCTTCTAAAACATTAAACAAATACCGTTATCAGAATTACCAATATCAAACATTCATCTTAATATAACTAAAGCCTAAATTCCCAATAGCAGACTCACTTTTCCCATATTTCCAGAATCTTTTATAAAACAAATACTGTACTTTTACGTCAAAATACAGCATGTAATTTGTGCAAGTCCTTGATTTACTGTTTGCCTTGCTGTTAATGGTTTCCACGGTTCGATTCTTAAAAGTTCCATAAAAAAATAAAAAAATGTTTGCTTCACAAAGTTCCGCAAAGTATTCTTGTAACAAAGAGTTTGAATCACAATGTTCGTGGAAGGTATCTTGTTTCAAATTGTCTATACACGAATCCAGAAATTGTTGTCAAAGTTCTTTCAGGTAATAAAAGTTTTGCACTTACTTGTTGCTGGCAAGAGATACTGATCAGTCTAACCTTGTCTTCTTTCTCTTTTGCAGGTTGCTTGTAGGAGAGAGGCTGAGGCAAGGAGGAACCGGAAACCGGAAGAAGGAAGAGCCAGCAGCTGCGCCCATTGAAGCCAATGAAAGTCTGTAGAGAGCAGGAGTGCCAGCGCCGAGGGATCTGTCCTCAGGTAAGCGGGAGGTAGACGAGCACAAGCACTGGGTGAGGCTCGGGGGCTGCCTTTTATAGACATGGCTGGGTGTGGTCCTCACATGCTGCACATGTTCTTGAAAGGTGTGCAGAGCTGGGTGTGGTTTGAAGAGCTGGGTGTGGTCCTCACATGCTGCACATGTTCTTGAAAGGTGTGCAGAGTTTCAGTTATTATGCAAATGAGTTAAATTAACACATGGCCTAGAGAGGAGTGTTTTAAAGAAGCCTTGGTAAAAGCAAGGCCCAATGTGTAAACAAAACAGCACATTAAACAACATACACAGAAGCCTAGGGGGAGGGGGGAAGGTGAGATAACAAGAAAGGCTTTCAATAGTAAGTTTAAAAGGGAGCTATTACAGAACCCACTAGTGCAGTGAGAGGGGACATGCTCTTTGCTGTGCACAAACCCTAACACCAGGTCCCTGATCATCCTGTGTTAGTGGGGTTGCCTGGGTTCCCTGTAGTGGTGGACACACTGCTCATTGACGTGTCCTGGGGACAGAGGGATGGGCCCGCTGGGTGGGTGCTGTGGTGGTGTTTCCTGAGGGGGGAGGTTCAATGGTGGTTTGTGACTGCGTCAGGGGAACCGACTGTCCCGAGGGCTGGTCATCTTGATCCAGGTGTGCAGAGCTGCTGTCATCACTGTGGGTCTCTTCTGTGGGGGGACTGGATATGTCTGGCACCTCCTGCCTGGTGACGTTGGGTAGGGGTCCTGTTGGGGTATAAATGCATAGTTATTGTATGTGTGTGTGCCATTTTGTGCAATGGGTGAGTTACCCTCTACTCCTGTGCTTGCATTATTGGCTTGTTCCTTGTGTGATTGGTGATTTTGGGGCATGAGTGAGTCTCTCTACTGGACATGCTTTGGTGATGGGTGTCCATGCATTGATATTACATGCAGGGCTCGGTTTTGGGATGTGTGGGTTGTGTTGGTGGGATATCTGTGGGTTGTTGGGGTGATGGGTGTGAGGGTGGGAGTATATGATGGCATGCAGGTGGGGTGGGGGGGATAAAGTAGTAAAGATTTGCCTTACCAGAGTCCAGTCCTCCTGCTACTCCTGTGAGGCCCTCAGGATGCATAATTGCCAAGACTTGTTCCTCCCATGTTGTTAGTTGTGGGGGAGGAGGTGGGGGTCCACCACCAGTCCTCTGTAGAGCAATCTGGTGTCTGGATACCACAGAACGTACCTTCCCCGTAGGTCGTTCCACCTCTTCCTGATGTCATCCCGTGTTCTTGGATGCTGTCCCAATGCGTTTACCCTGTCGACAATTTTGCGCCATAGCTCCATCTTCCTTGCAATGGATGTCTGCTGCACCTGTGATCCGAATAGCTGTGGCTCTACCCGGACGATTTCCTCCACCATGACCCTGAGCTCCTCCTCTGAAAACCTGGGGTGTCTTTGGGGTGCCATGATGTGGTGTGGGTGATGTGGGAGGTGGTGTCTGTTGTGATGTGTTAGGGGATGTGTTGATGTGTGTTGTTTGAGGTGCGTGGATGTTGTATGAGTGATGGTGTTGTGTGTCTGTGGATGCTGGTGTTGTGTTAGGTAGTCTCTCTCTCTGGCCTTCTTTCAAATTTCTGGTTGTAAGGGTTTGTGGGTGATGTGGGTATGTGCTTTATATTGGATTGGGTGTGTGTATGTGTATCAGATGTGTGTATTTTGAATTGTCCAATGTGGCTTTGTTTTGTAAGTGTGTGTGTATTTTGAGCGCGGCAGTGTGTACCACCAATGGTTTACCGTGGTTGAAAGACCGCCTCATTGATTCGTGGGTCGTGATACTATGGGCGTATTCCTGTTGGCGTGACGGTGTGGGTTTTGGTATCGCCAGTTTATCACTGACCTTTGGTGTGGCAGACTTGTGTGGGTGTCTGTATTATGGCGGATTCTGAGCTGTGGGTCGTGATACCTGTGGCGGAATTGCGCTGCCGCGACGGTATGTTGGCGGTCTTCTGCACGGCAGAAAGCGGGATTTATCGACAATGTTGTAATGAGGGCCTATATTTTGGCAGAAAAACACATTGGAAATATCCAAGGTTGAATTTGCCAACAGCACCGACCAAAGAAATTCAGTGCCACCGTTGAATCTGGATGATTGGGTCATCACGAAGAAACATGTCTGCAAAAGCTTCCTGGAAGAACACTGGTGTAGCTTATTTCAAGTCATACCTGTGACTACTACTGCTGTGAAGTGTGCTCGAGTTCCACAGTGGATGAAGAAATGTTGACGGCAACCACTGATTCACAGAGATAAGCTAAAGTTTGCAGCATAAATCCAGAAGGGGGTGGAAAATTTCAGCGTTAAACCGGCAAAACTGTTGAAGGTGACAAAGTTATAGAAGTTGCTGTTGATGAAAGTCAAGATCCTGGTGAAGGGTATACAGTGGTCAGTTTCAAATCCAGGGTCATAATGAAAAGTTGTTATAGAGTGGCAGCAAGAAGTAGTCTCTGAATTGACCAGTAAAAAACTCTAGTTGAAAATTTGAATCACAAGGTTCCCCAGAGGAAGAAAACAGCTCACAGTATATCATGTTGCTGATTCTGATCAACATTCAAGTCCATGAGTGGAGAAGATTCAATTGTAGTCATAAGTGAAGATGCAAGAGTCAAAACAACAAAGACACTACTGAAAACTTGTAAATGAAAGCAATGACAGAATGAAAAACTTATGCCAATCTCTGAAGAGCCCAAAATTAAACAGTTGGTGAGAGGCAAGACACCCAGTAGCAACAGCCTCCTCTTTACAATTTTACAAGTGCTGTCAGGCAAAAGTCCTAAAACCCTTGGTCGCAATGAACGCAGCAGTGCAAGGAGTGGTCTGGCTGCCAGAATCCTCCCCAGAAGCCCTGATAGTAATGATTCCGATGCAGGGCAGAGATGGGCTAGACAGGGGTTCTTACAGACCCTTGTCCCTTCATAACTTGGATTGTGAGATCCTAGGGAAAATCAGCATGAACCGCATTCATCCTCAATTGCTGTCCTTTATCCACCCAGACCAGAAAGGTGCCTGGGGGAATTACCTTCCCAAACATACAGTAACTGTTTCAAATAATGGATGGTCCTCCGGCGGAACTCGAATGACCTGTGGTAGTTTCAGTGAACACGGAGAAGGATTATGACAGCATCTCCTGAGCATACCTTTTTGCAGTTCTCCATCAGATGGGGGTTGGGGATGAATTGCTGGCCTGCATCCAGGTGTTATATGCAGCCTGAGGGCAACAGTCCAGGTAAGACATGAGTATTCAGATCAATGGTGGATACACAGAGGTCCCATCCAGGGCTGTCCACTGTTGCTGCTGCTGTTCGTGCTCACCATGGAGCCATTGGCATGTAAGATGCGGACGCTGGGCAGGAGACACGGCTAACGGTGTACAAGTGGATGCATGCTATCTTCCTTTATGCGGATTATATTCTTTTTTTAATACATTTTATTGGCTTTATCAAGAAAGAATCATAGTACATCACAGTGTATATTCAGGTATAAACATCATTACTGTACAGGGAGCATAAAGGTTGAGATCCTATTTCCTGTCATAAGAAACTGTGTATTATCATAAAACACTGTAGAATACATTTGTTTTCTGGCTAAGTACTTCTAAGAAGCTAGAATTACTGACAGCCAATATGAATCTAACTGTACTACAAACTAATAACGGAACAAACCAAACTTTGGTCCTTCTTAAGGGTCATTCATCACTCACATAGTGTGCTTTCAGTTTAATCACATTTAGTGGGCATGATCTATGCATCACCTATCTTCACCAACATAATGTGGGGGGATCCCATGTACAGTAGGAGGTTGTGGCTTCCGCTTATATGTGGTATCACCTTTATCCTGGAATTCCCCTATAATATCTCAAAATCATAAGTGGGTCTTGTGGCCTGTAAGTTACAATTGTAAATGCCGTTCAAGTGGTTCCCTCAAGTTCCTGTGTGTCATGTGATTCTGTATTCGTATCTGCTCCAGAATCTGCACCCTGAAATTGTGCCTCCTAATAGATGTGGGGGACTGGGGGCATCAGACTACGAACTGTACTAGCTAGTGTGTCAATTTCAATGGCTGATGACTTGATAAACCCAGACACATCACCTGAGGTGGATAGCCTCTAGCCTTGAAGAATGAGAGAAGGCATACTCGGCGATGTGCTGGTGGCGGACCCCCAGAACAGGCAAAGACCACTCCTGGTAGCTCAGTATTGCTGGTCGTGCTATCAGTGTCACCAGTACGAGGGAATGGCATACTCACTGAATCTGCATCTCTAGTGCCTGCTGGCGTTTTCCAGGGTTGTAAGGGCAGCGCACCAGTCCCAATGGCGAAGTGCATCCATTGTCAACTTTAGCCACCTGTTTGCGGATGGGGGCTAAACTTTAATTCGAAGACCATCAAGGGTTTTACACTGTCCCAACGGGACAGTCCTTAACGTGTACAGTACTCAGAGGGGCCATCTACAACACATGGAGAGACCTGGGCAGGGAATTGTATGTTGATCTAGTATTGCAAGTACTCATAACAAGATGCAGTTTCACTAACTTATACACAGCATTCAGTCAAGCGGTAGATAAGGTGCTCTCCAGCCTGAAGGGCCGCTGAAGCCATGACCTGCAGATCGCCTTAGCTGATGCATACTGCACGAAGGTCCTGAGTCATTTCCCAATGGTTTTCAGAAAAGTATGGCTGAAGCAATTGCAGTTCAACTATGTCCATCATACATATCTCATGCCTTCAGAGGATGTTTGGCACAGTGTCACAAACTGCCCCAGGTGCAGATAGGATAATGCAGATTTTTACCATATGCCATGGAAGTGAGTGGAGCTGATATCATTCTGGACTGAAGTCTGCCTATATGTCACCCATGTTACGGGTAGGCAACACATCAATACACCTAAAAGATGATTGCTGGGCCTGGTGTCCCACCCCAAGGCAGATAAGGTAGAAAGCAAGCTCATAGACCTGGCACTGGCACAACAAATGATTTCAATACACTGGGAGACGGACTTGGCATCACTGATGGCGTCTTGGAAGAGATGTCTGCTGCTGGGTGAAAGTGGAGGGCGACATGCTTCAACCACTCCACTAACAGACAGGGAGCCTTAACTGAATCACAAGCCATGATAAGATTTTGCTGGCATTGGAGCACGACCCGGACTGGCAATCAGGGGCTACTCCCTGGGACTGTTTTGGAAGCTGGGGCACAGTGATGGAGGTAGAAATATGAGACAAGGCTGGTATCCGGCCTTCTGACATCTTATGGCGCCCCCTCCTAAAAACCGAGCCCATGTGGGCTTGGATCCTCTACTCAATTGCCCTTAAATGATCACAGCAGGGCTTTGCTACAACAACTCTGAAAGCTATACTAAATACAGTCTGGGAGGGACACCCATACCTCACTTTAATGCACACTGACAAGTGAGACCCTAGTGCACCAAAATCACTACACATACAGTGTCTCATTAGGAGTTTGGCTGCCCCACCAAAGGACCGCCAAACTCACTGGAAGGACGCCACCTCGGTGGCGTCCCCTCACCCTATTACAATGTTCCCACCAGTCTGACTGGTAGGAATGTTGCAATTGAGCGTTCCCCTTGGTCAGACCGATAGGAACTTTGCTAAGAGATAGCACTTGGCTACCTTGAAGGAGCGAGCCAAGTGTTATCTCGTAGTACAGAGGGGGCCAACCAACACCCTCGGAATGCCGACCAGCATCCTCGGAATGCGACTGTCTGCATAGCAGACAGTGTGCATTCTGAGGGTGCTTGGCGGGGGGGCCCTGCACTGTCCACGGCATGGACTACCTTTTTGCCAGCCTTTTCATGGCGAGGTCCCAGCCATGAAAAGGGTGGCGGAAAAGGGGTGTTATAATTTGCATGGCAGTGCTTAGTTAAGCGCAGCCATGGCTGATTACAAGCCTGACCGCCGTCATGCCATCGGGAACCATGTTCCTGGCGGAGATGGTGGTCCTTTGCAGGTCCGACCTCCAAAGTTGTAATTTGCCATTCGGACTATCAAAGCTGTGGCGGTCCGACCACCATAACGAGTCTTGCGGTCTGAAGACCACCAGACTTGTAACGAGGCTCTTAATGTTTAAAAAAAAAAAACAAGCTTGAGTGCTGTTTCGGACTGACAAAAGAAACAGAATATGGTGTTCGTATGTCTGGTAAAAATGTTAGTAAAGATCTGTTAGACCTGACAGCCTTAGGGTGGTCACCCCAAACTTTTTGCCTGCCTGCCTCCCTCCACTTTTTATATACTGTTTTTGCTGGTTTTTAGACTCTGCACACTTTACCACTGCTAACCAGTGCTAAAGTGCATATGCTCTCTCCCTTTAAACATGGTAAGTTTGGATCTTACCCAATTGGACTATTTAATTTACTTATAAGTCCCTTGTAGAGTGAACTATGTGTGCCCAGGGCCTATAGATTAAATGCTACTAGTGGGACTGCAGCGCTGATTGTGCCACAGACTCAAGTAGCCCCTTAACCTTGTGTAGCCCCTTAACCTTGTCTCAGGCCTGCCATTGCAAGGCCTGTATGTACAGTTTCACTGCCAATTCGACTTGGTATTTAAAAGTACTTGCCAAGCCCAAAACTCTCCTTTTTCTACATATAAGACACCCCTAAGGTATGCCCTATGAAACCCATAGGGCAGAGAGCTGTGTAGGCAAAAGGCAGGACATGTACTTATGTATTTTATATGTCCTGGTAGTGTAAAACTCCTAAATTAGTTTTTACATTGCTGTGAGGCCTGCTCCCTTCATAGGTTAACATTGGGGTTGCCAAATCAATAAGGAGGGATTTTTATAGGACTGGCGCTCACGGAAAATTCACCATAAATCACTTGTGAACCACTATTCTAATATCACGGTGCTCCTGGAAGGAGGGTCCGCCCAACTCCTCCACACTTCTCAAAGAGAAACAAACAAGATTCAAAATTAACCAAGGCACTCGCGTAATTAACAAATATTAGTGTCCATGTCTCATGTTGCATTCCATCTTCTTCATGTTATTCGGATTTTCCCAAATTACGAATATTCAACAGTCAGCAGCTTGAATCCAATCTTCCGTTTATTTTTTTGGAATTCTTCCCAACATTATGATCAACAAACAACAACCCCAACAACATTGGGGCTGCCCTCATACATTGTTTGAGTGGTAGCTGCTGATCTGACAGGAGTAGGAAGGTCATATTTAGTATGGCCAGAATGGTGCTATAAAATCCTGCTGACTGGTGAAGTTGGATTTAATATTACTATTTTAGAAATGCCACTTTTGGAAAGTGAGCATTTTTCTGCACTTAAATCTTTCTGTGCCTTACAATCCACGTCTGGCTGGGTTTAGTTGACAGATCCTTGTGCATTCACTCAGACACACCCCAAACACAGGATACTCAGCCTCACTTGCATACATCTGCATTTTTAATGGGTCTTCCTGGGTTGGGAGGGTGGAGAGCCTACCTTCCCACAAAGGACTGCCACACACCCTACTGGGACCCTGGCAGACAGGATTGAACTGAAAGTGGTCCTGGTGCACTTCTAAGCCACACTGTGAAGTCTCCCCCACTTCAATGGCACATTTGGGTACATAAACCAGGCCTCTGCCCTTACCAACTCAGACACTTCCTGGAGAAGAAACTTGTAACCAGAACCTGCATCCTGCCAAGAAGAACTGCCTGGCTGCCCAAAGGACTCACCTGACTGCTTTCTGTGAAGAACTGCTGCCTTGCTGTTGCCCTGATGCCTTGCTGCTCTCTGGCAGTGGTGAAGAAGTGCTCTCCAAGGGCTTGGATAGAGCTTGCCTCCGGTTCTCTTAAGTCTCAGGACCAAAAACACTTCGTCTTTTCAAAGAAGGACTCCTTGTGCGGCGAAATTCGATGCACAGCCTGCCAGAAACGACACATAGCCTGCATCGTGGTGAGAATTTCACCGCACGCCGAACCGGAACGACGCAGCCCGACTTCGCAACGAGAAGATCGACGCAGCGCCAGCGTAGCGACCGGAAATTCGATGCACGGCCCACTGGATTAACGCACAGCCGACCCAGAACGACACAGCCAGACTTCCAGAGAGGAATTGATGCAGCGCCTGCCATGTGGGAGAAAATTTGACGCAACGTACACCGGATCAACGCAACTCCTGTGACTTTGTCCTGCCAGCGCAAGAAATCCACGCACTGTCCCCGGGGCGTCTGAAAACCCTGCAACCCAAAGAGGATCCACGACCGAGCGCCGGAAATCGATGCACAGCTGTCCCTGCGTGAAAACTAAACGACGCATTGCCGTGTGTGGCCAGAGAAATCAACGCACACCCCTTTGTTTCCATGCTCCTCCTCCTTTGTGGTTCTTTGCAGAGATTTTTCACGCGAACCAGATACTTTGTCCTTAAAAGACACTTTGGCCTTTATTATGAACACGTCGGTAAAAACCGCCGTGTTCATGCTGGCGGTCAAAACACTGACCGCCAGGGCCCCCAATCCCTGCCAGCCACATAAAGAACATTCCTGTGGGCCGGCGGGCGGAAACATTGTTCCCACACGCCGGCCCACAGGAAGGCCTGGCTGGGACATTGACGGCGGCAGCCAATGCCTCTGCGCGGTGGGGCACTGCTTCGGGCCCCTGCACTGCCCATGCCAGGTGCATGGGCAGTGCAGGGGCCCCCAGGGGTGCCCCGGTGCACCCCTTCCGCCAGCCTTTCTCTAGCGGGGAAACCTGCCAGGGAAAGGCTGGAGGCTGAGGAAACATTATCCGAGGGGTAGCACCGCTGCCCTGTCGGATAATGTTTCCACCCGCCGCCAGGCTGCCTGACGGAGGCAGCCTGGTGACAGTTTGGCCCGCCATGCCGGCTGGCGGTTTCACCCACCAACGCCGGCATGGCGGGCCAAACCGCCACGTTCATAATGAGTGCCTTTTGTTTGCTTTTAAAAGACTTAAGACACTTTATATCACTTTTCAATGATATCTCAAGATATACCTATTGCATTTTAATCGTTTTCACCTGCATTTATCCAGATAAATATTATATATTTTTCTGAACACTGTGTGGTGTATTTTTGTGGTGCTATATGGTGTTATTGTATGATTTATTGCACAAATACTTTACACATTGCCTTCTAAGTTAAGCCTGACTGCTCAGTGCCAAGCTACTAGAGGGTGGGCACAGGACAATTTGGATTGTGTGTGACTTACCCTGACTAGAGTGAGGGTCCTTGCTTGGACAGGGATTAACCTGACTGCCAACCAAAGACCCCATTTCTAACAAGATCAATTGAAAAAAAGCCAAACAATAAAGTACCTGAGGTAATTCAAATCGAGTCATAGAAAACTAAATCGCAGCTGCTAAAAGACCAGCAAGAAAAAGAATCCTAAACAAAAAGTATGTTTCACCTCAATGGTAATATCTAGCATCAGTATATGAAGAAGAAGAAGAAGAGTTGGATACAGAGATCTATGGTCCAATAAATTGTTGCTCATGCATCTTTGAAAGTGAACCAGAAGAAGAACCACCTTGAACGTTCAGAAAAGATTGATACAGATTAGTCTAACTTGAAAAGACAAAGAAAGCAGTTTGAGAATATGAACTAAATGAATCTGAACTGAAAAAGAATTTGTCTATTTTAATTTGTTCATTTTCAAAGGAAAAAAGAAAAGTTCTATTATTGTTTTAAAGGAATTTTTTGTTAACTTTTGGAGTTCCACTGCCTTTTTGTTTTTTTATCTCAGTAAAAATTGGCATATAGCAGATGCTGCAAAATTATTGGTCTAATCTCCATGGAAATGACACTAATAATCTTAGTGGGCTTATTGTAGTGCTTCCTTTCTCTGCTGAGGTATGATTCTATAGAAGCTGAATTAATTACAGTACATCATTAGGCTAAATCTACTACGTTGGCACACAAGGAAACCCTAGTTAGTGGATTTCATGATAATGCTTCTACTAAAATGTTTAGTGACTATGTGGATATTATGGGGTCAAGAATTGTTTTGTATTTACTTTTCTCCCTTTTCTGCAGGTGAAGGTACAACCTACATACAACTTTCTTTGTCTTATGGTCTTGTGCAGTGTGTGTTTGTAGTTTTATTAAACATTAATTTCTACCACCTTATTTGTCAGATTTCAACGTCTCGCTGGAGGATCCATCTGTTTATAAAGAGCCAAAAAATGAATTGTAACATGGTAAATTTCTGAATATATTTGAAGAACCAATTTTGCGAGGTTTATATTATGTGTGTGGTAAGTCAGTTTATTTCAACCTCCCACAAAATTGGGTGGGTTTATTTCATCTTGCTTCAGTATTTCCTAGAGTTGATCACACTAGTGGTGTGAATGATGCAGTTTGTTGAAGATAGTGAAACATGGTTTTGGACAGATAGATATTTTAGAGCCATAATTCCAATGATAGGGCGATTAAAAATGTTGCTTACTCTTGGGGATCGGCTTGCTTATAATGCTGCTGGCGCCCTAACCCAGAATAATTTTAAGTTATTTACCATGCACGCAGTGCTGATGCAAAACCTCTTAACACTAGATATCCTTCTTGCGAAGAAAGACGTGTTTGCAAAGTACTGAAGGTGAAGGAATGCTGCACCTTTATACCTGATAACTCTAGGGCTATTAATCCACATGTGAGTAATGTAACTAATATACCTTGTAGAGCAGCACTAGGTTCCTGGGTTAATGAGGTAGGAAAGGGTTTTAGCAAGACTGGTGAATGGTTTGATAGTTTGAGAGGGGGTATGCTTAGGCTAATCTTAACACTTGTAATAATTATATTGATTTGTTCAATTGTCATGTGTCTCTTGTTTAAATTTTCTGAGTATCTGTTTTTAAAATGTGGGTGTAGGAGTAAAGGAAATTGTTAAAGCGAAAGAAAGAAGAATTTGAAATGGAGGATGCCAATGATTGTGTTTACAACTAGCTAAAATTGATGAAGGAATCCACTCAAAAGAAGAAGAGAGTTATGTAGCTATATATGTGTTATAAATGTTGACTAATTGAATCTGATTAACTATGTGTTTTAGTGATTATAGAATATTCAGAGGTGGGAAGATGTTAAAGAGTTTTGGGCATTTATATTTTTGCACATCTTTAACAAAGTGCAGGATGTATTTTCACACTCGATTACAGCTGTACACACTGATATAGCATTATTACTTTTGGAACAAATTTTCTATGATGTGTGGAAGTGTGTTTTTCTGACCCTCATTAACTAAGTCATAAAGTGGTTCTAAACCACATGATTTTCAAAATGGATGTCATCCTTGTATTTCCCCGGCACATCTTGCTACCTGTCATTTCTGCAGCACGTAGGTAAGTAAAATATTAGTTGTTTATTTCCATTGTCATTGTTCATGCTGTCTTTGACAAACTGTCACTGGCTCAGTCACAAAACTGCAACTATTTCTCTAAGGTCTTTCTGCTAGATTACTGTGCCCTATTCAATCACATAACATGCTGTTGTTTATGCATCTGGGTTGTACTAGCATCTCTATGATGTTAGCATAGAGGGTGCAGAATAAGTATTCATGTAGTGGAATAGTGCTTAGGTACTAAGACAATGTGACGTTTTATGAGACTATGCACTAATTTGCTACTGAAATTATACACTGGCTCACACCACAGTGATTATGCAGATCTGTTAATTTCATATGCAAAAATAATGTATAAAACCACTTGATTTTGGGAAGAGCTAGAGACTTTACTGTTCTACTGGGAAAGTTGTCATTTTTACTCTTGATTTTGCTGCCCACTTGGGACGTAGACTAATTTATGATTTTGCATTCCTCTGTATTGCTCTAAAGCCATTATGGCATTGACTATCGTTTTACTTTTGAACATTGTAATAGGAGTGAATTTGTTTATTATCTTGCCAGTAAATAACTTTACAAAAATAGTTGTATAATAACTTATAGAAAGTAAGGAACCACTACATAATAAAATCGTAATCTGTGCAAATTAGCAACAGTAAACAATCATCTTTTTCAATGTTCAAATTTAAGCATATACAATAAAATATAATTACATCAAAGCTTGGGTTTAGGCAAATTAGCAGTTATAAACCAATAAATTCTATAGGTAGCTTCAGTTAAATACAATCAATATAAATCTCCTTAATTATTTGCAGATATTGTATACAAAAGAGAAGTGATGACTTCCATGAACAATAGTTAGAGGTTTTAAGTAATTAGTGCACTTGTGTGAAAAACTTCATAAATGTCACCAGTTTGCAGTTAATTTGAGTACGTGTAACATTTAGTATTTGAATTGCAGCTTGTATGTGTGACTGAATTTGAAAATGGTAACCTTACTTCTAAGCAAAATACTTTGATCCAAAGCCATAGCAGGAAAAATGCATAGGATGTGTAAAAAAAGTAAATCCTCTTTATATCCACAGAGTCTGCAATATAGAAGTACTCCAGGTCTGTTTCCAGGGTAGTATAAAGTGCTTATTTGGAATATTCCCTAATTAAAGTTTTTAATAATGTGTGATGTAGGGTGAAAGATATGTTCTTAAATATTGCTGAAGGATTTGTTTGTTATATGAGTTCATTATCATCCTAGTAGTGCTTTTTTTATAATTGAGCTTTAGCTTGCATATGTGGGAGTTGCTTTACCGCTTTGTTTGTTAGTTTTTTTAAATAGGGCACTGAATCCCACAAATCTTTACTTTCATGGGTGGACAATGATTGCTCCAAATATTGCCTCCATAGGTTGCGCTTTGCTTGGGTCACTATTTCTTACCAAACCAAGTAGTCCAGAGAGTTTTCTGGTGAGTCTGTCAGTTTTTTGCAGGTTTTGACAAAGGCTGCTTGTTGTGCAAAATCCTGTTCTGTAAGACCAAACTCTAACAGGATATGCACATTTAATGTGGACAGTTGAAGGTTAGAGGGTCCCCTATATGTCTCTGCTTGTTGAATAAGCAAATGTGTGGTGCATTTTCCTCTCAGAATTTCAGACCCCTAGCATATGGATGGTACTAGTTTGCTGCTGGGTCCAATGACAGGTCCTTCATTTGCTTATGTAGTACTTTGAAAGCAAATGTTAACAATCTGCCCTTGGCTTTTATAGAGGTAAGATACAGGGTAAGGCTAGACCTTATGTCAAAAATGATCCCCAATATTTATAAGAAGTAACTGTTGACAAATCCTGGTCCAATTACCTTTTTTTCCAAAACCATCTTTATTGATTTTTCTGTTTTTCGGACATAGGCAATTACTCAGGAACATAGGGCCAGATGTATCAAAAGTTTTTGCATTTGCAAACTGCGAATCGCAAAAATCGGGCGTTTGCAAATGTAAAAACGTGGTCTGCGATGCATAAAGGCATTCGCAGACCAAAAATAAGAAATCGCAAAAATTGCGATTTTGTTTGCGTTGCGACCTGGTTTTGCGAGTCACATTTTACGATTCGGTATTTCCAGTAGGAAATTGCGAGGCGCAAAATGCGATTCGCAAAATCCAAGTCTCAATTCGATGCATCAAAAAATCGCAAATTGCGATTTTTCGCAGAATGGCATTTTGCACATGCACAATACCACTAAGTGAAACCAGGTGGTAACCAGGTGCAACCTATATAAAGAGGCCCAGAATGCCTCAGACTCTTTTTCACAATGGCTGCACTCTACGTCATGGCGAGGAAAATGAGGATCCTGACAGGTTTGAGGAGAGGGAGGAGGAAACAGGAGCGCATTTTCAGAGTGCGCATTACACTTTTTAACCAGACAAAGGAGGAAATATTTGAGAGGTATAGGTTGAACTCAGCCATGATACTTGATCTGATAGCTGAGCTACGACCCATACTGCAGCGCAGAACACAAAGGACTCATAGCATACCCACCCATGTGCAGGTATTATGCTCCCTCCACCCTCAGGTAGCTATCACGGGGTCATAGCAGCAGCTGGAGGGGTCTCACAGAGTCCCCTCTCTAGATTTTTCAATGCATTTATCAACACCATGCTGATCAGGATACACCAGTACATCAGATTCCCCCCCACCCCACAGGATATACAGCAGACAAAAATAGATTTCTACCAGATAGCACAGTTCCCCCACGTCCTAGGTGCCATAGATGGGACACATGTTGCAATCTGTCCACCATCAGCCACAGAGTATGTGTACCGGAACCGTAACTACCAACATTCCATGAATATACAGGTGATATGCAATGCCTCCTACATCATTACTGATCTGGTGGCCAGGTACCCAGGGAGCACACATGATTCGTGCATCTTTCGCCGTAGCGGCATTCACACAAGACTGCTAGCTGGGGAATTTGGAGAAGGATATCTACTAGGTATTGTCCCTATGTACACTGGCGCATTGATGGCGTGCTGATGTCAGATGGCTCAGCTACTCAATATACCTTCTGTCCTTTCCAGGAGACAGTGCCTACGCAGTGCGCACCTACATGATGACCCCCTACCTCAATCCTGCAACACCTGCTTAACGAAGATACAATGCAGCACACAGGGCGACCCGCAACGTGGTGGAGCGCACCTTTGGGCTGCTGAAGAGTTGCTTCCGGTGCCTCCACAAAAGTGGAGGGGCACTACAGTACAGCCCAGAGACGACATGTAGAATAGTGGCAACTTGTGCAATCTTGCAAAATATAGCTACCACCAGGGGCATACCTGTAGAAATATGTGATACTGAATCTAATGAGGATGATGATCCCATACCACTCCTACAGCCAGCAGACAGGACCAGTGCAGCAGAGGGAAGGCAAAGGCGTGCTGACATCACACACAACCATTTCAGATGTAAGTATGAATAAGACAAATGCACTGACAAATGTACCTGTAGTGAAGTAAATTTATTACCTTAATTTCAGGTAATGTTAGTCCAACGAATACCAACAAAAGTGAGTTAAAGAAAAGAAACAATAGAAGTTCAGAGTAAAGCACTATTACTTCATAGTGTGCTCATTACCCCTCTGGCCGCTACAGTTACTTCTGGCGGCCATGCACACTACTGGGGTGCCCAGTTGCCTCACTGGCACCTCGAATGTCTGCCTCAGTTGCAGTACTGTGCCTGGCACTGCGCCGTCTGGTGTCCATTGCGGGTACAGCTAGGCTGCTGAGGCTGGAAGTGTCCTCCGTGTCCCCCAGTCCAAGCTCTCTAGGTGTGGCTGACCTGTGTCCCATGATGTTGTCTATCACATTTGAGATTTGGACAAGTCCGTGAGCCACATCCCTGCTGCTGTGTGCTGCCTCCACCTGTGCAGCCACTGCACGACGTGCAATCTGTGAGATAGAATTAGCTAGCCTATTGACAGAGCGACAGAATCCCCCGAACATGTTCATGAATCGTCGCTCCTGCCTGTGGTGGCTCACCCTGTCATGGCGCAGCTCCTGGCATAGTTCCCGCACAACAGAAGTGAGCTCCCTTGTGTCCTGCGATGCCTGCACCTGTCCCTCATGCAGCTGTTCTATATTTTTATTCAGGCACTCCAGCCGGCGATGCAGGCCCCCCATGTTGGCATTATGTTGCTGCATTTGTTTTTGTAAACCAGTGATCTTTTTGTTCTGCAGGCGCAGCTGCTGCAACATAGCTGTTTCCAGGCCACCAAAGAAGGAGGTTCCCTCACCTGCCTCATACGCCTGTGCACCTGCATTTGTCGCCATCCTGTGGGGTGCTGTGGTCTGCTGCGAACTGGCCTCCTGCATCTGGGTGCGTCTGCCAGTTGGGGATGGTGCATGGGGCCCTTCCTGCTGCTCATCTGAGTCCTGACTGAGCTCTGGCAGTGGCAGTGCCCTGGGCCTGCGTCGGAGTGGCGCAATGGTGAGCGACCCACTCGTGTTGGAGTCTGAGGCTGGATGGGAGTCAGTCTCCCCTACGCTGGCACATTCTGTGGCTGCTAGGCCTGGCCCACCTGCAACGAGAATATGCAGCATGTCACTTATGTTTGTTACAATAAAGGTCCCACAATGGTAATAAAGGTACAGGTACTTCTTTTCACTGTGTTGTGGGTGTTGTGTTCCTCTTGGTGTTGCGCTACTTAATTACATTGTATGTGCTACTTTCAGCTCTGGGTTGTGGACTGCCACTCCCATAATGCATTGTTGTGCTGCTTCTAAGATGTGGAATAGACTACTTCTCACAATGTTTTACATTACTTGCTAATTCCTAAGGGGCTTTTGTGCATACATATATGGGGTTACAATTCAATATTGCACTTACCTTTGCTGGTACTTGGTGTGCCGGAGGTGTCTATCTCTGTGACCCCACTCACTGCTTCAGGGAGGAGTGTGGACTCAACTAGGTCCTCTAACGGGGTGGATGGTGACTCTGTGGGTGTACCGCCTCCTGTGCCCCTGGCCTCCTGCAGACTTCTTGCCACCCTCTCCTTGGCACGGGACCGCAGGTCATACCACCTCTTCTTAATTTCTTCGACCGAGCGCTGTGCCACTCCAATAGCGCAGATCTTAGTTTGGATGTCTGCCCAGAGTCTCCTTTTCTCACTCTCCGGCACCTGGAGTGAGCTTTTGCCAAAAAGGCGGTCATGGCTCCTGACCACCTCCTCTGTCAGCACCTCCTCCAGCTCTTGCTCGCTAAATTTGAGCTTCCGCTTTCTCTCTCCCTTCTCCTTTCCTTGGGCTGAGTTGTCCATGGTTGTTCAGGTGTGCTGCCTCCTTCAGAGTGTTGCTCAGTGTGGCTGGGCTGACTCTCTCTGGATGCTGGTTTGGGTGTGGCACCTGAAACTGCCTGGGATGACTCACTTCCTGCTTGTGATGTCATCAGGCTCCTCTAGGTGTGCTTTCCTGAAATTTCTCGCAATTTGCGATTTTCAATTACTCAATCACAATTTGCGAAAATGCAAATTGCAATTCGGTAATTGGGCCTCAGAAACCACAAATATCGATTTTTAAGAAATCGCTAATTACGAATCGCAATTATGGTACATGGCCTATTGCGACTCGGAAATAGCGATTTCTTAAAAATCGCTATTTGCGATTCGCAATGCCATTTCTTTATACATCTGGCCCATAGTGTATTTCTATAAGAAACTGCAGAAAGGCATCAACAAAGTAGCAACAAATTGGAACATTACTTGAAACTCGTAACATGCAATGAGAGCATAAATGGTGAGCCTGTTCCTGTGTGATCTATAAGTTGTATGTGGTGAGGAAGAGTCTGTGGGTAGTACATTTAAGGGCAGGGTCAATTGACCTAGCAAGCTTAAAGGGGGTCTTGAGGTGTGAGAAAAACAGTGGGGTGGAGTTTAGGTGCTGGTGTTGCCACTGACGTCCTTTTGGAATGCAATAAGCCGCTCGTTCAAGGCAGCTGTAATTGGGCGCTTTCAGAGGCCACATATTTCCTCTCAATGCAATGCCTCAAACTTCAGTGCTGCCCAGTGGAGAACCATAGCCTATCACTGTGAGGCTCTAGGCAGTGAGAGGCTTTTCCATTTCATCTCAATTGGCCAGCAATAGGGCCAAGTCTGTAAAGGGGCTGGTCACTCCTCCAGCCTTCTGGCACCTATAGAGCCCCAATATGCAACAGTCAACGCAGTGGATGTCCCAGAGGAGATCCATGCAGATTTCATCCCAGAATGCCTGAGCAGTCAAACAGTCCCAAAACATGTGGAGCATGTCAGCCTGGGAGACGCAGAATGGAGGGCAATTTGGTGACACCGCGGGGTGGATTTTGTGCAGTGCTGGTGTCAAGTAGGATCTGTGTAGGATATTGTTGGACCTGGCCTTCTCTGCATGGCCACCCCAAATTATTTGCCTTTCTCACTCCACTGTTTGCTGAATTTGTTTTTTTTGGCCTTAGCACTCTGCACAATTTACCACTACTAACCAGAGCTAACATGCCTGTGGTCTCTCCCTAAAACAGGGTCAAATTGGTTTATGTCCAATTGGTGTATTTAATTTACCTGCAAGTCCCTCGTACAGTGGTATACTATATACCCAAGGCTTGTGAGTTAAATGCTACCAGTGGCCCTGAAGCACTTATTGTGCCACCCACTTAAAGTAGCCCCTTAAAACACGCCCCTCGTCTCTGGCATATTTGCAGCCTGAAGGCAGGTTTAATCTGCCTGATCAACTTGGTATTCAAACTCCCTGCCAACCCTTAAACTCTCCTTTTATTATATAAAAGTCACCCCTGAGGTATGCCCTAGGTAGCCCATAGGGCAGGGTGCTGTGTAGTTATAAGGTTAGACATGTACTTTTAGGTTTTACATGTCCTGGTAGTGAAAAACTTCCAAATTCATTTTTCACTACTGTGGGGTCTACCCCTTTCGTAGAATAACATTGGAAATTCCTTATTACATTTAATAAGCTTTAATTCTTAAATGGGGGCAGGTAGATATGTCATGTTTGGTACCTATGAAATTGTAGTGATAAACCCTTTTTAATGGTAAAGTCGGAATTGTCATTACAATTTTGAAAATACCACTTTAAAAAGTTGCTATTTTCCTGCCCTCACTCCTTTGTGCTTGCAGTCTGTCTTAGGTCGCATGACTGGGTGTAACTGACAGACTGTGTGAATTCCTCCCAGACAGACACACGATAGAGGGATTAGATGTGCCTGAATGTGCCATCTGCTGGCAAGACTGGGAAGTGAAGCTGAGCACAGCTCCACTTACACCTGAACAGCCTGTGCTCTGTCTTCACACTAGGGGCTTAACAACCCTGTATTGTCACTGAAGCCAGTTTGGAGCCAGGACAGAGGAGTCAGGAAATTCCATGCGCTTCAAATAACCTTTCCAGAGACTTCTGCCACCTTTCAGAAGAAGGGCACCAAGGTGGTAACATAAGACCTTTATGCTCACTCTTCAGTTTGCTACTGGACCTGCAGAAGGATTTTCAGATGACTGCCTGCTACCGTGACCTGCTGTGCACCCTGCCAGACTGCTGCTGCACCTGGAAGGGCTTCTTTGATGCCTGTAGCCTGCCTTGATTCCTCTGAGGCTAGCCCTGCTGTTATACTCTGCATCTTCATCTGCATCCAGGGTTACCAGAAGTGACTCTAAGGGCTAATTGGCTGGCCTCCTATTCAGGTCCACAAGGACATAAAAGGCTCCTACCATCTTGATCCTACACCTTGACCCAGCCTGGGTGAGTCCTGAACCCCCAGGTGGTGTCCCACCTCTTCTGGGCCCTTAGTTGTGGTGCTAAAGGTGCCCAGATGGTCAATTTCCAAACATGGGAACAGGCAAAATGTATCCGAAAGTGCTCTGAGAAGTTGGAGGAGACCTAGACCAATCTGCTCGAGGTGCATCACAGAATGGATTGGCTTTGCGGTTTCTCCCACTAGGTTTTTGCCGCAGCAGAAAATCCATTTCAGCAGGCCTTTGTCAAAGAGGTATCCGACCTTGTGGAGTTGCCTTCAGCGGCAGCCTTCTGCCCTGTCCCACAGTTTTTCAATTTCTGTTTTGGCAACTAAGTAAGAACGTAGAAATCTTCACCGCGGCTTCAACCCAAGGGCATCCGATAATGAAGCTCCCTCCTTCGACACCTCCTGCAGCCTTGCCCCGCTGAAATTTATCTTCTCAGGCAATATTCTTCATGATTTTTTTTAAGTCCTTAGGTCAGTGCTCTGTGCTAAGCTACCCAGGGTTAGGAACAGGTCAATTTAGTAACATTTTGTTGTTCACTCTGCTCTGTTGTAGTGGGACCAGTGTCTTTTGGCTTTGGGAATCCAGGAGACAAGTCTCCATTCAGAACCTATTATGAACATAATTTAGGTTAGCGGATGAGCAGATGGCTCAGAAACCACAATCCGCCAGAGACACTCTTGTCATATCGGGTGTCAGTATGCCAGGAATTATCCCGTCAAGAGCCCAGTCTGCTCAGACAGTACTTCAAAGGGGATCAGGGCACTTTCCTGAAATAAGTCACCAAGTAGGCTGACTCCCACAGACTCCCCGTCCTCCACTCCCTCGCAATCTGATGTGATTCTGAAGGTGCGCATAGAACCTCAAGTGTATCTTAGGTATATATGGTGCCACTCTGGGAGACATTCACAGTGCCTATTGGTAACTACTATGAGCTATATGAAGAAAGTTACCGAAGATAGAGACTGTTTTGGTAGGAACAGTTTGCGAACTGTGTTCAATGCACTCTACTCATCCCCTCTGACTCCCTAGACTAAACTACAGCTAAACAGCCAAAGAACTGGCCATTGGCATCTCACAGTCAAGTAGTAGTTCTCAAATATGAATCCCAGTCCTCCTCTGTTAGTGAAGAATTGTAGCTTGGCAAGGGCAACTCTCTGATGATCTTTGTTCCATATAAGGCTGCCTAGCATGATGTTTATTAGACTGGTTATGCTGTGGGATAAGGGAATTGGCAAGTGATACAGTAATAGTGGCAGCATTACCATTTTGAGGAGGGCTACACGGTCCTGTATTGTAATGGAGAGAGAGACAGAATGTGACCTGAATGCGATCTGAGGATGAAGAAAGGAGATTGCCTTCATCATTTTGCCATCAAGTAAGTCTTGGTGGTAGATATTGATGCCCAGGTATTACAATGTGTGAGGTTTCCATGTAATTTGGTGAGCATTGACTGTGACATTGAGCATCAGGCAGGTCATATGCATCGGGAACAGACAGGTTTTATCCCAAATGACCCCCAGGCCAAAGAATGGTTTAAAAGAACATAGCATAAGTGTGATTTAGTCTACGCCCTAACGGATATTTCTGACATATGTTAAGGCATCATCTGCATAGGGGAAGACAGTGTGCATCTCATCATTGAGAAGTACTCCCCAGGTTGTTCCCAACTGAAGGAGGTGCTGTGCGCATGGCTCCATCATGGAGGTGAGAGTAGGCATCCCTGGTGCATGCTGTGATTCACAGGCCATCCAATGACCATTTTACTGTGCACAATATATGCAGCACCCGTATCTCCTGTTCTCTTTACTATAGATTATTGCTTAGTATCTTGTTTTCAGACAACTTTAGAGAAATTAGAGGATGCCGTCAGCCAAAGTGTGGGTGGCAAAGCACCAGGCCCTGATGGTGTCTCGATCAATCTTATCAAAAGTAAAACCACTCTATAGATTCCCTTGCTTAAGAATCTTTTTAACAACCTTGCCTATTGTCCTGTTCCTGATACTTGAGGTACTTCCATAATAGTCCCTATATTTAAAAGACAGGGACTTTCCCCTAACTGACATCGGCCAATTTCACTTATTGATATCTCTAGAAAGATACTTGGCAGAATTATCTATAACAGGATTATGGCTTGGGTGTCAGAGGAGTCTGTTCTACACCATTGTCAATACGGGTTTAGTTGCAAAGTAGGAACCATTGAGCAGCGTCTTAATTTAAATCTGGTCCTAGGAAAATATACGATGGCAAAACAGTATCACCTTTATTTAGTATTTATGGATCTCTCGTCAGAATTTGATTGTGTGAACCTGGCCAAATTATGCCATTTACTTGCTGCATGAGGTTTGGACATAGTTTTAGTCTATTTTCTTGCTCATCTGTATAAGGATATGAGGGCCTGGGTTCGTATTAGAACACAGGGCAAGGTGTCAGGGGACACTGGAATTCATCGTGGAGTGAGACATGGATGTGTGTCGGCTCCTCTTTTATTTAACGTTTACATTAATAATTTATACTCACATTTAATACGGGTCACACTTGCTGTACCAGTTCTAAAAGGCATACCACTCCCTACATTCCTCTATGCAGATGATGCAGTGCTTTTGGCACGCATCTCCGGGGCATTGCACTTGTTGGTCCATGCTTTTGTTGATTTCATGTTTTCCCTTGATCTCCAGACTCATTTTTATAAAATATCATATTATGTCCTGTGGCCCTAAAGGTGGTTCTCTCCTGAATATGTCTTTTGGCAATCATAGCCTGAGTAGTATCAATAACTTTCCTTATATGGGCATTATTTCCTCTGCCCAGGGATTTTAGTACTCTAATATTTCCCTCCGCACTACCAAATTTTCATGGACTAATGGGTCATTACGTAGTCTCCCACAACCTAATGGAGCCGAGGTGTGGGGGATTTCAAATTGTATGGCCGTATAGCTTGAAGAAAACAGGTTTTGTAGAACTCTCTTTATCTGTCCCAATTTCAGCCTTGCATTTTATTTGCCACAAGGAACTTGGACTTCTCTATATAATATATTTGATTAGGGTGCAGCCAGTCTTGTCATGCCTTGCCATTTGCGACATTCCGAGGCTGTTTTAGCTAAGGGGATACTAAGCGAATGTCTCTCTCTAGATAAAGGATTAGCCTTTAGCTTGTGTGTGTAAAGGATAAACTTAGCAAAATCGTGATGCAAACTTTGTTTACTGATCCGTTAATATGTGAGTGTGTAAATAAGAAAGCTGTGGCTAAATCAATTTATGACCCTGAGGAATTAAGTTGTTGTAGGGACATGGAGAGGAAGACTAGTGTGGTTTAATTTTTTTTTGTGGGACTCTGACTGCACTACTGACTCCATCAGGCTTGCTCATACTCATTGGGAACATTCCTTGCTGTTTCGCCTCAGATCTGGCACTATGAAATATTTGTCGTGCTTTCCCCTGGGCAAGGTACATAATCTCGAAACAAAGTCCTGTTGTTATGAAGACCTATCTGGACAATCTATGCTTCATTTTATGTTTTTTTGTAGATTTTATGTTAGCCTCACCAGACTTTTTTTAATCCCACCTTCAATAATTGAATTAAATAAATTAAAATCAGGGTTCAATTAGTAACAGATCACTGTGATTTTTAAAAAAAATGTGTACGTATATGCCATGCGGACGCAAGGAACTTGCTGACCGCACAAGTTAGGAAGGAGGAACAATCTCTCAACATCAACCTTAGGGCATCTTTGCACATTCTCATCCCCATATTCCTGCAAACGGGACGGAGCCATTTCCGCCGACAATGCCATAGGCAGGACAAATACACACAAAATGCACTACAGTTTCCACAGAGCCGTTACAACTTGAGCATTGATTGGTTAGCGGGGTGGAGCACCATGAACTGGAAAAGGACTTCAAGGGGAGGCATCCATACCTGAACCGGACATACAAGCTTTTACTTAGTTGATCGGTAACCAAGTCTAAGAAGGGTTCAAAGTGGGGAAACCACTTGTAATCGAGAAATTGAGACGTCAGCCTGCCATGTGAAGTGCATAACAGATATTGTTCCCTAACATGGGACCAATAAACTGATTTTAAGTGATCCTTGTGAACCCTCCTTAAATGATTAGGCTGGCTCCAAAAATCACTGAGTCCCAAGGTGTGGAACCATTCCGAAATGTACTTGAACCAAGGGATAGAAAGTACATTTGGTCTATCCAATAAATCTTGCAAGGACTCCTTATATATGACTAATTCAGGAGTGGTCCAGATGCGAACCCAGAAAGTTAAAGGCCTTAGAGCTATTACATCAGAAATATGGGGGAACCCTAAGTCCAAAAACACTGGAACCAAAGGCGTACTACGAGGACATGCCAAGAGCGATCTTACAAAGTTATTTTTCCCCACAGATAACTTGCTAATTTTGGAGCAACCCCAGACCTCAGCGCCATAAACCACGGCACTCTGAGCCTTGGCTAGATACATTTTAATAGCTGGGGAAACAACTTTCGCAGTATTAGACTTTTGAAAACGCAAAATTGCCCCTGACCTATGTGCTAAGAGAGCTAGGCTTTTTCCTACCTGGGCCTGCCAGTTCATATCATTGCTGATTCTCACCCCTAGATAATCAATAGAGCATACCTTGCTCAGAGGAACCTCGTTGTATAAGATGTTACATCGTTTTGTGCAACCAAGACCAAAGATCATAAGTTTTGTTTTACTAGAAGTAAGTTCCAATCCATGGTCTGCACAGCACTGAACCTATCCAGGAGGACCTGAAGGCCCATAGGTGTTTTAGAGATCAAGAGGGAATCATCAGCAAATAAAAGGATTGGAACTTTTGAATTGTTCAGTGAAGGGGCATCATTTTGACAATCAGTTACAACTTGCACCACCTCATTAATAAACAAGGGAAAAAGAGTGGGTGCCAGGACAGAGCCCTGGCGTACCCCCAGCCTGATATCAATGCGATCGGTAAGTTCCCCCTGACTACCCCATCTTACTCGAGCATAGGTGTTCTTGTGCAATCTTTGAATTAGGTGCACCAAATTCCTCGGGACGCCAATTTTTTTTAGGACTTCCCACAATTTCTGTCTTGGGACGAGATCGAAAGCGGACTTTAGGACAACAAAAGCAACATACAAGTTTTGTTTGGCCAAAGTAACGTATTTCCAGAGTAGCAGGAAGAATCTAAAAACTTCTTCCATAGTGCTAATTCTTGGACGGAAACCAGCCTGGAGGGGAGATAGGGCCTGGTTGGCTTGGACCCAGTCCATAAGCCTGTCTAGGACTTGCTTAGAGAAAATCTTTTGGAGATTATCAATGAGACTAATTGGGCGGTAATTTACGGGCAGTCCCACATCTCCTTTTTTGTAGATAGGGATAATTTCGGCCCCAAGCCACGAATCCGGAATGAGGCCACCTGCTGCGATGGCATTTGATAATGTATTAATATAGCACGCCCAATAACAGGTTCTGACTTAAACAGGTCCCCCGGTATCTTGTCAGGACCAGGAGCCTTAGCGGGTTTCAGAGAACTAATAGCTGCTGTGGTTTCAGCAATTGTAAAAACAATGTCCTCCATAGGACCTTCAGTGAGAGGTCTACGTTCAACGCCCCTATGGTCCTCATGGTCCTGTTGCATGGATGAAGCATAAATCTCAGAGAAATGAGCCACCCATCTTTCAGGCTGGATATGAAGATTTGAAGTAACATTACCCTCTCTATGCCTGTTGGTCAGCAACCTCCAAAAGGAGCCCTCATCTCGATTTTCGACTGCCTCCAGCTTCAAGATTCATTTCGGCATTGGCCTCATATTCTCTGACCGAGAGCCTGATGCTTTGCGGATGAAGATTGATTCTGCTTTTCTGACCCATACCGAGGATAGGTAGATATAATGAAATGTGACTGTTATGCATTTTATACTTTCTTTTTAGGCACCAACTGCACTCTTTTGACAGATCCATGGTTCGATGTTTTTCCAAATTTGTGTTTCTAAATTGTTTTGCATGAAGCCCAACATGCTGATGCTAATCTGATGTTAGTTAAGTGTCCTCATACATTTCTGACAATTACAGGGACTAATGATGAATGAATTACCTTGCTGAATTCCATGTATGCTATATCTTTGTCGCAGCTAACTCTGCTATGGATTTGCACAGTAGCTCTGGAATGTGTTGTGGTTCAAGCTTTAATTAGATTTTATTTCTTCTGCCGCTTTGGACAACCAGTGTTGTTTTTATATGTGTTCCTTTTGATTTTGAGATTAATCTACATGACCTTAGCATTGTTAATATAGGGAAAAAAACTTACTAAACTTTTATTAAATGTTTGGTTATTCATGGCTGAAAGGTCATGGTGCGTGACATTTACTGACTCCATTGATTATTGATTTTATTGATTGCTAATGATTGATTATTGTGTATTGATTATTGATAAAGTAAAGGAGCTATGGTAAGAACTTCTTAATTGCAAGTGAAAAGGTTCATTAACCTATTCGCGTCCCCTTTTAAGTATACTTATTAAGGTCTGACACGCTAACAGTTACGGTAGCAGACTGATAGTCTCCATAGGATCTTGCCATAGGTGTCTGGTACAGAGTGGTAACAGAGCCGGTAAGAGACCGATGGTTCGTCTCCTTGGGAGCCTAACATAGACGTGCAGTATACAGTGACAGGTGCCCCCAGTGAATATAGCTGTTTGAAATCGTCCTTTCAAGAGTTCATTATTATCAAGATTTGGATTTTGTTTTTCATTGATGATAATTGGAGAGAAAATGATGTTCCCTTAAGCCCAGAAACGACTTTCCCAGATCCTGGATCCTGCTAATGGTTGTTGAGGATGTTCCTGGCGTTCTAGTGATAGAGTGAGAGAATTAGGTCGCGCTTGCACAGCTTATGCAAAACGCAGAAGAATTGTGAGGTTTGGGAGGATTTTTAGGGAGTTTGCGTACTCCAAATGAAGTTTTAGTAGGAGTGTGCATACTCTGCAGTGTGAGAGAAGAGAAGTCGTGAAACTTCATATGTGTGTGGCGCTTTGTGCTAAAAAATTGTCCACGTGGTTGTTGAAGTACGGACCCTGCGTGGTCAAAGACTCCGGAGTGTATTGAAAAGTGTATGAGACACTTGATTATATGTTGTAATCTGCCTGGTTTAGTATGTTGATCGGGCATGGTCAACAAGTCAGTGTGTGAGTAAAAGTGGGACAGAGAAAATTTAGACTGAGATTTGGCGAGTCCTATGTGCACCAGGACAGACCCATTTATAAGTTGAGAGTAAAATTTGCGGGTCAAATTTTGCTTGCGAATCTGGGAGACCGAGAAAGAGGAAGAGCAGCATGTGAGAAAAGAGCTATCAGTGAAAATCCGTAAGGTTTCTGAAGCGACTGTGTTACCTTTCCTGTAGTAAACCAGCAGATTTATTTTTGTTTTTTGATTAGTGCTCGTAATATTTTGCATTAGTTTTGTGAGGATTGGAGTTTAGGAGGACGAGCCGCAAGACTTTGTCAGCTGCAGTACGTGCGAGTGTGATATCATTGGAGCCACGCTGGGATAGGTCGGTTAGTGGGAAGGGTTGCGCACGGATTGGCATCCGAACGTGAGAGGCAATTGGTTGAGAATGTGGGTGAAAGGAATCTTGGGATTAAAAGTCATTTCCTGATTCGATTTTGCATAAACAAAAGAGGAAAAGATGATGTTTTTCAAAGCATTGAGAAGTGCCCTGGGGGAGATACATACATTACAGCGAGTCTAGGGGAGCCTACCCTGCCAGAGAATACACCAGCTTACATTATAATGGAAGAGAGAGGAGTCGTGCCATGTCTTTGGTTAAAGCAATGGTGCACGTTGACAGAGAAAAATGGGAACTTAGCATTTCCTGAAAATGGAACGTTCAAATTGAGGATTCTGGATCAATATTGGATGGCGCTATATGAATCAAGCCCCTTCTGAGACCAGTACAGTTTGAGGCATCAGCAGTTTGGGAGCTAGTAGCTAGACAGCAACAGCAATTGAAATTCAAGAGAAGGATGAGAAAGGCAGAAAATACTTTAGCGGAGGCTAAATTGTATTGGAAGCAGAAGAGATGGAGATCAGAGACTTTGCAGGGAGTTCAGCTGTTTCCAGCGATTACACAGGAGGAATAGAAGGAAGAAAAGAAAGTGACTAGAAAGACTAATAGAAGTCCACCCAAAAGTAGAGGAGCTAGAAAGTCTTCAACAGTAGAGGAGGAATCAGATAATGAAGAGTTCCTTACACAGTTATTGAGAGATCGACCACTACCATACACAGTACACGAGAGTGGTCCGAGTACTAGTGCTGATCCGACAGCCCCGACACAGGTAACGGGGACAGCGAGTCCGGTGCAGGTTAATGCTAACCTGACAGAATGCGGTGCAAAGTAATTCTAATGTGCCAACTACTCCTGTAGTGCAGACGCAGATGCAGCCGCCACAGATACAGAGAATCTATCCTGATGTGCCCATTTTAGAAACAACTTCGAACTTAGTGGTGCCCACGGAGCAGGTGGTTCCGAGACCAATACTAGTCCAGACTGAGCTGACTCCAATTTTGTTGCCCCAAGTGCAGCCGCAGGCAATGCCGAGATTTACGCCAGTGACAGGGACACAGTCAGATTTGACTCAGATGATGAATCAGAGTATAGGAGTTACTCTCCCACAGAGTGTAGGTGCCAGAGCAGCCCCGGATGCTATATCGCTGCCAATTACTGTTGGTCCAGCAGTACCATTATTTGCACAAAAGAAAACAACTGCAAGTGAAGAGGGAGCAATGGCCCAGAGTCTAATGAGGGGAGGACATAATGAAAAAGTTCAGGTAGTCTCTCCAGTGGGTCAGGCTTCTGACGGATCAAGATCATTGTTAGATTTATGTCCACTTGTTGCACTTCCAGATGCTGACAGGACCAAATGTAGGTTGGAGCCTGAAATTATTGACACCGCAGACTCCGAATGCAGTGGCACAGCAGGTGCCTCAGACTCAAGCGAGTAATATTTAGTTACAGGGACTGACAGCTCAGCAGTTGACTGAACGGTTAGATAAACTGAATACCCCACAGAATGCCCCGAAAGGAGAAGAACACTTGAATTGTGTCAGACTAGGCATGGAAGCGGGTGAACTCGTTGAGGAAACAATGGAGGTGAATAGGTTAGAAACCTACACAGAGGCAGAGTTGAGATATGTGTGCCCAAAGATTACAAGAGAGGTGAGCAGGGCACATCAGCGATTAGCAGATTTGGCAGAGAAATACAGCATAGAAATTGAGAAAACAAAGCATTTGTAGAGAAGGTACAGATTAAGGATTTTGAACACATGAGGTAGGGCGGAATAAAGGCACACCTTAACGAATTACTGCACAGTGCTCAGATCTGGGGAGCATTAGACAAATGGGAAGGCAGATGGGTAAAGAAAAGAGATTCTTTGGAGCTGACTGAGAATGTACAGCAGGACAAAGATCCAGTAAAGATTTTACCAATGAGGGAGATTCCAGGGGGAAGTTTTGTTCATGTCCCTTGGAGCAGAGGTGACAT
The DNA here is from genome assembly GCF_031143425.1 of Pleurodeles waltl. Classification (NCBI taxonomy): domain Eukaryota; kingdom Metazoa; phylum Chordata; class Amphibia; order Caudata; family Salamandridae; genus Pleurodeles; species Pleurodeles waltl. Next base: position 1,193,867,842 of record NC_090445.1, on the reverse strand, counting down.
TCGATCATTTATGAATGATTATCCAAAATTGAGATAAATCTCCTGAGGTAATGAAATATTAATATAAGGTGACTGAGTTCCTGAAATCGAGGATTGTGCCCAAAAATATTGATTGGCAGAGGATTGACTGGACAGTACAGGAAGCAAAGGAGTCGATATATGCATACTATGACAGATTGTTGCAGGAATTCAAGCAATATAGTGGTACAGAAACAATTGAGCCGAAAGACATGCTACATTTTGTGTTCAGATTTGTGGAAGGATTGAAGCCTGAAATTGGTCAGATGATTAGGAGTCATTTGATTTGCTGGCGAGCAAAGCCGATTGATGAGGTGTTGCAGTATGCAAAATACTGAAGTGATGAGATTGAACTGAAACAGAAAAAGTTGAAAGAGAAAGCAATGGTGATGCAGATCAAAGCTGCTCAAACAGGAGTGCAGGGGAATTTTGTGCAGCAGATGCCACAACAGCATGGAAATGTCTTGTTTCAGCCCCAGATGAGAGGTAGAGGTCGTGGAGGCAATATGAATCGTGGTCCAGATTTGAATACTGTAGTGGTTCAGAATGATGTAAAGGGAATGAAGAAGATATTGTCATGTCACATTTGCAGAGCTGTGGGACATTGGAAGTGGGAGTGTCCGATGATGGCGCAGGATGGTGTTGTTCAGCAGAGTAATGAAATCAGTTCATTTCAGAATGTTAGAGGACCGAGATTTAGGGGTCCTAATCCAAATTTTCAGAATAATGTAAATCAAGTGCAGATTTTTCAGCCTATGGAGCGGGTGCAAATGCCCCGTGCACAAATGTCACAGTTGCAGCCGATGCAGCAGCAGGTTCCTTTGGTACCTAGACAGCAAATGCAAATACCTCAAGCCCGATGGAGCAGCAACAGATTATGCTTTCTCAACAGGTCACGGGTCAGAGACAAGAACGAAGTAGTAATACAGTGCACCAATTCCCGTTACACAGTGAGGATGAAATAAATGGTGAATGGACGAGTGACAGTTCAGATGAGGAGCCATGTGTGCTTGCGGCCTCTTTAGAAGTAGATCAGAGAGGACCCTATGTGAGAGGAAAGGTTATGGGTCACAGAGTTTCATTCTTGGTGGACTCAGGAGCTACATGCTCTACAGTGAGAAGTGCAGAGGTTCCAAATTTGCCCCTTTCAGGTAGAACAGTTCAGGTTGTGGGGGTAGCAAACCAATATCTGATAAACCCGATTACAGATCCAGTGCAAGTCGAGATTGGCAATTTTCAGGGTCTGCATAAGTTTGTGGTCTGCGATTCAAGTCCGGTATCCCTACTGGGAAGAGACTTGCTGTGTAAAACAAAATGTTCGATTACTTGCTCAAATGATGGAATTGAGATACAGACAAATAACGATGATGAGGCTGACCAAGTCCCAGAAACAGAGTGTGAAAATACCAGTGAGGAGTACCCATTGATTGAGCTTTTCCCGATGTTCACAGTGAAGTAGCTCCATCCTGATCTACAGGGAACGGTACAAGAGAAGGTGTGGAATTTGACAGGAAAGGAAGTAGGTTTGATTAAAGGGGTGGAGCCAGTCAGAGTTACCATAAACTCGAATGCAGTTTTCCCTCAACTTCCACAGTACAACATGAAACAAGATGTCCTGATGAAAGTGGCTCAGATAATTGCAGATTTTGTGAAACAATGGGTTCTGATGGAAGTTTTGAGCAGTCCATGTAACTCACCGATAATGGGTTTGAAGAAGCCCTGTGGGAAGGTTCAGATTGTTCAGGATTTGAGAAAAATAAATGAGATTGTAGTCAAATGTTGCCCAGTAGTACCCAATCCAGCTGTGATACTATTTCAGATTCCATGTGATGCAGAGTGGTTCACGGTCATTGATTTGTCACAAGCGTTCTTTTCTGTGCCTGTTCATGAGGATAGCCAATTTCTCTGCCGTTTTAAATTCATGGATTGAGTTTATTGCTGGTGTAGAATTCCTCAAGGGTATATGGGGTCACCTTCCATATTCAACCAGATCTTGAAAAAGAATTTAAAGTCGTTGGAATTTCCTTTCCAATCGACTTTGGTGCAGTACATTGATGACTTATTAATTGCTTCCAAAACAAGGGACGAGTGCAAGTATGATGTGATTGCCTTGTTGAACCATTTGTGAAAGAATGGCCATAAAGTGTCACCACTGAAATTGCAGTACTGCCAGAAGGTAGTGAAGTATTTGGATCACCAAATTAAGAAAGGGTCAAGAAAAATATGCAGGTAAAGGATTACAACAATACTGCAGATAAGTCCCCCAACCACACAGAGAGATGTCAGGATGGTCCTGGGGATGGTGGGATACTGTCGCCAATGGACCCCAAATTTTTCTGTCATTTCAAGACCATTGCAGAAACTGACTCATAAGGAAGTCGCCGATCCCATAGTGCTACACCAGGATGAAATGAGAGCATTCACTGAGTTGAGAGAGAGTTTGTGCAGAGATCCAGCGTTGGGTATGCCTGACTACACAAAGCCTTTCACATTGTTTTGTCATGAGCGTGATGCATATTCATTGTCTGTCTTGACACAGTTCCATGGAGGCACTCATCACCCATAAGCATATTTTTCAGCTACTTTGGACCCAGTTGCAGCAGCCTTACCAGGTTGTTTGTGTGCAGTTGCCGCAGTTGGTCAAAGACTTTCACAGTGTGAAGGTGTGGTGATGGGATATCCCCTGACTGTAATGGTCCCTCACTCTACTGAGATTTTACTGACAAGGACAAAAATCCAATACTTGACTAGTGCTAGGTTGACTAGATATGAAATTAGTATTTTGGGGTCACCAAACGTGACATTGAAAAGATGTACAGTGCTGAACCCGGCAACCTTACTTACGAGTGAAAATGTTGAAATAGAAAAAGAATGAAATGAGTATTTTGGGGTCACCAAACGTGACACTGAAAAGATGTACAGTGCTGAACCCGGCAACCTTACTTACGAGTGAAAATGTTGAAATAGAAAAAGAGGAAGATGTTGAGCATAACTGTCTCGAAGTAACTGAGTTGTGCACAAAACCAAGACCTGACATTGGAGATACCAGATTGGGAGAAAATGACCAAATTATTTTTGTTGATGGTTCTTGTCTGAGAGACAATACAGGGACACTGAGAGCAGGATAATCTGTGAGCACGATTACAGGTAACTGGAAGCTTCCTTGCTTCGAGGAGTGTATTCTGCCCATGTAGCAGAACTGGTCGCCCTTACTAGAGTGTGCCATGTTTCTGCTCAGTTGAGAGTTACTATCTATACGGAGAGCCAGTACGGATTTGGAATAGTTCATGATTTTGGTCAATTGTGGTCGCAGGGAGGTTTCCTGGCCTCTTCTGGGTCACAAGTGAGAAATGGTGAGAGGATCAAAGAGTTGTTATATGCAATACAATTGCCTAAAAAGATTGCCGTGGTGAAGTGCAGTGCACATCTGAAGTCACAGGACTATGTATCATTGGGAAATGGATATGCGGATCAAGTCGCAAGGCTTTGCGCATTGAATTGTATATCTTTCAAGGACAAGTGGGAACTATTCCCCGAAGAAGACGTAACATGTACGAGCTACGCATTTAAAGTAATTGACACTTTGGAAGAAAATAAAATCCTTGCAGAACAATGTAGACAAAGAGGAAAAACGTTCATGGAGTAAATTGAAATGCATTCAAAGACAAGATGAATTGTGGGTTTCTGAGGAGGGTCAATTGATTTTGCCAAATAGCCTGCTGTCTCAAATGGCAGGGTACTATCATGGTAAGGCACATATTCGGAGGGATGCCATGGTTCGTCTGTTCAATTTTGATTGGTTCAACCCAAAGTTTAGACAAGTTGCTGAAGCAGTTTGCCCCCATTGTGTCATTTGCCAACAGTTAAATTGGGACAGTGGTTAACTTGAGCCACATTGGAAGAGCAGGAGGTCCATTCAGCAGAATGCAAATGGATTTTATTGAGATGCCTGTGTGAGGTGGTTTGAGATATGTGTTGGTGATTGCTTGCATCTTTAGCCACTGGATTGAAGTGTACCCTACACGAAGAAATTACAGTCTCACAGTAGTGAAACTGCTCCATAGGGAACTGATACCGCGTTTCGGGTTTCCGATCTCTTTAGAATCAGATAGGGGAAGTCACTTCAATAACAAAGTGATTAAATTACTGTGTGCAGCAATGAACATTGACCAGAAGTTGCATTGTAGTTACCGCCCTGAAGAATCAGGACTAGTGGGGCAGATGAATGGTACCTTGAAGTCAAGAATTGCAAAGGTGTGTGCAGCTATGAATTTGAAATGGCCTGATGCATTGCCTTTAGTGTTGATGTCAATGAGAAACACACCTGACAGGAAGGCAGGACTGTCTACTCATGAGATCCTCATGAGCAGAGCAATGAGGTTACCAGCGGTACCAGCAAATTCACTGGTCAACATTACAGATGATATGGTGTTGGATTACTGCAAGAGTCTGGCTGGTGTAGTCCGCTCTTTTTCTCAGCTGGTGGAGGCTACCACACTGCCACCGATCCATGACCCAGGGCACAACCTGAGAGCTGGGGACTGGGTTGTCGTCTGAAAGCATGTGAGAAAGACGTGTTTGGAGCCTCGTTGGAAGGGACTATACCAAGTGGTCCTAACGACTACTACAGCTGTGAAGTGTGCTGGGATCCCCAAATGCATTCACACCAGTCACACAAAGAAAGTGGCATGTCCACTGGATCATGAAGAAGCGTTGTTGACAGTACCAACAACAGTGCGACAAGTCTCAGAGCATGAAGAAGAACAAAGAGGAACTGAGACCAGGTCTGAGCTTGTTGAGGATGGTTCAGTCATTCCTGTGAGAGACGAGGGTAGAGACCTCCAGGAGAGTATCGCAGAAGCTATCTCATCAGTAGCAGCAGGAGAGCCTAGTCAGAGGAGGGCTTTCCCAGAAGCAGACGATCCTGAGAGACAAGCAGAGCAATTGCCAGACCCAGAAGGGGAAGGAGTTGAGGTAGATCAGAGTCAAGGTGATCTAACTCCTCCTGAACCGTTTGCAGGCCCGTCAAGAGAAAACACCACAGAGCAAGAAAAAGGTTTGAGTTCAATCTTGAAGAGAATACTGACAAAAGGTCCATTGAATGGAGATAAGTGGCCGGAATCGCAACTGGAAAAAGGGAAAGAGGTGGTTGTCGAACCAATAATCGAGGAAGAAGTAGATACTACAAGGAAAGAAGATCTAAGTGAAGGAGAGCTGAATGATGATCGAAAACTGAAGAGAAAGAGAATAGTAAGTCGAAGATACGCAGGTCCTGAATGGGCATATGCAACTACAAACAAACGGCAGCAAGAGTTTAAGGCCCTCATTATGGCATTGGCGGTAAGTACCACTTACCGCCATGCTGACCATCGCCAACATACCACCACCGCAGCGGATTACCGCCACCCATATTATGACCCACACATAACAATCCGTCACTATGCAGCCACACACACAAGTCTGCCAGCCCAAAGGTCAGTGATAAACTGGCCATAGCAAAACCCACACCGTTACGCCAACAGAACTACGCCCACATCATTATGACCCACGAATCACCGCAGCAGACATTCAATAGTGCTAAACCATTGGCGGTACATACCGCCGCACTCAAAATGCACACACACAAACAAAACAACACCACATTGGACAATATGAATAACACACACCTGACACACGTACACACACACACCCACACCACTATAAAACACCCACCCACATTACCCACAACCCTTTACGAATACAAACAAGTACCACAAGAGAGATAGCAAGACCACAGGCAAGACCACAGCCATACACCACCATCACCCATACACCATCCATGCACCTTACATCACACACCCCAACACATCACCCCACACACCCTCACCCACACCACTCAAACTACACCCATGGCACCACCACGACACCCCAGGTTCTCAGAGGAGGAGCTAAGGATCATGGTGGAGGAAATCATCCGGGTAGAGCCACAGCTATTCGTATCACAGGTGCAGCAGTCATCCTTTGCTAAGAAGATGGAGTTATGGCAGAGAATCGTGAACTGGGTCAACGCCGTGGGACAACACCCCACAACAAGGGATGACATCTGGAAGAGGTGGAACAACCTACGGGGGAATGTGCGTTCCACAGCAGCAAGACACCAAATAGCTGTACAGAGGACTGGCGGTGGACCCCCAACCCATCCCCCACAACTAACAAAATGGGAGGAGCAAGTCTTGGCAATCATGCATCCTGAGGGCCTGGCAGGAGTAGGATGAGGACTGGACTATGGTAGTTCAACTCTCTATTACTATCACCACTTCCACCTGTATGCCATCACAAACCCCCCCCATTACCCTCACTCCCATCACTCCACCACCTCACACACACCCCACCATCACAACCCACCCCTCCCAATCCCAAGCCCTGCATGTAACACCAATGCATGGACCCCCATCACAAACCTGCATGGACACTCGCCACTAATGCATGCACAGTAGAGAGAATCACCTAGCCCACAAAATAACTACTCACACAAGGCAAAGCTGACAGGGCAATAACAACCATAGAGGGCAACACACCCATGCGCAAGATGACACACACAGAAACAATAACTCTGCATTTAGATCCCCACAGGCCCCCCACCCAACATCACTGGAGAGGAGGTGCCAGTAACATCCCCCCCTTCCCCAGAGGAAGCCCACAGTGATGACAGCAGCTCTGGACGCCTGGATCTGGATGACCAACCTGGCCTATCAGGGATCTCTAGACAGTCGCTGACCCAGGCACAGTCCCATAGCACCACAGAGCCTCCCCCCTCAAGAAACACCAGCACAGTACCCACCCCGGGCCCATACCTTTGTCCCCAGGACACGTCATTCAGCAGTGTGTCCACCACTACAGGGACCCCAGGCCACTCCACAAACACAGGACGATAAGGGACCTGGGGTCAGTGGCAGTGGGCACACAGTTCAGAGGACAGAGGCACAGGACAACAGGGAAGCTGGGAGGACTGCTGTGCGACAGGGGGAGGACAGGCCCAGGGAACCGACTCTCCAGGAGGCACTCACCAACATCCTGGGAGCATACCACCATTCCCAGGAGACGATGTGCCAGATACTGGGCAAGTTGCAGGAGACCCAGAGGCTGCTAGAGGGACAGTACCTGGGGATCAGGGAGGACTTGAAGGACATCAACACCACCCTGGTCACCATTGCAGGGGTGCTGGCAGACATGGTCAATATCATGAGGGAGGCAGTGGCACACCAGCGGGCCATTGACACTAGCCAAACCGATGGACAGCCTTTCGCCTCTGCTGCCGCTAGTGGACAGGAGGCCCCGTCACGAGACCAACAGGCCACCAGCATCCCACCCCCTGTAGAAAGAGAACAACCCTGCAAACAGTCCCTGCGATCCAGGTAGAAGCCAGAGACTATTGCCAAGACACCCACCAGTAAATAAGACTCTCCTGATTGTCACCCTTGTGTCCCACTCTGTCACCCTGTCCACCTTGAACTGCCATTGCTCTACTTCCTATGTTCCCCTGGACAATGCACCTGTGATACAAATAGACTGGACTCTATCCTGGACATTCCTCCACCATCACCCCAGCCCATTGCACACATCCCTCTTCTTATTAGCACTTAAATAAACACCATTAGAATAAATACAAGTATGGAGTCTGTCAAATTATTGAAATATGTATTCATTTAACAAGCAATAAACACTGCAATACAACTGTACAGTAATGTATACATAGGAATGACCTGTAGTTGGCTGCAGTCAACACACCAGGAGCGATAGTGGGGCACAAATATCTGAAAATAGAGATGCCAAAGGGTACAGTAAGTGGTCACAGAAGTGGGAAAATCAGCCTGTCAGTGACAATGTCAAACACAAAACTGTCAATGTAAAGTGAAATTACAGTGTCTTACCATTGTGTCATTGGAATTATTGTTGTATTTCTGTTGTCCTCATCCTCATCCCCTGCCTCCTTATCTTCACTGTCCACAGAGCCCTGGACTGGGTCACCTCCTTTCTCACTGGCAGAACCCAGAGAGTCCGCCTCCCCCATTCCGCTCAGAGGCCACCAAAATCAACTGCGGCATACCCCAGGGTTCATCCCTCAGCCCGACCCTCTTCAACGTCTACATGACCCTGCTCGCTAACATCGCCCGATCCCACAACCTCAACATCATCTCATACACCGACGACACCCAGCTGATCCTCTCCCTCACCAAGGACTCCACCAAGACCTACCTCCACGAAGGAATGAAGGCCATCGCCGAATGGATAAAGAGCAGCTGCCTCAAACTCAATTCGGACAAGACAGAAGTCATTATCTTCGGCTCCACCCCCTCCGCATGGGTTGACTCCTGGTGGCCTGCCACTCTCGAAACCGCCCGACTCCTACCGACCATGCACGCAACCTAGGAATCATCTTGGACCTATCACTATACATTACCCAGCAAGTCAACGCCATCTCCTCCTCCTGCTTCAACACCCTCCGCATGCTCAGAAAGATCTACAAATGGATACCCTCAGAAACCAGAAGAACAGTCACCCAAGCCCTCGTAAGCAGCAAACTGAACTACGACAATGCCCTCTACGCAGGAACCACGGGCAAACTCCAGAAGAGGCTGCAACACATCCAGAACGCCTCTGCACACCTCATCCTGGACATCCCCGCCACTGCCACATCACAGACCACCTGAAAGACCTGCACTGGCTCCAAGTCAACAAGAGAATCACCTTCAAACTCCTCACCCACGCTCACAAAGCACTGCACAGCACCGGACCAGAATAAATCAACGAAACAACTCTCCTTCTACACCGCAACCAGGCATCTCCGCTGACCTCGCCCTCGCAACCGTCCCACTCATCAGCAGAACTACAACCGGCAGTAGATCATTTTCACACCTCGCCGACAAAACGTGGAACACTCTTCCCACCCACCTGCGCCAGACCAAAGACCTCCTTACCTTCAGGAAACTTCTCAAGACCTGGCTGCTCGAGCAGTAGCACCACCCACTCCCTCCTTCTCACCCTCCCCTCCTCAGCGCCTTGAGACCATCATGGATGAGTAGTGCGCTTTACAAATCCCCCTCATTGATTGATTGATTGATAGGACTTGCACAAGAGGGGGTATCCCGGTGGGCTGATGGATAGCAGATATCAGGTCAGGTTCCAGTTGGGCACACAGCTCTGTGATTGTGGCCCTATCCAGTCAATAGGTGAGGATAATGTGCCTGTCCTCCATTGTTGCCAAGTCCACCAGGGGCCTGTATATGGGGGATGTCTCCATCTCCTATTTATCCGCAGAGGTTGCAATCTAGGGGGCAAATGGTGAGCAGCTGGTCAGTATTCCATACTTCAAAACACTACACTGCATTGCAAGTTGTGACTCTAACAGTATATTGTTGGATAGGCCCAAATCGTGCCTATGTGTACTGTGACACAGTTAGGTGCCATGGTCTGCCCCCCTGCTGAAATGGCATCCGCCTGTCCTGTATGGAGGGACAGGTGAAAATGAGGTAATTCCGCTGACGTTGTGCGCCGTTGCGGGAGGCAGTCAAGAACTGCCGTACAACTCCTCATTGGATACCATTGGGCCCTATGGGTTACGGTGGCCAATGGTGATGTACGCTGACGGTGACAGTACTCACTGCCACGGACCGCCATTTTCTATCTGTTTACTCACTTGCTACCTGACCTTCAACAGGAGACGACCTACACTGCAAGTGCTGCTGTGACCTGTGTCTGGAACCGACCATGGCTTGTGTCCCTGGGGAAAAGGCCCCTGCCTTCACCGCTGCGGAGTTGGAGAGACAGGTGGATGGGGTCCTACCCCAGTACTGAATGCTGTATGGGCCTCCAGACCAACAGGTGAGTACACTGTGAGCACATTGCATGGGGCATGAATGCATGGTGTGCTCTGTGTGAGGGCCTCCTGTAGGGGGGGTTGGTGGAAGGGCCCTGGGCAGTGTGCTGCATGTATGGTGGGCAATGTCGGTGCATAAGGCGATGTGAGGGCTATGGTGGGCCATGAGTGTAACGGGCAGGACGGTCTGACTGATACCTTTTATTTCCCTGCAGGTCAGCGCCAATCAAAAAAAGGGTATCTGGCATGCCATCGCCAAGGACGTGCGCACCCACTGTCGCAAACGGTGGGAGGACCTGAGATGCTGGGCATGGAAGACAGCAAAGGCCCAGCTGGGGATGGCCTCCCAACAAGGAAGGGGTGCCCGTCGAACCCTGACCCCCCTGATGGCTTGCATACTGGGGTCTATCTGGAGCTGAATGGGTACTTGGGGGCATCACAGCAGCCACAAGGGGGTAAGTACAGTGCCCCAATATGCGCATGGTGGGGTGGCATCCGGGTGGGGGATGTGGGCCTGTGGGTGCCCCTAGGCCAGGCCGGACATTGCAGGGTAGGGCCCATGTTGGGCAGGGTCTGATGTACACCTCCTCCAACCAAGCTGGTAGGCATCCACTACTGGGCAGGTGTCTGTGGGTCTCAGGTATGCTGCAGTTGGCGTTAGGTATCCCTGTCCATGGGCTGGTGACTAGCATTGTGACTGTTAGTGCATTGCCTAGTGCGTAGGGCTGTTCCCTGTGTGTGTGTGTCGTGTACGCCAATGGTGGTGTTGTTGCTGCCATTGACCAAGGGTATCCTTTGTCTCCCCTTTTTTTTTGTCACCCCGTCCTTATGTGCATTAGCATCATCTGGCGGAAGAGCAGAGGCACCCGCGACGGGGAGAGCTACATCCCACAGGGCCCAGGAGGCCGAATCCACCGATGGTGAGGGCACCAGTGGGACGGAGGGTGAGGGGAGCACCACGGCGGAGACTGGAGGGGACAGTTTCTGACAGTGATACCTCAACTGATGGATGCTCCCTGGTGGTGGCGGACATGTCTGTGCCCACCTCAACTACAGGTGCAGCCGCCACCCCCATACCAGCACTGCCCTCCCAGCAGCCCCTCAGCGTGTTTCCCATGCCCGCTCACCCAGGAGGGTGAGGGCACCTCAGGCCTCGCCCCAGTTAGCCCTGCTGCCCTGAGTGAGGAGGCTATAAACCTCCTGCAATCCATCTATGTTGGACAGTCAACCATTGCGAATGCCATCCAAGGGCTAGTAGCCTGTTTGCAACAAAGAAATGCATTCCTGGAGGGCATTCACTCTGGCATGGCAGCCCAACAGAGATCAATCCAGGCTCTGTCCTCCACCCTGATGGCAGCCATTGTCCCTCTTTCTAGACTCCCCCCTCCAAATTCCTCTGCCCAATCCTATTCCCCTCAACCCCTACCTATCCCAAGCACACTGGCAGACCAGCATGCACCCAGGAAAACACACAGGAGTGGTTCAGGCAAACACAAGCACCACACATCATCCCACAGGCACTTACACAAATACCATCCAGATGCAGACATGGCAACATCCACTGCCTCCACTGTGTCCCCCTCCTTCTCGTCATCCACCTCCCTCCCAGTAGTGTCTACACTCACACCTGCATGCACTACATCCTTATCCATTACCACCATCACGCCTATCACTACACGCCCCTCACTGGCAGTCACCACCCCCACATCCATGCACACATCCCCTGTGTCCTCTCCCACTGTGTCTGTGCCCCCTCCTCCCAAAGTACACAAACGCAAGCACTCAGACACCCAACAGCCATCCACTTCACAACAGCATCCAGCCCATGCACCTACACCCAAACACAGCAGACAGACACCGCCTACAACCACTTCCTCTTCCTCCACTACCAAACCTTCACCCTGTTCCCGCCCCAATGTCCCTAAGAAGCTTTTCCTCTCCACCCTTGACCTCTTCCCTACCACTCCCCCCCACTGTCCTTCTTGTTGGGCCAGGGTGGTCAGAATCCAGGCGAGCACCTCAGCCACCCAGTCCACGGCCACAGTATTGTCGACAGCTACTACAGGTGGGAGAGGATCCCGGGCACCAGGCAGCAACACTGACAGGGTGCCTGCACCAGGTGCATCAAGTAAGGACAAGGAGGCACCACCAGCTGCGACTGGGAAGGGCAAGGAGGCACCACCAGCTGCGACAGGGAAGGATAAGGAGGCAGCACCAGCAGCGCCTACGAAGGGCAAGGAGGCACCACCAGCTGCAGGAGGGAAGGGCAAGGGGCAATCTCAGGCTGCTGACAGGAAGGGGAAGGGGCCTGCACCAGCAGGCAGGAAGGACAGGAGGCCTGGTGCTGGGACTCATTCGGAGCCCCCACAACCAACCATGGTGGTTCAGCCATCCGAGGCTGCAGGGGAAGGGCTGGAGCCACCCCCTCCACAGCCAGCACTGCCACCAGCACCGCCGCCAGCACCACTGCCAGCAGCAGCCCCAGTGGGCAGCTGTCCGAGGCTGCAGGAGATGGGCTGTAGCCTCCCCCACCACTGCCAGCACTGCCACCAGCACAGCCACCAGCACCACTGCCAGCAGCATCGGCCCCAGTGGGCAGCCATCCGAGGCTGCAGGGGATGGGCTGGAGCCTCCCACCACCACTGCCAGCCCCGACACCAGCACAGCCACTGCCACCACTGAGCAGCCGTCACTGCCGGTGGACAGTGTGTAGTCCTGCCTCCATGGGCTGTTGTGCGTCCTAGCCCCTGCAAAGCATGTGGGTTCAACACCCAGGTGAGAGACTGTGACCTTGCACTCCCCAAGATCTGCATCGCAGGGCACAATGTCCCCTCCAAAACCAGTGGAAGAAGCCATCCACTCACCCCATCCTTCCCAGGATGAAGCACACTGGGCACAAGGCCCCCTCCAGAACCAGTGGAGAAGTCACCCCCTAGAGAGACTGTGGCCTTCCACTCTCCTGGACCAAGCAGTGGGCAAACCACCCACTAGAGAGACTGTGGCCTTGCACTCCCCAGGACCAACCAGTGGGCAAACCACCCACTTGTGAGACAGTGGCCTTGCACTCCCCAGGACTCGCACAGGACATGTAGCCCCCTACAGGACCAGTGGTGTTGTACCATCTTCCGGCTGAGGTGCCCCCCTATTCCCCGTCTCCCTGAGGTGCCTCTGTATTTTCAACCTGATGCCCCAGAAGTGTTCTCTCCGTGTTGTTGCAGGAGTGAGGTGGGGCCGTGGCCTATGTGATGTGGCTCTGTAGCCCACAGACATTGAGAACTGGGCAGTGTCCCTACATTTGTAAATATGTATATACTTTGTATTTTGATGCACTTATTCATGTTATTTTATTGTATTACACTCACTTTCTTCCAATCTTTTTGTCCTTGCATTATTCCTGAGGGGTACGGGGAAAATATGTAATGTTAGTGCATCTGGTTGTGTGTATGGTGTTGGAGGTGGGGGGGGTTGCGTATGTGTGTCACTCTCTTTTTCCTCCCCCCTCCCTTGTGTGCTAGGCGGCAGTACTCACTGTGGTCGTCTTCGCCGGCGTTGCTGCTCATAATGCTGGAAAAGGTAGACGAGCATCGGAAATATGTTGTCACAGTGTCCTGTCCTCGGGATCTGCACGTTGCTGAACAAAAGGCCCACCTCCCGGCATCACCAACTCAGAAAGCTATTATAGCACAGAGTTATGATGAAGCCAGTCGGGGGAAAGGGAATTACGGTAGGGAACTGCAGGGAGAGAGATCTGAAAAGAAAAGGTTAGAACAAATATGCACATACTCATTCATAGCAGTGTAACTCAATAGACTCGACTAAAGGCGCCTCCGTGATATCAGATTGAGACCCTTTTTGAAGTGAGGGCAAAGCCCCTTCTTTGAATAATGGAACAAGAACGAACTACTACCTCAGAACCAAGAGATGGCAAGAGTTTTGGACTATGGTCATACTCTGAAAATCAATCCTGTAACAACTATGCATTCATAACATAAACCTTTGATCATAGCCTAGAAAATCTCAAAGAATTAAATATGCTTTTCACTTATTATGCTTTCCAAAAAACAATGAAAACTATAATTTGCTTATCTCCAAAAATGCTTTCACATTCACAACTACAGGCCGGAAAGTTTTACTCATTGAACTTGAAGCGCTTTGTTCCTTATGCCAGATAGTGCTTTCATTTGTTTCATCTGAAGGGCTACACTCGTTATGCTAAGGGGCGCCTTACTCATGTGGCCTGAATCACTTTGATTGTTGTGCCAAAGGCTTTTTACGCATGTCTACTGAAGCGATTTGATTGCTGTGCAAAGGGCGCTTTCCTCATGTGGACTGAAGCGCTTTGATTGCCGCGCCAAGGGCGCTTTACTCATGTGGACTGAAGCGCTTTGATTGCCGTACCAAGGGCGCTTTGCTCATGCGGACTGAAGCGCTTTGATTGCCGTGCCAAGAGCGCTTTACTCATGTGGACTGAAGCGCTTTGATTACCGTGCCAAGGGCGCTTTCCTTATTTGGACTGAAGCGCTTTGATTGCCGTGCCAAGGGCGCTTTACTCATGCGTACTGAAGCGCTTTGATTGCCGTGCCAAGGACGCTTTCCTCATGTGGACTAAAGCGCTTTGATTGCCGTGCCAAGGGCGCTTTCCCTATGTGGACTGAAGCGCTTTGATTGCTGTGCCAAGGGCGCTTTACTCATGTGGACTGAAGCGCTTTGATTGCTGTGCCAAGGGCGCTTTAATCATGTGGACTGAAGCGCATTGATTGCCGTGCCAAAGGCGCTTTACATGTGTGTCCTGAAGCGCTTTGCTCATTGTGCTAAGGGGCGCTTTCCTTCTGTGCTCCAAAGCACTTTAATCGTCGCGCCAAAGCTGCTTTACTCTGAAAACTGAAAATGCTTGGCTCGTTGTGCTAAAGGGGGGCTTTACCTTTTGGAAGTAACAACTCCCTTCAAGATTGGGCTCATCAAGACCTTACCGCTACGAGTACGACCTACTCGTATCTGAATTCACCATGCAAACAGGGATACTCCGATTTGCCGTCCGTCTGCCGTGCAGGAAATCTGCTCTTTTTCAGAGGAACCCCCACGAGGTCTGACTGCATCGAAGTCTTCAAAATAGTGAGCAACGTGCTTGGGTGTGGCTGGGCTTTATAGGCCTGCCACACACCAAGATTGCTGCTGCCTCTAAAAACATGGGAATTGTAGTCCCTTCATAGAATAGCACTGATAAGTGCATCTTGTCCACCAATGTACTGAACCTGCAGCTACATGAGCTTTACCACAGGGCAGACGACGCTGATGGCCACTTTTGGAACAAGAGTGGATGACAAGTGGTGCGCATAAAGTGCCGCAAATGGATCCCGCACAGGCTTATTCCTGACAATTGTGCAGCTCGGGCTCCATGGCATCATGATTGCTCCCTGAGTCTCCGGAGGTGAGTCCTTTAACTTCTGTGTTCTGTTTCTGCTGTGCTTTTGATGTTGTTGGTCCTGCCCCGGAAAAGGTGGCGGATAGGTCTGTCACCTGGCTGTTGGCGGTTACCGCCGTGGTGCTTGTTGATACCGCTGTGGCGGTCAGTGTGTTAAAGTGGCTGCCTGTCTGAGCGGTTTCTGCCGTGGTCGTAATTCCATTTCTGTTACCACCGACACTTTATCACCAACCGCCAGGGTTGTAATGAGGGCCTATCTCTTTTTGTTTTGATAGAGAAGTTCCAAGTCAATATTTTGAGGTGATGTGAAGAAGATTAATGAACTGAACTGTTGAAACAATTTGAGATAAAATATTTTTGAAAAAAAGACTATTGAAAGTAACAGGAAAAGACATTGATAACCTGATTTGACTTTTGAAACCTGATTTTGACAAAGCTGCTAACCAAATTTGGCAAGGAAGAAGAGTTCCTGGAAGTGGAACTGAACTGTGGAAGGAGGGTTGTCTATTTTTGCTACAAGTTTCTAAGGGCCAGATGTACTAAGCAAATTTTGCTGTTTGCGATGTGCAAAATGCACTTTGCAATGCACAGACCTCGTTTTGTGATTCAGTATCGGGTTGGCGAGTCTCAATTAGGAAGGGGTGTCCCCTTCCTAATTGCGAGTCGCAGTGCAATGCAGGATTGCTTTGTGACCGCGAACACGGTCGCAAACCAATCGCAGTTTGCACCCTTTTGTAATGGGTGGTAACCCATTTGCAAAAGGGAAGGGGTCCCCATGGGACCCCTTCCCCATTGAGAATGGCACTGCAAACATTTTTTCAGAGCCTGCTCTGAAAAAATGAAACAAAAACGTTTCATTTTTCATTTTTGTAATGCATCTCGTTTTCCTTTAAGGAAAACGGGCTGCATTATAAAAAAAAAAATGCTTTATTAAGAAGCAGTCACAGACATGGTGGTCTGCTGTCTGCAGCAGGCCACCATCCCTGTGAGAACCACCACTCGCAAGGGGGTTACAAATTGCGACCCACCTCATGATTATTCATGAGGTGGGCCTTTGCGACCCCCTTGCGAGTCGCAGATGGTATCAGGGACACCATTTAACATTCCGAATTGCAACTCGCAAATTATGAGTCACTCTGACTCACAATTTGCGGGCCGCAATTTGGAATCTTCCTACATCTGGCCCTAAATTATTTCTATTTTCTGATTCTTTACAGATCATGGACGACTTTAATAAACAGGGTAGAGATGCTAGGTGCTGTAAATATATGAGCATTGGTTTGGCAATTATATGTGGAATATTTTTTGTGGTGTTGATTGTGGGGATGTCTGTTCCTGATTCGAAAGGAGCCAACCATATTTCTGCTTTTGAGACGACTACTGCAATAATGGCATTAGAGAAATTTAAGTTAGATGAGAAATATTTGCATGATTACACTAATGCGCAGGGAGAACTTTCTTCTAATGTTTTCTATCGCTTATTGAGTGAATATGTTGAGACAATGGATGCGAAGAATTGTTTTGTGTGTACACAGATTCCTTCATCAGTCGCGAAAGGAGTCACCTATCATAGTTTGCCCCTAACCTAGGTGATAAGTTGTAGTCTGTTACTAACAAGATTTTATAACAAGGAGTATATTCAGGACTTCTATTCAAATCATGATCTTGTGTTTTCGTTTGTTCCTATAATTAGGTATTTGAGCAAAGTAGCTAAGGATAATGACATAGGCCCTCATTACAACCTTGGCGGTAAATCCCGCTGACCGCTGTGCCGACGGCCGCCAACATACCGTGTCCGCGGCGGAAATCCGCAACGGGTATTATGACCCACACTGAGAATTCCGCCACTATACAGACACCCACACAAGTCCGCCAGACCAAAGGTCAGTGATAAACTGGCGATAGCAAAACCCACACTGTTACGCCAACAGGAATACGCCCACGAATCAACGCAGTGGTCATTCAACCGCGGTAAACCATTGGCGGTACACACCGCCGCACTCAAAATACACACACACTTATAAAACTACACCACATTGGACAATTCAAACTACACACACCTGACACCCATACAAACACCACACCCACACACCCAATCCAATATAAAACACACACCCACATTACCCACAACCCCTTACACCGAAAAAATTTGAAGAAGCAGAGAGAGAGAAAAGCAAAGACCACACCAGCATCCAGAGGCACACAACACCATCACTCATACACCATCCACGCACAACACACCACACACCCCAAAACATCACCCCACACATCACATCAACCATCACCTCACACATCACTCACAACACATCATGGCATCTCAAAGACACCCCAGGTTTTCTGAGGAGGAGCTCAGGGTCATGGTGGAGGAAATCATCCGGGTAAAGCCACAGCTATTCGGATCACAGGTGCAGCAGACATCCATTGCAAGGAAGATGGAGCTATGGCAGAGAATTGTCAACAGGGTCAACGCAGTGGGACAGCATCCAAGAACAAGGGATGACATCAGGAAGAGGTGGAACAACCCACGGGGGAAGGTACGTTCCGTGGTATCCAGACACCAGGTAGCTGTACAGAGGACTGGCGGTGGACCCCCACCTCCTCCCCCACAACTAACAACATGGGAGGAGCAAGTCTTGGTAGTAATGCATCCTGAGGGCCTGGCAGGAGTAGCCGGAGGACTGGACTCTGGTAAGTCATATCTTTACTATTATATCCCCCACCCTACCTACAAGCCATCACATACTCCCACTCCCACCCACACCCTCACTCCCATGACTCCACCATCTCCCACACACCCCACCATCACGCCCCACCACTCCCACAACCAAGCCCTGCATGCAACAACAATGCATGGACACCCGTCACAGACATGCATGGACACCCATCATCAAAGCATGTCCAATAGAGAGACTCACCCAGGGCACACAAGCACCACTCACACAACGACCAAGGCAATAGTGCAAGCACAGTAATAGAGGGAAACACACCCATTGCACAAGATGGCGCACCCAGATAAAATAACAATGCATTTACACCCCAATAGGACCCCTACCCAACATCACCGGACAGGAGGTGCCAGCCATATCCAGTCCCCCCACAGAAGAGGCCCACAGTGACGACAGCATCTCTACACGCCTGGATCAAGATGACCAGCCTGGCCCATCGGGGACCTCTGGACAGTCGGTTCCCCTGCCACAGTCCCAAGCCACCACAGAACCTCCCCCCTCAGGAAACACCACCACAGCACCCACCCAGCGGGCCCATGCCACTGTCCCCAGGACACGTCAATCAGCAGTGTGTCCACCACTACAGGGACCCCAGGCAAACCCACTAACCCAGGACAATCAGGGACCTGTGGTCAGTGGCAGTGGGCACACGGTTCAGGGGACAGAGGCACAAGACAACAGGGAAGCTAGGAGGACTGCTGTGTGACAGGGGGAGGACAGGCCCAGGGAACCGACCCTCCATGAGGCACTATCAAACATCATGGAAGCATACCACCATTCCCAGGAGACCATGGGCACAGTACTGGCCAAGTTTCAGGAGACCCAGCGGCTGCAGGAGGGACACTACATGGGGATCAGGGAGGACCTCATCAACATCTACACCATCCTGGTCACCATTACAGGGGTGCTGGCTGACATAGGCAAGACTATGAGGGAGGCAGTGGCACAACAAAGGGCCCCTGACACTAGCCAAATGGAGGAACAGCCCTCCAACTCCACCGGCGCTGGTGGACAGGAGGCCCCGCCACAGGAACAACAGCCCACCAGCACCCCACCCCCTGCAGAAGGAGAAACACCCCGCAAACGGTCCCTGTGATCCAGGCAGAAGACAGAGAACATTGCCAAGACCCCCACCAGGAAATAGGACCGTCCTTATTGTCACCTTTCTGTCCCACTATGTCGCCCTGTCCACCTTGAACTGCCATTACTCCCCTTCCTATGCCCCATTGGACAATACACCTGTGATACCAAGAGACTGGACTCTACTATGGACCTTCCTCCACCATCACCCCAGCCCCTTCCACATACCCCTATACACATTAGCCCCTAAATAAACACCCTCGAATCACAAACCAATCTGGAGTCAGTCTGATCGTTCACAAATGTATTATTACAACATCACCAACAAATATCGATGTAAATGTTCATTTGCTCATACCAATGTATGACAGTTGTTGGGCAGCAGTACATATAGCAGAAGGCAGAATGAGGTACCCAGATCTGTAAAATGGAAAGCCAAAGTGAACTGTCAGTGTCCATAGACAGAGGTGAAGAGGCTGACTTATACAATGTCCTACAGTATTCAGAAATGTGAGGAGCAGTGACAGTCTCTTACCTGTGTCACTGTTATTACTGCATGATGATGTTCGTTTGGTTGTCAGTATCTTCTTCCTCTGCCTCCTCTTTCTCACTGTCCACATACTCCACCGCTGCCACAAGACCATCATCAGGCCCATCCTCCTGCAGAAGAGGCACCTGGCGTCGCAATGCCAGGTTGTGAAACATGCAGCATGCCACGATTATCTGGCATACCTTCTTCGGTGATTAGTATAGGGAGCCACCTGTTAGATGGAGGCACCGGAATCTGGCTTCAGGATGCCGAAGGTCCTCTCAATAATATGTCTAGTTCACCCATTTGTCTCATTGTAGCATTCCTCTGCCCTTGTCCTGGCATTCCTCACTGGGGTCAGTAGCCATGAGAGGCTGGGGTAACCAGAGTCACCTGCAGATGTCGAGGGATACCTGTTAGACACACACTAAACCTTAGGGACTACCCAAGACCCAGACACCTACTCATACTCTGTGGGGACCTTGGACTCACCTATTAGCCACACCCGGTGCCTCTTGAGTAGGCCTTGACATAAGGGATACTGCTATTCCTCAAAATGTAGGCGTCATGCACAGAGCCAGGATACTTGGCATTCACATGAGAGATGTACTGGTCCGCCAAACACACCATCTGCACATTCATCGAATGATTGCTTTTTCGATTTCTGTACACTTGTTCATTTCTGGTGGGGGGGGGGACAAATGCCACATGTGTACCATCAATGGCACTAATGATGTTGGGGATATGTCCCAGGGCACAAAAGTCAGCTTTCACTGTGGACAAATCCTCCACCTGTGGAAACACGATGTAGCTGCGCATGTGTTTCAGCAGAGTAGACAACACTCTGGTCAACACGTTAGAAAACATTGGCTGAGACATCCCAGATGCCATGGCCACTGTAGTTTGAAAGGAGCCACTTGCCAGGAAATGGAGCACTGACAGGACCTGCATTAGGGGGGGTATTCCAGTGGGATGGCGGATAGCTGACTCAGGTCTGGCTCCAACTGGGCACTCAGGTCTTGGATTGTGGCACGATCAAGTCTGTAGGTGATAATGATGTGTCTGTCTTCCATTGTCGACAGGTCCACCAGGGGTCTGTACACCGGAGGATGACGCCATCTCATCATCTGCTCCAACAGATGTGCCCTATGGAGGAGAATGTTGAGCAGAGTGTCATGTACCACATAGGTTGCACAAGCGTGTTTGCAGTAATGTGAGTAAATCCGTGTGTGGCGTAGTTTGTCCGTATATCTGCCAAATTGTGCTGTGACACAGTTATGTGCCATGCCATGTGCCCCCCTGAAATGGCGGCTGCCTGACCTATGAGGAGGGACAAGGGGAAATTAGGTAACTGCGCTGGCGTTGTACAGCGTCGCCGTAGGCGGTCGAAGACCACTATGCAATTCAGCATTGGTTATCATTGGGCCCTATGGGTTCCAGGAGCCAATGACGATGTACACCGGCGGTTTCGGTACGCACCGCCGTGAAAGGGACCGCCATTCTCTATCTGTTCACTCACTTGATACCTGACCTTCAACAGGAGAGGACCTACACTGCAGGTGCTGCTGTGACCTCAGTCTGGAAGCGACCGTGGCTCGAGTGTCTGGAGAAAGGGCCCCTGCCTTCACTGCGGAGGAGTTGGACAAACTGGTGGATGGGGTCCTCCCTCAGTACACGCTACTCTACGGTCCTCCAGACAAACAGGTGAGCACACTGTGAGCATGATGCATGGGCAATGCCTGTATAGAGTGGTGTGGATGGAAGATACATGTGGGGGGTAGGGGCTGAGGCCTGCATGTGAGGATGGAGAGTGTATGTGCGTCAGGGCATGGGTGGGAACTGGTGGGCAATTAGTATGACGGTCCAGACGGGTGGGTAATTTCCTTTGCTCCTGTACCTTTCCTCTGGGTCAGTGCCCACCAGAAGAAGGGTATTTGGCATGCCATCGCCAAAGAAGTGCGGATCCTGGGGGTCTATCATAGACTGAGCACCCACTGCCGCAATAGATGGGAGGACCTGCGCCGCGGGGGAAAGAAGACGGCGGAGGCCCAGCTGGGGCTGGCCTACCAACGTCGCACCATGACCCCCCTGATGTCTCGGATCCTGGAGGTGGCATATCCGGAGTTGGATGGGCGCTTGAGGCCATCACAGCAGCCACAAGGGGGTGAGTACAGTGTCATTAAGCTGACTCTGCGCGCTTTACGAACTATCTCGGTGGGGGATGTGGGCTGCGGGTTCCCCTAGGTCAGGGCGAACTTGGTAGGGTAGGTCCCTTGTTGGGCAGGCTCTGAGGCACTCCAACCCCAATATTTTTAGTGGGCATCTACAACTGGGCAGGCTCCTGTGGGTTCCAGGGGTGCAGCAAATGGTGTTAGGCATAGTACCCCATGGCCTGGTGAATTTCCTACTAACTGCTAGTGCATGGCCTAGTGCATTGGGCTGCTCCCTGTGTGTTGTGTCCGCCAATGATAGTGGTGTTGCTGGCATTGACCATGTGTGTTTTCTGTCTTGCCCCCCTTCTTGTTTTGTCACCCTGTCCTTGTGTGCATTAGCATTATCTGGCAGAGGAGCAGGGGCACCGGCGACGGAGGGAGCTGCATCCCACATGGCCCTGGAGGGTGAATCTACGGAGGGTGAAGGCACCAGTGGGATGGAGGGCGAGGGGAGCTCCACAACGGGGACAGGAGGGGATACCAGCGACAGCGACTTCTCCTCTGATGGAAGCTCCCTGGCGGTGGTGGACACCTCTGTGCCCACCCCAACAACAGGTACAGCCGCCACCCCCCCCTACCAGCACCACCCTCCCAGCAGCCCCTCAGCGTGTTTCCCGTGCCCACTCACCCAGGAGGGTGAGCATCTCCTTCGCCCCAGGCACCTCAGGCCCTGCCCCAGTCAGCCCTGCTGCCCTCAGTGAGGAGGCTATTGACCTCCTGAGATCCCTCACTGTTGGGCAGTCAACCATTCTGAATGCCATCCAGGGTGTCGAGAGGCATTTGCAGCAAACAAATGCATACCTGGAGGGCATTCATTCTGGTGTGGCGGCCCAACAGAGAGCATTTCAGGCTCTGGCCTCAGCACTGATGACAGCCATTGTCCCTGTGTCCAGCCTCCCCCCTCCAACTTCCACTACCCAGACCCAATCCCCTCTACCTCAGCCTATCCCAAGCACAACATCAGACCAGCAGGCACACACATCATCACACAAAAGTGGCTCAGGCAAACATAAGCACTACACATCCCACAGGCACTCAAACAAGCACCATACCCATGCACACATACCAACATCTACTTCCTCCACTGTGTCCCCCTCCTCCACGTCCTCCACCTACCTCCCAGTCTCGTCTCCACTCACAGCTGCATGCACTACATCATCAGCCACTGCCTCCATCACCAGCATGCCCTTCACTACACACCGCTCATGTGAAATCACCACCCCCACTACTATTCACACATCCCCTGTGTCCTTTCCCAGTGTGTCTGTAAGCCCTCCTCCCAAAGTACACAAACGCAGGCACACACCCACTCAACAGCCATCCACCTCACAGCAGCCTCCAACCCATGCACCTTCACCCAAACTCAGCAGACGTACACCTCCTACAACCACTACCTCTTCCTCCACTGGGCAGCCGTCAGAGTCTGCAGGTGACATCCTGGACCCTGAACACGCCACTTGAGACACCACCTCCAATTGGCAGCCTAGGTCGCTGCAGGATGGAGTGTGGCTCTGACTACATGGAGTATCATGCTACCTGTTCCAGGTACATCGCGTGGCTGAGACACCAAGGTGAGAAGAAAGTCACCTGCCACACCCAGGTGCAACATCACTGGGCGCAAAGCCCCCTCCAGAACCAGTGGAGAAAGGCATCCACTCCCCCTATCCTTGGCAGGATGAAGCACTCTGGGCACAAAGCCCCCTCCAGAACCAGTGGAGAGATACATCCACTCACCCAGTCCTTGGCAGGATGAAGCACTCTGGGCATAAAGCCCCCTCCAGAACCAGTGGAGAGATATATCCATTTGGGAGACTGTGGCTTTGCACTCCCCAGGAGCAAGCAGTGGGCAAACCACCCACTTGAGAGATTGTGGCTTTGCACTCCCTAGGACCAAGCAGTGGGCAACCCACCCACTTGAGAGACTTGAGAGTCTGTGGCTTTGCATTCCCCAGGACCAAGCAGTGGGCAAACTACCCACTTGAGAGACTGTGGCTTTGCACTCCCCATGACCAAGCAGTGGGCAAACCACCCACTTGAGAGACTGTGGCTTTGCACTCCCCAGGACCAAGCAGTGGGCAAACCACACACTGGAGAGACTGTGGCTTTGCACTCCCCAGGGCCAAACAGTGGGCAACCCACTCACTTGAGACTTGAGAGACTGTGGCTTTGCACTCCCCAGGACCAAGCAGTGGGCAAACCACCCACTTGAGAGACTGTGGCTTTGCACTCCCCAGGACCAAACAGTACGCAAACCACCCACTTGAGAGACTTGAGAGACTGTGGCTTTGCACTCCCCAGGACCAGTCGGCAAACCACCCACTTGAGAGACTTGAGAGACTGTGGCTTTGCATTCCCCAGGACCAAGCAGTGGGCATGGAGCCCCCTCCAGGAGCAGTGGCATTGTACCATCATCCGGCTGAGGTGCCCCCCTTCCCCTTCCCCCTGAGGTGCCTGTTATTTTTTTTCCGACCTGATGCCCCTGCAGTGTTCTCTCCGTTTTGAGGCAGGTGTCATGTGTGGGCTTCGCCCATGCTTTTTTGGGACCACTGGTCCACAGACATTTCATGGGACAGTGTACGGACTTGTGTACTTGCTGTAAATATTTGTGTATACTGATTATTTGCTGTTCTCTTGGTCTATCTGATTGTTCGAATATTACACTAGTTAAACTAATTTTGTTTGCTCCTTGCGTTCTTCCAGGGCTTGATGGGGTGTATCTGTGATGTTATTGGATATGTGTGTGTGTATGTTGTGGGTGGAGGGTGGGGGTGTTGCGTGTCGCGTGTGTGTGTGTCACTCTCTTTTCCCTCCTCCCCTCCCCTGTGTGCTAGGTGCAGTACTCATCGTTGTCGTCGCCGCCGACGCCACCTTCTTTCCACTTCGTGGTGTATTAATAGATACAGCAACATGGGTAGGATCTGCAATTCGGGCTCCATGGCGTCCTAGTTCTTCCTTGGGTGTCGAGAGGTGAGTGGTTTCCCTTCAGAGTACTGTTTCTGCAGTGCTTTTGATGGCGTTGGTACCGCCCTGGAAAAGCTGGCAGATTGGTGCCTTGTAATAGTGTGGGCGTTACATTGTCTTCCGCCTATCTGTTGGCGGTTACCACAGCGGTGTTTGTTGCTACCGCTGTGCCGGTCGGAGTGTTAAAGTGGCTGTCTGTGTTGGCGGTTTCCGCCATGGTCGTGATTCCATTTTTTTTTTAACTGCCAGCCTGTTGGCGGTATTACCGTCACTTTAACACCGACCGCCAGGGTTGTAATGAGGGCGTTTGGCACAGCTTATGTGCACTGCAACAACTTGACATGCTTGCTTACACCTTTAGAGAAGAGCTTCTTAGATCACACTGATGACAGGAGAAAGGCATTAAAGAAGAAATTAGAAAAAGTCTTAGAGAAAAGGACTTACAAGAATGATTATGCTTATAGTGCAATTAAAACGCAAGGTAAATTAGCTTTAGATGCACAACACGTAGGGAAGCTTTGTATACATAGGCCTAAATCGCGCACTGACACTTTATTTGTGGGTACGAGTGAATGCAGGCATGTGTTTTTGTTTCAGAGTAAATGGACATTTTTGTGGAATGGGCAGGACCCTGCAATTCCAGGGATATACTATACTTGTGGACTTAATGCTTATTACCGTCTTCCAAGAGGATGGTATGGGACATGTTATTTGGGGATAGTTTTCCCAAAGACTTATCAGATGGAGGATTTAAAAAAGTTACTGAAAGTGACTGAATTACATTATAAGAGACAGAGGAGGGAGTCCTCTTCTGCGATAGTAGGAAATATATTTGTTGCAGTGATTCCTTCGGTGGGAGTCATCCTGAATTCGATTAAGATTCGAAAGTTGTCTACTATTGTGGATGACACACTGACAAATCTTTCAGGGGCTATACTCCTGATAGATACTGAATTTGCTGCGGATATCGCTATGACTCTTCAAAATCGTCTTGCTTTAGACAATCATTTAGCGAAGGATGGTGGAGTCTGTAGAATGATTAACTCTAGGCATTGTTGTTCATATATACCTGACAATAGTAAAGTGATAAGAGACTTAGGGGCATATTTATACTCTGTTTGCGCCGGATTTGCGTCGTTTTTTTTTACGCAAATCCGACGCAAAGCTAACTCCATATTTATACTTTGACGCTAGACCCGTCTAGCATCAAAATTCTTGGAGTTTGCGTCATTTTTTAGCGTGGACACCTACCTTGCGTTAATGAGATGCAGGGTGGGCGTTTCCACGCTAGAATTGACTCTAAGGCCTTTGCGCCTTATTTAAACTCCCGTGCAAAAATGACGCATGGGAGGGGGCTGGCCTTAAAAAATGACGGGCAGCCGCCTTTGCGTCATTTTTTAACTCCTGGTCAGGGCAGGCGTTAAGGGATCTGTGGGCTCGGAAGGAGCCCAGAGGTGCCCTCCCATGCCCCCAGGGACACCCCCTGCCACCCTCGCCCACCCCTGGAGGACACCCATGGATGGGGGACACATCTCAGGTAAGTACAGGTAAGTAGAGGTAAGTATTTTTTTATTTATTTTTAAGTGGCATAGGGGGGCCTAACTTGGGCCCCCCTACATGCCACTGTGCCCAATGGCCATGCCCAGGGGCCACAAGTCCCCTGGGCATGGCCATTGGGCAGTGGGGCATGACTCCTGTCTTTGCTAAGACAGGAGTCATTTCCATGGTGGTTGTGCGTCATAAAATGACGCGAGTCAGGTTAGCGTCAAAATTTTTGACTCTAACCTGACTTGCACCATTTTTTGACGCACAACCCCCATTATTCCCTACTCCAGCGCTGCCCGGTTCGCGTCATTTTTTTTACGCTAACCAGGCAGCAGCGCCCGGCTGGTGCGTTGGAATGGGGTTAGCCCGTGTTAAATTTTTTGACGCAAAACTGTGATAGCGCGGTTTTGCGTCAAAAAGTATAAATATGGCCCTTACTTACTAATCAGACTAATGCAAGTGCTGATTTAAAGGAATTAAAAAAACAGGTGTTTAGGAAAAAGTTGGCAAAGGGTTTCCTTCAGTGGGAAATTGGTTCAGCAACATTTGGAATGGGGTTCTATTGAACATATAACAGGGAATATTAATTGTCGTGGTTTGTCTATTGGGGATATGGGGATTATGTAGATTATGCAAAAGAATTACATTGAAAAGGTCTAAGAATAATCAGAGGAGGGAAGAAAAGAGGAGGGAAAACTTTTACAGGGAAAATTCAAGGAGAAGACAAAATTATGAAGAAATTGAACTGTAAAAGTTTGTGGGTGGTAGTTAGTGTGATGACACATTTAGTCATCAGAGGAGGGATTGCTAGCGCAGGTGTTTTTATTAGAAATTATTAATGAATTTTTATGTATTTTTGAATAATGAGTTATGTAGAAAATGAATAACGTAGAAACATAATGCACGCATTTGAAAATGTGACCTCAAAGAATGGCCAGCAGTTTTCACGAAATGTACTAAATAATGATTAATACTTAGGAAATATTGAAAATGTACTAGATTAATGCAGTAATAGGTCATATTAAGGGGTTATGAAGTATGCTCTAGTGTTATTAATTGTAGGCCTAAGCTTAGCAAGTGTCTTGGCCTATTTTGCCAGGCCTCATGCAGAAGCTGTATTTCTTAGCGGTTAATGAAAAATGCTGACAGAGTGAATTAAACTGTGAAATGTCCATTGTCTTGTTAAAAGTGCTTAACAAAAGCTTTTTGTGTTAAAACCCGACTGCAAGGAGATGATGTTCCCGCCGGTGTAACAACTAATGTGTAATGTGTGTGAGACGTACTTTCCCAGGACGAGAACAATGAAGATACTGACTGGAGCTGAAGATGTAACAATATTGTTACCTGACGAGCTGGATGATGAGAACATCGTAAAGTGGACCAATCAACTGCATGTTAAGAGTGAAATATTAGAATTCATAGATTTGGTATAGAAATATTATTGGGTAAAGTATGAACGTACGGTTAACTGACCAATAGGGAATTAGGGGATAGTTTAGGTGACTTTGATATAACAACGCAACAGAGGAGAATTATTCAGACTAAAGAAGAGATTCAGATCTAGAGAGACCTGATTTTGAGAGATTCGAGATTCATTCCGACATTGCCCTCATATTCTCTGACCGAGAGCCTGATGCTTTGCTGACTGATTGATGACCTGAGGATGAAGACTGATTCTGCTTTGCTGACCCATACCGAGGATAAGTAGGTATAATGAAATGTGACTTATGCATTTTATGCTTTTTCTTTCTAGGTACCAACTGCGCTCCTTTGACAGATCCATAGTTAGATGTTTTTCCAAATTTGTGTTTCTAAATTGTTTTGCATGAAGCCTGTCATGCTGATTCTAATCTGACATTAGTTAAGTGCCCTCATAAATGACTGACAATTACAGGGACTAATGATTGATGAATTACCTTGCTGAATTCCATGTATGCTATACCTTTCTCGCAGCTGACTCTGCTATTGATTTGCACTGTAGCTCTGGAATGTGTTGTGGTCCAAGCTTTGATTAGATTGCGTTTCTTCCGCCGCTTCGGACAACCAGTGTTATTTTTATATGTGTTCCATTTGATTTTGAGATTAATCTACATGACCTTAGCATTGTTAATATAGAGAAATAAATTTACTAAACTTTCATTAAATGTGTGGTTATTCATGGCTGAAAGGCCATGGTGGTGTGTGACATTTACTGACTCCAGTGATTATTGATTTTATTGATTGGTAATGATTATTGATTATTGTTTATTGTGTACTGATTATGTACTGGAGCTATGGTAAGAACTTCTTAATTGCGAGTCAAAAGGTTCATCAACCTATTTGCGTCCCTTTGTAAGTATACTTATTAAGGTCTGACGCGCTAACAAGCTCACATTTTATGCTGGCTGTCGGTTTTAGCCCTCCAGACCCTTTTTGTATTCATACAAAGCTCAGTGACAGCAGACAGTTGAGCTTGTCTTCAGTTAAGTGGAAACATTTTTTGTTTCCAGAGCCAGAGATTTAGTGTACCATTGATTTACATCGGGATTTAGTGAGAGTTTTACCCACTGTAAGTTGATGTTGTGGGCAATGCTTCAGACAGAAAATGCGTAAAAGCTGACCAATCCTGAACATACTTCTGGTATGGCTTTACGAGTGTTGTTGGGGGTTGGTATTTGCCTCGTTATTAACCGGTTCTGTGCCCAGGACGTAATGGTTACGTCCTGAGGCACAGTGCTGCTGTGCCCAGGACGTAACCATTACGTCCTGGTCACAGAGCCCAGAGGGAGCGCTAGCGCTCCCTCTGTGGGGTTCCCCCCCACCCCCCAAGTCAGGGATGGAAGGGGAAGCCCTCCCCCTTCCACCCGACCCCCCCTGTGACGTCAGCGCGCGCTGATTTGTCACAGGGTCTCCCCCATCGCGCTGGAAGCTCTGCTTCCAGCGTGATTGAAAGAGAAATGCTCAGCATTTCTCGTTCAATCACGTGGGGGAGGCCCGGAGAGGCTTCAAAGGGAAGGAAATGTATTTCCTTCCCTTTGAAGTCTCTCCCAGCGTTTCAAAAGCCAGATTGCTTGCAATCTGGCTTTTGAAACCCCACTAGACACCAGGGATTTTTTTTTTCTTTCTGAAACTGACATAAGGGAGCGACCCCTTGGGCAAGGGTCGCTCCCAGGGGGGACATTTTTTTGGGAAGGCCTTTTCTGCCCCCCCTAGGGGCAGATCGGCCTATTAATAGGCCGATCTGCCCCCAGGGGGGGGCAGAAACCTCTAGGCACCAGGGATCATTTTTTTTTTTTCTTTTTGTTTTGTTTTGGTTCTTTTTAGGTGGGGAGCGACCCCTTAGGCAAGGATCGCTCCCCTAGAGGGCAAATTATATTTAGGCCATTTCTGCCCCCCTTGGGGGCAGATTGGCCTATTTGGATGAGGTCAATCTGCTCCCAAGGGGGGCAGAAACCACTAGACACCAGGGATTTTTTTTTTTTTTTAAATAGACATAACGGAGCGACCCCTTGGGCAAGGGTCGCTCCCGGGGGGGGGGGCATTTTTTGGGAAGGCCTTTTCTGCCCCCCCCCCCCTGGGGGCAGAAAGGGGGTCCCCCAGAGGTGCCCCAGGGATATATATATATTTTTTTCTTTTGTTTTTGTTTATGTTTTTGATTTAGGTGTGGGGAGTGACCCCTTAGGCAAGGGTCACTCCCCTAGGGGCAAATCATATTTAGGCCATTTCTGCCCCCCTTGGGGGAAGATTGACCTATTTTTATGAGGCCAATCTGCCCCCAAGGGGGACAGAAACCACTAGACACCAGGGAGGTTTTTTTTTTACGTGAATTTCACGCAAGGGGAGCGACCCCTTAGGCAAGGGTCGCTCCCTGGGGGGGGATTATTTTAGGCCATTTCTGCCCCCCTGGGGGGTAGATCAGCCTATTTTGATTAGGGTGATCTGGGCAGAAACCACTAGGCACCAGGGATTTTTTGTTTTTTTTCGTTTTACAGATGGGGAGCGACCCCTTGGACAAGGGTCGCTCCCCTGGAGGGGCAAATTGTATTTAGGCCATTTCTGTCCGCTTTGGGGGCAGATCGGCCGATTTTAGGTCAATCTGCCCCCAAGGGTGGCAGAAACCACTAGGCACCAGGGATCTTTTTTTTGCGCCGTCACGCAAGGGGAGCGACCTTGTAGGCAAGGGTCGCTCCCCGGGGGGTGGGGGGACAAATTTATTTTAGGCCATTTCTGCCCCCCCTGGGGGCAGATCGGCCTATTGTTATTAGGCCGATCTGCCCCCAGGGGGGGCAGAAACCTCTAGGCGCCAGGGCAATTTTTTTTTTTGTCTGTTTGTTTTTTTAGAGATGGGGAGCGACCCCTTAGGCAAGGGTCGCTCCCCTGGGGTGCAAATTGTATTTAGACCATTTCTGTCCCCCTTGGGGGCAGATTGGCCGATTGTAGGTCAATCTGCCCCCAAGGGGGCAGAAACCACTAGGCACCGGGGATTTTTTTTTGGGCGCCAATGTCACGCAGGGGGAGCGACCCCGTAGGCAAGGGTCGCTCCCGGGGGGGGTGTGAGGGGGTGGGGGACAAATTTATTTTAGGCCATTTCTGCCCCCCCTGCTAGAGGCCAAAATCCACAGGTAGGCACTGTTTTCTATGAAAAAATGTGATCTGTCCACGTTGTGTTTTGGTCCATTTCCTGTCGCAGGCGCTAGGTCTACCCACACAAGTGAGGTATCATTTTTATCGGGAGACTTGGGGGAACGCTCGGTGGAAGGAAATTTGTGGCTCCTCTCAGATTCCAGAACTTTCTGTCACCGAAATTTGAGGAAAACTTGTTTTTTTAGCCAAATTTTGAGGTTTGCAAAGGATTCTGGGTAACAGAACCTGGTCAGAGCCCCACAAGTCACCCCATCTTGGATTCCCCTGGGTTTCTAGTTTTCAAAAATGCGCTGGTTTGCTAGGTTTCCCCAGGTGCCGGTTGAGCTAGAGGCCAAAATCGACAGGTAGGCACTGTTTTCTTTCAAAAAATGTGATGTGTCCACGTTGCGTTTTGGGGCATTTCCTGTCGCGGGCGCTAGGCCTACCCACACAAGTAGGGTATCATTTTTATCGGGAGACTTGGGGGAACGCTGGGTGGAAGGAAATTTGTGGCTCCTCTCTGATTCCAGAACTTTTTGTCACCAAAACGTGAGGAAAATGTGTTTTTTTAGCCAAATTTTGAGCTTTGCAAAGGTTTCTGGGTAACAGAACCTGGTCAGAGCTGCACAAGTCACCCCATCTTGGATTCCCCTAGGTCTCTAGTTTTCAAAAATGCACAGGTTTGGTAGGTTTCCCTAGGTGCCGGCTGAGCCAGAGGCCAAAATCTACAGGTAGGCACTTTGCAAAAAACACCTCTGTTTTCTTTTAAAAAATGTGATGTGTCCACATTGTGTTTTGGGCCGTTTCCTGTCGCAGGCGCTAGGCATACCCACACAAGTGAGGTATCATTTTTATCGGGAGACTTGGGGGAACGCTGGGTGGAAGGAAATTTGGGGCTCCTCTCAGATTCCAGAACTTTCTGTCACCGAAATGTGAGGAAAACTTGTTTTTGTAGCCAAATTTTGAGGTTTGCAAAGGATTCTGGGTAACAGAACCTGGTCAGAGCCCCACAAGTCACCCCATCTTGGATTCCGCTGGGTTTATAGTTTTCAAAAATGCGCTGGTTTGCTAGGTTTCCCCAGGTGCCGGCTGAACTAGAGGCCAAAATCCACAGGTAGGCACTGTTTTCTATGAAAAAATGTGATGTGTCCACGTTGTGTTTTGGGCCATTTCCTGTTGCAGGCGCTAAGCCTACCCACACGAGTGAGGTATTTATTTTTATCGGGAGACTTGGGGGAACGCTGGGTGGAAGGAAATTTGTGGCTCCTCTCAGATTCCAGAACTTTCTGTCACCGAAATTTGAGGAAAACGTGTTTTTTTAGCCAAACTTTGAGGTTTGCAAAGGATTCTGGGTAACAGAACTGGTCAGAGCCCCACAAATCACCCCATCTTGGATTCCCCTAGGTCTCTAGTTTTCAAAAATGCACAGGTTTGGTAGGTTTCCCTAGGTGCCGGCTGAGCAAGAGGCCAAAATCTACAGGTAGACACTTTGCAAAAACACCTCTGTTTTCTTTAAAAAAATGTGATGTGTTCACGTTGCGTTTTGGGGCATTTCCTGTCGCGGGCGCTAGGCCTACCCACACAAGTGAGGTATCATTTTTATCGGGAGACTTGGGGGAACGCTGGGTGGAAGGAAATGTGTGGCTCCTCTTTGATTCCAGAACTTTCTGTCACCAAAATGTGAGGAAAATGTGTTTTTTTAGCCAAATTTTGAGGTTTGCAAAGGATTCTGGGTAACAGAACTGATCAGAGCCCCACAAGTTACCCTATCTTGGATTCCCCTAGGTCTCTAGTTTTCATAAATGCACAGGTTTGGTAGGTTTCCCTAGGTGCCGGCTGAGCTAGAGGCCAAAATCTACAGGTAGGCACTTTGCAAAAAACACCTCTGTTTTCTTTAAAAAAATGTGATGTGTCCACATTGTGTTTTGGGCCATTTCCTGTCGCAGGCGCTA
This sequence comes from Pleurodeles waltl, assembly GCF_031143425.1. Taxonomy (NCBI): domain Eukaryota; kingdom Metazoa; phylum Chordata; class Amphibia; order Caudata; family Salamandridae; genus Pleurodeles; species Pleurodeles waltl. The sequence continues at coordinate 1,193,834,938 of NC_090445.1, read as the reverse complement.
GGCATACCCACACAAGTGAGGTATCATTTTTATCGGGAGACTTGGGGGAACGCTGGGTGGAAGGAAATTTGGGGCTCCTCTCAGATTCCAGAACTTTCTGTCACCGAAATGTGAGGAAAACTTGTTTTTGTAGCCAAATTCTGAGGTTTGCAAAGGATTCTGGGTAACAGAACCTGGTCAGAGCCCCACAAGTCACCCCATCTTGGATTCCGCTGGGTTTATAGTTTTCAAAAATGCGCTGGTTTGCTAGGTTTCCCCAGGTGCCGGCTGAACTAGAGGCCAAAATCCACAGGTAGGCACGGTTTTCTATGAAAAAATGTGATGTGTCCACGTTGTGTTTTGGGCCATTTCCTGTCGCAGGCGCTAAGCCTACCCACACAAGTGAGGTATTTATTTTTATCGGGAGACTTGGGGGAACGCTGGGTGGAAGGAAATTTGTGGCTCCTCTCAGATTCCAGAACTTTCTGTCACCGAAATTTGAGGAAAACGTGTTTTTTTAGCCAAACTTTGAGGTTTGCAAAGGATTCTGGGTAACAGAACTGGTCAGAGCCCCACAAGTCACCCCATCTTGGATTCCCCTAGGTCTCTAGTTTTCAAAAATGCACAGATTTGGTAGGTTTCCCTAGGTGCCGGCTGAGCAAGAGGCCAAAATCTACAGGTAGACACTTTGCAAAAAACACCTCTGTTTTCTTTAAAAAAATGTGATGTGTTCACGTTGCGTTTTGGGGCATTTCCTGTCGCGGGCGCTAGGCCTACCCACACAAGTGAGGTATCATTTTTATCGGGAGACTTGGGGGAACGCTGGGTGCAAGGAAATTTGTGGCTCCTCTTTGATTCCAGAACTTTCTGTCACCAAAATGTGAGGAAAATGTGTTTTTTTAGCCAAATTTTGAGGTTTGCAAAGGATTCTGGGTAACAGAACTGGTCAGAGCCCCACAAGTTACCCTATCTTGGATTCCCCTAGGTCTCTAGTTTTCATAAATGCACAGGTTTGGTAGGTTTCCCTAGGTGCCGGCTGAGCTAGAGGCCAAAATCTACAGGTAGGCACTTTGCAAAAAACACCTCTGTTTTCTTTAAAAAAATGTGATGTGTCCACGTTGTGTTTTGGGGCGTTTCCTGTCACGGGCGCTAGGCCTACCCACACAAGTGAGGTATCATTTTTATCAGGAGACTTGGGGGAACGCTGGGTGCAAGGACATTTGTGGCTCCTCTCAGATTCCAGAACTTTCTGTCACCAAAATGTGAGGAAAACTTGTTTTTTTAGCTAAATTTTGAGGTTTGCAAAGGATTCTGGGTAACGGAACCTGGTCAGAGCCCCAAAAGTCAGCCCATCTTGGATTCCCCTAGGTCTCTAGTTTTAAAAAATGCACAGGTTTGGTAGGTTTCCCTAGGTGCCGGCTGAGCTAGAGGCCAAAATCTACAGGTAGACACTTTGCAAAAAACACCTCTGTTTTCTTTCAAAAAATGTGATGTGTCCACGTTGCGTTTTGGGGCATTTCCTGTCGCGGGCGCTAGGCCTACCCACACAAGTGAGATATCATTTTTATCGGGAGACTTGGGGGAACGCTGGGTGGAAGGAAATTTGTGGCTCCTCTCTGATTCCAGAACTTTCTGTCACCAAAATGTGAGGAAAATGTGTTTTTTTAGCCATATTTTGAGGTTTGCAAAGGATTCTGGGTAACAGAACCTGGTCAGAGCCCCACAAGTCACCCCATCTTGGATTCCCCTAGGTCTCTAGTTTTCAAAAATGCACAGGTTTGGTAGGTTTCCCTAGGTGCCGGCTGAGCTAGAGGCCAAAACTACAGGTAGGCACTTTGCAAAAAACACCTCTGTTTTCCTTAAAAAAATTTGATGTGTCCACGTTGTGTTTTGGGGCGTTTCCAGTCACGGGCGCTAGGCCTACCCACACAAGTGAGGTATCATTTTTATCAGGAGCCTTGGGGGAACGCTGGGTGGAAGGAAATTTGTGGCTCCTCTCAGATTCCAAAACTTTCTGTCACCGAAATGTGAGGAAAATGTGTTTTTGTTTAGCCAAATTGTGAGGTTTGCAAAGGATTCTGGGTAACAGAACCTGGTCAGAGCCCCAAAAGTCAGCCCATCTTGGATTCCCCTAGGTCTCTAGTTTTAAAAAATGCACAGGTTTGGTAGGTTTCCCTAGGTGCCGGCTGAGCTAGATGCCAAAATCTACAGGTAGACACTTTGCAAAAAACACCTCTGTTTTCTTTAAAAAAATTTGATGTGTCCACGTTGTGTTTTGGGGCGTTTCCTGTCACGGGCGCTAGGCCTACCCACACAAGTGAGGTATCATTTTTATCAGGAGACTTGGGGGAACGCTGGGTGCAAGGACATTTGTGGCTCCTCTCAGATTCCAGAACTTTCTGTCACCAAAATGTGAGGAAAACTTGTTTTTTTAGCTAAATTTTGAGGTTTGCAAAGGATTCTGGGTAACGGAACCTGGTCAGAGCCCCAAAAGTCAGCCCATCTTGGATTCCCCTAGGTCTCTAGTTTTAAAAAATGCACAGGTTTGGTAGGTTTCCCTAGGTGCCGGCTTAGCTAGAGGCCAAAATCTACAGGTAGACACTTTGCAAAAAACACCTCTGTTTTCTTTCAAAAAATGTGATGTGTCCACGTTGCGTTTTGGGGCATTTCCTGTCGCGGGCGCTAGGCCTACCCACACAAGTGAGATATCATTTTTATCGGGAGACTTGGGGGAACGCTGGGTGGAAGGAAATTTGTGGCTCCTCTCTGATTCCAGAACTTTCTGTCACCAAAATGTGAGGAAAATGTGTTTTTTTTTAGCCATATTTTGAGGTTTGCAAAGGATTCTGGGTAACAGAACCTGGTCAGAGCCCCACAAGTCACCCCATCTTGGATTCCCCTAGGTCTCTAGTTTTCAAAAATGCACAGGTTTGGTAGGTTTCCCTAGGTGCCGGCTGAGCTAGAGGCCAAAACTACAGGTAGGCACTTTGCAAAAAACACCTCTGTTTTCCTTAAAAAAATGTGATGTGTCCACGTTGTGTTTTGGGGCGTTTCCTGTCACGGGCGCTAGGCCTACCCACACAAGTGAGGTATCATTTTTATCAGGAGCCTTGGGGGAACGCTGGGTGGAAGGAAATTTGTGGCTCCTCTCAGATTCCAAAACTTTCTGTCACCGAAATGTGAGGAAAATGTGTTTTTTTAGCCAAATTGTGAGGTTTGCAAAGGATTCTGGGTAACAGAACCTGGTCAGAGCCCCAAAAGTCAGCCCATCTTGGATTCCCCTAGGTCTCTATTTTTAAAAAATGCACAGGTTTGGTAGGTTTCCCTAGGTGCCGGCTGAGCTAGATGCCAAAATCTACAGGTAGACACTTTGCAAAAAACACCTCTGTTTTCTTTAAAAAAATGTGATGTGTCCACGTTGCGTATGGGGCATTTCCTGTCGCGGGCGCTAGGCCTACCCACACAAGTGAGGTATCATTTTTATCGGGAGACTTGGGGGAACGCTGGGTGGAAGGAAATTTGTGGCTCCTCTCTGATTCCAGAACTTTCTGTCACCAAAATGTGAGGAAAATGTGTTTTTTAGCCATATTTTGAGGTTTGCAAAGGATTCTGGGTAACAGAACCTGGTCAGAGCCCCACAAGTCACCCCATCGTGGATTCCCCTAGATCTCTAGTTTTAAAAAATGCACAGGTTTGGTAGGTTTCCCTAGGTGCCGGCTGAGCTAGATGGCAAAATCTACAGGTAGACACTTTGCAAAAAACACCTCTGTTTTCTTTAAAAAAATGTGATGTGTCCACGTTGCGTATGGGGCATTTCCTGTCGCGGGCGCTAGGCCTACCCACACAAGTGAGGTATCATTTTTATCGGGAGACTTGGGGGAACGCTGGGTGGAAGGAAATTTGTGGCTCCTCTCTGATTCCAGAACTTTCTGTCACCAAAATGTGAGGAAAATGTGTTTTTTAGCCATATTTTGAGGTTTGCAAAGGATTCTGGGTAACAGAACCTGGTCAGAGCCCCACAAGTCACCCCATCTTGGATTCCCCTAGATCTCTAGTTTTCAAAAATGCACAGGTTTGGTAGGTTTCCCTAGGTGCCGGCTAAGCTAGAGGCCAAAATCTACAGGTAGGCACTTTGCAAAAAACACCTCTGATTTCTTTAAAAAAATGTGATGTGTCCACGTTGCGTTTTGGGGCGTTTCCTGTCGCGGGCGCTAGGCCTACCCACACAAGTGAGGTATCATTTTTATCGGGAGACTTGGGGGAACATAGATTAGCAAAACAAGTGTTATTGCCCCTTGTCTTTCTCTACATTTTTCCTTCCAAATATAAGAGAGTGTGTAAAAAAGACATCTATTTGAGAAATGCCCTGTAATTCACATGCCAGTATGGTCACCCCGGAATTCAGGGATGTGCAAATAACCACTGCTCCTCAACACCTTATCTTGTGCCCTTTTTGGAAATACAAAGGTTTTCTTGATAGCTATTTTTCACTCTTTATATTTCACCAAATGAATTGTTGTACCCGGTATAGAATGAAAACGCACTGCAGGGTGCAGCTCATTTATTGGCTCTGGGTACCTAGGGTTCTTGATGAACCTACAAGCCCTATATATCCCCGCAACCAGAGGAGTCCAGCAGACGTAACGGTATATTGCTTTCGAAAATCTGACATTGCAGGAAAAAGTTACAGAGTAAAACGTAGAGAAAATGTGCTGTTTTTTTCACCTCAATTTCAATATTTTTCTTTTTCAGTTGTTATTTTCTGTAGGAAACCCTTGTAGGATCTACACAAATCACCGCTTGCTGAATTCAGAATTTTGTCTACTTTTCAGAAATGTTGCGGTTCCTGGGATCCAGCATTGGTTTCATGCCCATTTCTGTCACTGACTGGAAGGAGACTGAAAGCACAAAAAATCGTAAAAATGGGGTATGTCCCAGTAAAATGCCAAAATTGTGTTGAAAAATTGGGTTTTCTGATTCAAGTCTGCCTGTCCCTGAAAGCTGGGAAGCTGGTGATTTTAGCACCGCAACCCCTTTGTTGATGCCATTTTCAGGGAAAAAAACACAAGCCTTCTTCTGCAGCCCCTTTTTCCCATTTTTTTGAAAAAAACGAAATTTTCACTGTATTTTGGCTAATTTCTTGGCCTCCTTCTGGGGAACCCACAAAGTCTGGGTACCTCTAGAATCCCTAGGAGGTTGGAAAAAAAGGACGCAAATTTGGCGTGGGTAGCTTATGTGAACAAAAAGTTATGAGGGCCTAAGCGCGAACTGCCCCAAATAGCCAAAAAAAGGCTCGGCACAGGAGGGGGAAAAGGCCTGGCAGCGAAGGGGTTAATGGGCTATTTCCCAAAAATATAATGAAGGATTATACTAACCAACCAAAAAATAGCATTCAGCATCCAATGGATAATGAGGATGGCACAGGTCTCTGGATCTACCCTAAGAATGGATCCAAATCTCCCAATAAGATGTTAGCTAGGGCTATCACTCTTCTTCACTCCACGCCATGTGGAGTTCCAGGTAACACTTTAACAAAACAACACTAAGGGCCATATTTATACTTTTTGATGCAAAACTGCGCTAACGCAGTTTTGCGTCAAAAAAATTAGCGCCGGCTAACGCCATTCTGAAGCGCCATGCGGGCGCCGTATTTAATCAATGACGTTAGCCGGCGTTAGCCGCCGGCGCTGCCTGGTGTGCGTGGAAAAAAACGACGTACACCAGGCAGCGTCGGCGTAGGGGGATATGGAGCTTGGGCGTCAAAAAATGGGGCAAGTCAGGCTGAGGCAAATTTTTCGCCTCAACCCGATTTGCGCCATTTTTTTCGACTCCCAAACCCCATAGAAATGACTCCTGTCTTAGCAAAGACAGGAGTCATGCCCCCTTGCCCAATGGCCATGCCCAGGGGACTTCTGTCCCCTGGGCATGGTCATTGGGCATAGTGGCATGTAGGGGAGCACAAATCAGGCCCCCCTATGCCACAAAAAAAAAAATATATATACTTACCGGAACTTACCTTAATGTCCCTGGGATGGGTCCCTCCAGCCTTGGGTGTCCTCCTGGGGTGGGCAAGGGTGACAGGGGGTGTCCCTGGGGGCATGGGAGGGCACCTCTGGGCTCCTTCCGAGCCCACAGGTCCCTTAACGCCTGCCTTTTCCAGGCGCTAAAAAACGGCGCAAAAGCGGCCGTACGTAATTTTTTTTGACCCGCCCACTCCCGGGCGTGAATTTTGCCCGGGAGTGTAAATACGGCGCACATGCCTCGGAGTCAATTTTTTAGATGGGAACGCCTACCTTGCATATCATTAACGCAAAGTAGGTGTCCACGCTAAAAAATGACGCAAACTCCATGGACTTTGGCGCGAGACGCGTCTAACGCCAAAGTATAAATATGGAGTTAGTTTTGCGTCGGAATTGCGTCAAAATAAACAACGCAATTCCGGCGCAAACAGAGTATAAATATGCCCCTAAATGCTCCTTATGTAGGCCATAGAACAAATCTGCATCCTTTTAAAACCAAGCACGCCCTGCGGAGTTAGGAGCTAACCTTCTACAAAGCACTCTGGCACCTTGTACTAATATGCATTGATTGATAAATACAATACAAAATCTGAGGTTTCAGGTACTTATATAAATGTAGTACATGGAGAGAGAGCAGGTGGAAGGGGACTGGTTACCCTATACTTTATTTGTTTATTTTATTTTTTTGTGTTTCATACACTGAGAAGGATCGGAGAGCCTGTGGTGGTACATATGTACAGAACTGTTTGGTTATAAACTGAGGGACCCTATCATGCAAGTCCTTCAAGAAAAAGCAACAGGTTTTACCTTGTGGCCCAGATATACAAAGATTTTGTATTGGGATTGCATTAGGTTTTAGATGCAGCCACAGCACAAAGTCGCTTTTGGTATTTACAAAACAAAGCAAATGCTGTTTTGCATCTATTTGTAAGAAAAAGTAACAAAACCTGGCATGCCACTGCCTCTTGTTACTTTACGTCAGATGGGCATTCCATAGGTGGTGCGTGGAAGCTTGTGTGCATCCACACATGGATTTTGAAGCCATCCCATATTTACAGAGATATAGACATGGGTTTGCACTAAAATGGCGCACCTGTCTGAGGATGGCTTAACAATGAGAAATATGTTTATTTCTCCTCGTTATTTCCTCTGTGCATGTGTGCTACATTCTGCAGAACACATGCAAAGAGGAAAAAGCCTTCAAGGATAGTTTTTGTGCAGGAAAGTTCCCTTTTCTGTTAAAAATAAATATATCCTGACTATAACGGAGACATCCTTGCTCTATGATGCCAAGGTGCCTGCGCTGGTGATAGGCAGCAAAAAGTGCGGAAGGAGCAGAAATGCACCATTTCTTTGAAGATTTTGCCCAGTTCTTCTTTCTCCTTTTCCTTTAATGCAATGCAGCAACCGTATTTTCTGCATTGTGTGAATTCCTTGTAAATATGCCCCTGTATCCTTTGCCTAAAAGGTAGCCAGTGCAGCTGTTTTAGGATGGGGTGGTATGAGTTTACATGGTTGCTTTAAAGATTAATCCAGCTGCTTAATTCTCTACTACCGCAGTCGTCTCAGATCGCATTTAGGCAGTTCCAAGTAGATAGCACTGGCGCTATCCAAACGGCAGCAAGTAATAGCCGCCATAATGCCACAATGTTTTTCAGTGCCTCAGTGGAAAAGTATCTGAGCAATTCTCTAATAGTCCATAGAAGATAGGCACATTTTGACACTACCTAGTTACTACTCGGTTTCACTGAGAGCTGTTGATCATTCAGTACACCAAAGCTTTTAGCAGGCTTCCTAGATGTAGGTAGTGTGCAGAATTCTACAGACCTATAGAGTTGGGTCCAAATGTCAGAGCTGTTATTCAAGACTACTTTTTTTTTCATTCTTGCCGTGTTACGTTTTAGACGGTTGCTCCTCATCCAGCCATTGATAAAGTACATTATATCTTGAAGTATTTGTTGGACAGCCTTGTCCCCATCCAGGCGAGTCTTAGAATCATCAAACTAATTGTAGAGGCAGCACCCTCTTTCAGTCAACTCTCTAATCTGAGGTCTCATGTAGATTTTAAATATATGTAAAGATAATGCAGAACCCTGAGGTACTTCACACTTTATATGGACCTGCACAACGTGATGGGTGGAAGTTGGACAGCTTGAGAACTGTCTTTTAAATAGGGCTGTATCCTTACATAAGAATACCTGTTATACCTGCAGCTTGGACAAGCTGTAGTAGGATGTTATGATCTATTGAGTCGAAAGCTCCAGATAAATCCAGCAGTACTAAAGCTCAGATTAAGCCTCTAGCTAGATCCCCTTTAAAATCATCAATGACTGATCGTGTAATGGTCTCATTGTTATGACATTGATGAAAGCCAGTTTTAGAGTGGTCAAATAGTTCAAATTGTGTAAAAATGTATAGATAACTTGGGACATGTGCAATTCTAGTATTTTGTCACATGAAGATAGTAGAGATTTCACACAATATTTCTTAAATATCGAAGAGTCATCACCAGGATTTTTTCATTATTGGAATTACAGTAGCTTTCCTAAATCTTCCTGGAACTTAACCTAGAACCAGCAAATATTTGCCAATTGAAACTAATGATTCCATAATAACCAGTGCCATCCATTTCATTACTTCTGGTGGGCATGGGTTTAAAGGAGATCCATATCTAACTCTTCTTAATGAATGCTGCAAGGTATCCATATATGTAGGAATAAACTCATTCAGTTTTACCTGGTTAAAATCATCAGCAAGAGAGTCAACTGTAATTGAAGGATTATTTGCAATGCCTTCTTTAACCCCTTCGCTGCCAGGCCTTTTCCCCTCCTGTGACGAGCCTTTTTTTGGCTGTATGGGGCAGTTCGCGCTTAGGCCCTCATAACTTTTTGTTCACATAAGCTACCCACGCCAAATTTGCGTCCTTTTTTCCCAACATCCTAGGGATTCTAGAGGTACCCAGACCTTGTGGGTTCCCCTGAAGGAGGCCAAGAAATTAGCCAGAATACTGCAAACAATTTGTTTAAAAAAAAAAAACGGGAAAAAAGGGCTGCAGAAGAAGGCTTGTGTTTTTTTCCCTGAAAATGGCATCAACAAAGGGTTTGCGGTGGTAAAATCACCATCTTCCCAGGTTCCTGGAACAGGCAGACTTGAATTAGAAAACCCAATTTTTCAACACAATTTTGACATTTTACTGGGACATACCCCATTCTTACTATTTTTTGTGCTTTCAGCCTCCTTCCAGTTAGTGATAGAAATGGGTGAGAAACCAATGCTGGATCCCAGAAACAGTAGACACAATTCTGAATTCAGCAAGGGGTCATTTGTGTAGATCCTACAAGTGTTTCCTAAGAAAATAACAGCTGAAATAAAAGAATATTGAAATTGGGGTGAAAAAAACAGCAATTTTTCTCCACATTTTACTCTGTAACTTTTTCCTGCGATGTCAGAATTTTTAAAGCAATATACCGTTACGTCAGCTGGACTCTTCTTGTTGCGGGGATATAGGGCTTGTAGGTTCATCAAGAACCCTAGGTACCCAGAGCCAATAAATGAGCTGCACCTTGCAATGGGTTTTCATTCTATACCGGGTATACAGCAATTCATTTGCTGAAATATAAAAAGTGAAAAATAGGTATCAAGAATACCTTTGTATTTCCAAAATGACCACAAGATAAGGTGTTGAGAAGCAGTGGTTATTTGCACATCTCTGAATTCCGGGGTGCCTGTACTAGCATGTGAATTACAGGGCATTTCTCAAATAGTCGTCTTTTTTACACACTGTCTTACATTTGGAAGGAAAAAATGTAGAGAAAGACAAGGGGCAATACCACTTGATTTGCTATTCTGTGTTCCCCCATGTCTCCCGATGAAAATGGTACCTCACTTGCGTGGGTAGGCCTAGCGCCCGTGACAAACAGCCCCAAAACACAACGTGGACACATCACATTTTCACAAAGAAAACAGAGCTGTTTTTTGCAAAGTGGTTAGCTGTGGATTTTGGCCTCTAGCTCAGCCGGCCCCTAGGGAAACTTAGCAAACCTGTGCAGTTTTGAAAACTAGACACCTAGGGGAACCCAAGATGGGGTGACTTGTGGGGCTCTGACTAGGTTCTGTTACCCAGAATCCTCTGCAAACCTCAAAATTTGGCCAAAAAAAACACTTTTTCCTCTCATGTCGGTGACAGAAAGTTCTGGAATCGGAGAGGAGCCACAAATTTCCTTCCACCCAGCGTTCCCCCAAGTCTCCCAATAAAAATGGTACCTCACTTTTGTGGGTGGGCCTACTCCCAGAGACAGCAAAAGCCCCAAAACACAACGTGGACACATCACATTTTCACAAAGAAAACAGAGCTGTTTTTTGCAAAGTGCTTAGCTGTGGATTTTGGCCTCCAACTCAGCCGGCACCGAAGGAAACCTAGCAAACCTGCGTAGTTTTGAAAACTAGACACCTAGGGGAATCCAAGATGGGGTGACTTGTGGGGCTCTCACCAAGTTCTGTTACCCAGAATCCTTTGCAAACCTCACAATTTGGCCAAAAAAAACACTTTTTCCTCTCATTTCGGTGACAGAAAGTTCTGGAATCAGAGAGGAGCCACAAATTTCCTTCCACCCAGCGTTCCCCCAAGTCTCCCGTAAAAATTGTACCTCACTTTAGTGGGTGGGCCTACTCCCCGCGAAAGGAAATGCCCCAAAACACTATCTGGACACATCAAAATGACCAAATACAAAACTACCTGTTTTTGCGGGGGGCACCTGCGTTTTTGGTCCTGGGCTCAGCAGCCTTCTAGGGAAACCTACCAAACCCAGACATTTCTGAAAACTAGACACCTGAGGGAGTCCAGTGAGGTGTGACTTGCGTGGATCCCCCAATGTTTTCTTACCCAGAATCCTCAGCAAACCTCAAATTTAGCTAAAAAAAATCATATTTTTCCCACATTTCTGTGTGGGATCACCGCACTGGGACAAATTTCATACCACCCAATGTTCCCCTCAGTCTCCCAGTAAACATTATACCTCATTTGTGTAGGTGGGCCAAGTGCTTGTTAAAGGGCAGAGCCAAAAACATGTCGATATTGAGGGGGAACCAAAGGGGGTCCAAAAGGGCAGTTTGCAAAAAAACATTTTTAGGCTGACAAGTGCAGCAGATTTTTTATCGGTATAGATGAGACAATGCTGGGTGGTAGGAATTTTGTGGATTCCTGCAGATTCCGGAAGGTTCCATCACAAAAACGTGGGAAAAATGTGTGAATTCCAGCAAAGTTGGAGGTTTGCAGGGCATTGTGGGTACAAAAATGGTGCGGGGTGCATGTGAAACACCACCCTGGAATCACCCAGATGTTTAGTTTTCAGATGTGTCTAGGTCTTGTGGATTTTTCTACATGGCGGCGTCCCATAGTCCATAAAGTGCAGCCCTCACCATTCCAAGTGGGTCGATTTCGAGAGTTAGCCAAGCTCTCATGGCCCAAATGTAAAACCAAAACCCAAAATAATCAAATGTCTTTTTGCTTGCTGTGGGATAAGATGTTTTAGAGTGCGGGGAGAGCTGAAAGGCTGTTACCCCCTTCAGTTGGGGTGGGAGCATATCCAGGCCCATACTGGTTGGTAGCCACCACCCCAATAGATATATATATATTTTTTTTTATTCCCTGGCATCTAGTAGACTTTCTGCCCCCCGGGATGTGAATCAGGGGTAATTGCCACATCTGCCCACTGGTGGGCAGAACAACTTTGGCCTTATTTATTTGGGGTGGGGGTATGGGCATACCCCCACCCTCTTATTTTGGAAAACAAAACTTCCCTGGTCTCTGGTGGGCGTTCTGCCCCTCCCCCCTTGGGGGCAGCTGGGCCTAAGGTGGGCAGATATGGCCAACAGTAATGTGCCCCATGGGGAGCGACCCTTACCCAAGGTGCTGCCCCCCTAAAGAAAACACATGCATATACACACACCAATCCCTGGTGCCTAAGTGGGTTCTGCCTCCCCTGGGGGCAGATTGGCCTAACAAAAATCGGCCGATCTGCCCCCAAGGGGGGCAGAAATGGTCTAAATACAATTTGTCCCCCAGGGGAGTGACCCCTGCCTAAGGGGTCTCTCTCCACCTCTAAAAAAACAAAAAAAGAAAAAAAATGTCCCACGGGGGCAGATCATCCTAATAACAATAGGCATATTGGCCTAATAACAATAGGCCGATCTGCCCCTGTGGGGGGCAGAAATGGCCTCAAATAACTTTCCCCCCCCTCCCCGGGGAGCGACCTTGCGTGAAATTGGTGCCAAAAAAAAAAAGATCCCCAGGGGGGCAGAAATGGTCTATATACAATTTGCCCCCCAGGGGAGCAACCCTTGCCTAAGGGGGACCCCCCACCTCTAAAAAACAATTTTTTTTTTTTTTTTTTATCCCTCGCGCATAGAGGTTTCTGCCTCCCCTGGGGGCAGATTGGCCTAATAACAATAGGCAGATCTGTCCCCAGGGGGGGCAGGAATGGCCTAAAATAAATTCCCCCCACCCCCACCCCGGGAGCGACTCTTGCCTAATGGGTCGCTCCCCTTGCGTGAAATTGGCACAAAAAAAAAATCACCGGTGCCTAGTGGTTTCTGCCCCCCTTGGGGGCAGATTAGCCTCATAAAAATAGGGGGCAGAAATGGCCTAAATATAATTTGCCTCCTAGGGAGCGACCCTTGCCTAAGGGGTCGCTCCCCAACTAAAAAAAAAAACATTTTTTTTTTATCCCTGACACCTCGTGGATTCTGCCCCCCCTGGGGACAGATCGGCCTAACAATAGGCCGATCTGCCTCCGGGGGGGCAGAAATGGCCTAAAATAAATTTGTCCCCCCTGGGGAGCGACCCTTGCCTCAGGGGTCGCTCCCCTTCCGCGAATTTAGCGTAAAAAAAACTCCCTGGTGTCTAGTGGTGCAGACTGGCCTCATAAAAATAGGCCGATCTGCCCCCAAGGGGGGCAGAAATGGCCTAAATATAATTTGCCCCCTAGGGAGTGACCCTTGCCTAAGGGGTCGCTCCCCAACTAACCCCCCCCCCAAAAAAAAGATACCTGGCGCCTAGTAGATTCTGCCCCCCCTGGGGGCAGATCGGCCTAACGGGGGCAGAAAATGCCCTGAAAAATATTGACCCCCTGGGGAGCGACCTTTACCCAAGGGGTCGGTCCCCTCATGCCAGTTTCCATATGAAAATAAATCCCTGGTGCCTAGTGGGCATTTCAAAAGCCAGATCGCTTTACGATCCCGCTTTTGAAATGCTCTGAGAAGCTTCAAAGGGAAGGAAATTCCTTTCCTTCACTTTGAAGCCTCTCAGGCCCCCATCACATGATCGGAAGAGAAATGCAAAGCATTTCTCTTCCGATCGCACTGGAAGCTGAGCTTTCAGCGTGATGGGGAAGTGGCCTCTGATGAGGTAAGCTCGCAAATGCGTGCTGATGTCATCAGACGTCACTGGGGGTCAGGGTGGGTCGGGGGTGGAAGGGGAAGGGCTTCCCCTTCCAATCCTGCCTTGGGGATTTGGGAGGGAAGCCCACGGAGGGAGCGCTAGCGCTCCCTCCGTGCTCCAGGCCGAGGACGTAATGGTTACGTCCTCGGCACAGGAGGACTGTGCGGCGGGACGTAACCATTACATCCGCGGCACAGAAGGGGTTAATAGCTTTTATCTTGTCAACAAAGGAGGTGCTTAATTCATCACAGAATACTAATGACTATTTTATAAGTTGACTGGTTCTGTTAGCATCGATCAAGATAACCTGGAGCAAGGAACCAGGCTAGCTTGTAACAGGAGAAATTTCCATGAGTAAGCTAGTAGGCTACTGCTCTTGTGACGCAGACAGAAAAAAAAGGTCTAGTCACTACAGGATCACCAAAACTATGTATGCTGCCACCACCGCGCTACAGGTTAGACCCCATGACTTGGGTGGTAGTCCATTGCCACTAAGGGAAGTACACTTGGTGTGCCACGTGGGTCCAGGGCAGGTTCAGGACTGCATTCACATCAAGGGAGATGCTTAGTCCTTTTCCCACACAGTAGATTATTGTGAGACTGAAGCAAAAAATCCAGAAATCAGGATACAAGATAACAACAGTCCAGTGGGTGATACGATTTGCGCACCATGCAGGGGAAATTTCCATCCCAACAATGGGTATTATTGTTATCTCTGTATCCAACTGGTTTAAAGTTTGACAAAAAGTGTGCTCTATCACAAACTTGAAGGAGTAACCTTTCTGCCGAACCCTCAGTTTGTCTGCTGTGTTCTGAGTCGGGTGGATAGTCATTTTTCTAACATCCGTATCCTCACTGGCTCCATGGTCGGAAAACTTACTTTGACAGCCAGATGGAGTAGGACATCATACTGCCTCCCCTGTCTAAAGCAGATGGTCTAATGACTTTTTTTCTGGCCTACACCACCATGAAAAAAACAGACATTCTGAGAGAGACTTCATAGCGCAGATTCTTCAAATTTAAATATTCCCCAGGTGTCAGATTGGATCTGGAAATTTTTGAGCAGTACCTCTGTGCGCTGGTAGGTGTTGCCGTGTGGCAAAGCACTGATGCCATTCCACTCTAGAAGTTAAGTGCAGGGCCAGTACAGGAACCACTCCCACATGCTGATGTCAGTTCCTTTCAATCCCTGCTGATTGCCCCTCTGGACGTGGAAGGGTGGAGATAAAACACTGTTTACCTTGACACAGGTCAAAAGCTTTTGCCACATCAATGGATAAGAGAAAAGCTTCCATGCGGGCTCTCTTGACTTTGTCTATCAGGTGGCGCAATCGTTTGGTATAGTCCACGCATTGACGGGTGGAGAGGAAGCCCACCAGGCCTGGATCATCAAGGGGTCAAGATAGCGAGCTAGAGTGCTGGAAATGAACTGCATCTATGTTCAGGAATGAAATGGGACTGTATGACCCGCTGAGTGCCACGTCCTTCTCAGGTTTCAGGATAACTGATATGATGACCTCCCACATGGAGTCTGTCAGGGCCCCAGACTCAGCGAAGCAATTGTACAGGCAGATGAGTACTGGGGCCAGCTCCTGGCAGAAGGCTTTAAAGAAGAGTGAGCTACACCTGTCCGGTCCACGGGCTTTCCCCTACTGCAACCTGGCTATGGCCGAGATTACTTCATATATCTGGATAGGCTGTTCCACTGCTGAGTCTTCGCTGGCCGGGAAAATAGTGATCGGAATCTCTTGAAGGTAAACACACTGGTGAGCTACCAGGCCTATCATTATTAGTATTGAGGGAACTTTAGAAATCCAGAATAGCTAATGCAATTCCGTACGCAGAGCGTACTTCAGTGTCCGGGCCAGTATGAATTATTTTCACCGACCCCCGAATAAATCTTGTTGCGGAGACAGCGCGCTAGTATGCGGCCGCACTGGTTGCTGCTCAAATAGAATTTATGCTTAAGACAGGCCAGGGCATATTCTGCCCTGTCTAAGTCAAGACACTTGAGAAGAAGACAGGTGTGCTCAAGTTCCCTCCTTATTCTATGGGCGCTCATGCGTTTATGTATACTTTCAAACTCTGCTACCTTCCGCTCAAGAGCACCCCGTTGCTCTCTTTGGTGGCAGTTCTCCACTGCTGAGATTGCAATGACCTCTCCTCGGATCAACAGCTTCAAGGATTCCTAAAGAGAGGGAAGGGAGGTTTCTTGTCGTCGTTGGTTTGTAGGTATGTCGCGATTGCCGCTTTGATGCGGGCAACATTGGCTTGCAGCAGCGAGTCTCGTCAGAACCATGGGGAGTTTGAGGTCTTAGCAAGGGCAAATTAAGTGAGAGCGATAGCGGTGTGTGATCTGAGAGTGAATGGGAGTGAGTGGGGGTGATAGTGCATCAGTGACTACGTCCAGTGGGGCAGAGTTGCTAAAAAATTAATGATTGCAGGCGTATGTCTTGTGGGCAGCGGAGTACAAGGTATAATCCCTGGTTGAAGGGTGCAGTTTGCTCCATTGTGCATACCTCTGTCAGAGAGCCAGCCCAGGCCGGATGCCATGAAGGCCCCTGTGTGCATAGAGCGCTGGCCAGAGCAATCTATGTTGTTGTCCATGACCAGGTTCAGGCCCCCCCACCAATACCTCCACCTCGGGGGTCTGAAGTACCGTGGCTAGGGAGTATGTAACAAACGCCTCCTGACGTTCATTAGGAGCATATATCATCACAAGTGTTAAAGAGACAGAGCCAACCCTAAGGCAGATTGAAAGGAAGCGGCCCTTAATTTTGGCTAAAGTGGACAGGGTTATCCCCTCAAATTTATGTGAGACTAGGATGGCCACTCCCCCCCTTCTTTACTGAATAGGAGGACCAAATCTGATGCGGAAACCACAGGTAGCACATTCTGTGAGTGTCCTTAAGGGGCAGATGTGTCTCATGTAACAAACAGATGTCATCCCTCGAATTCTCCAGAAGCGAGAGGACTGCCAACCTCTTAGTGGGATTGTTTAGTCCCCGGACATTGAGTGATTATTTTACAATCTATGGGAGTGTGTGTAGGTGTGGGTGACAGTGAGGTGCTGTTGGCCGCTGGGATGCCGTATAGTGTGAAATATATATAGGAGCCAGTATATCCTAAACAGTGTAAGGTAAATGACAACAAAGAACGTAAACAGCATCAGGTATCAGTCCATCAAACATGGATAGGTGGGAAGAGGTGCGTGCTCAGCGGGCTGAGTTCCAGGTAGGAAAGAGCATCAGCGAGGAGGGACAGCCCCTATGGTGAGACATGACGAACTAGGGTGAGGAATCCAGGATCGTCATCTCCCATCCCCGCCCTTATGAGCCCCAAGCAGTTCCATTCCCTAACAGAGGATGATCCCTGCCATTATAGGGTCCCAGGATTGGCTGTGTCTACAGAAAGCGTATCTATAACTGCTTGTCTCTCCGAAGCCATGGTAGCCCGGTCAGGTCGCATAGAGTCCAAGTGCCTACATGGTCTCCGCCCGTGCATCCTTTTAGATGTCATTCGATGTTACAGGCTATCTGGGGGAGAGCCTAGAGTGGGCACAGAGATATCTAGCACGCCTCGGTGAGCAGCCTGATTTGATAGAGTTTACCATCAAGCTTGAAGATGATCTGAAAGGGGTGTCCTCACGAGTATGAGATCCCTTTTTTCCTCAAGTGGGTCTTTCCTGGTTTAAAATCCCTTCTCTTTTGCAGAGTGATGGCCGCCAGGTCTTGATAGATCATAGGTGTATGGTCCTGAAATTGGAGTGAATGTTGTTCTCTGGCCATAGAATCGACTGTTTGATCTGAAAATCATGTACACAGACAAGGATGTCCATGGGGGGCCATTAGAAGGTTTCAGGAGTCTGACTCTGTGGAGCCAGTCTAACTTCAACTCTCTGGCCCCTGGTTCTCCCAGAATGTGTCGGAAGAGGGCATCTACATATTCTCTCAAATCTGAGCCATCGGAGGCCGTGTGGATCCCCCAAAAATGGATGTTATTCCAGTGTGAACGGTTCTCAAGATCCTCAATGTCGGACTGCGGGTCAGTTTGCTACTCTTGTAACCAGATAATCTCTTGATGGAGTTATTCCGTTTCTTAGCTGAGTTTGCTGTCTTTATCTTCTAAGGCAGCCACTCTTTCACTGATGCTGTCCAGATCACGCCGAACCTCCCGGAGATCAGATGAGAGGTCTTTTTTTGACTGTTTGGACGTCCTCCCGAAGAAAAGCAAAGAGCGCCGAAGGAAAGACTGTATAACAAGATGTTCTATGTGTGGCCTCTGGGAGTCTTGGATAACATGTCTTTATGTGAGCAATCTTTTTTGCTTCTGGGGGACGACATAGTTGAGGCTGGTACGCTAGTAGAGGGTCGCCCCCGACTGGCAGCTCCGAGGGGCAGTCAGGTGATAGGCATTTAGTCCCCCCCAGACGAGTTGGCTGACTGAGTAGCTGCTAAGCTTAGGCGATGACCCTTCATGTTCAAAGCGCCACGTGTCCTTCAATGGATGCTTGATGAAAGGAGCCAGGGGTGTTGAGGTCTTAGAAACTAGTGTAGCCATGCCTACGTTTTGAATTTTTGTAGGTGATAATTGTGTGGCCCGTGCACCGAGGAGGCTGCTCCTGGCAGGCAGATGGAGGGCTCAAGGATCCTTGGCGGGGGGCAACTGCATTTGTTGTGATTGATCTGAAGTTTAATGGCTGTGCAGGACAGTCTGATTCGCCATAGCTGGGCAATTATGGTTAGGGGCCCAGTGGTGCGTGACCATGGGCGTAGCTGCACGTGGAGGAGGGCCCCAGTGAATCTAAGGCACGGGAGAGGAAAAGGGGCCCCTCTGCAGAAAGCTTCAGAGTGGAAGGGTACATACTTGTTTTTCAAAATAGACTCTGCTGGCATTGCTTTCCAAGATCTGAGCCCCTATGACACCCCGCAGTTTCAGCTAATTCATGGTGAGTCCCCAGCCGGGCATCACAGTGTTGTGCAGGAGAGGCCCAGGCCCAGTCTTTATCTTTCAGCCCCACAGGAATGGCCAGGCCCTCCCCCACTTTCACCAGCAGCAAGCATCTTTCTGAAGTGGAGTAGAAGATGGATGGCACGGTAGAGGGGCCCGTAGCCAGACTCCCCAAGTAGCAGCAGCTGGAGGCTGGTTGCTCCCTTCAAGGCCACTGTGCAATGTGGAGAAACTGTGTGGCAGGACCAGTTTCTCGAGGCACAGAGGAGCAAGGTGTGGGGGGGCCCGCAGGCAAAGGCATGCACGGAAGGCCGATGTGGAGACGGAACAAGAGCCGGTTGAAGGTGTCCTGGAGGCACATAGACAGGGCATGGCGCCTCCGAAGCTGGGTCAAGCGTGTGACCCGATCAGGAGCGGTTCCAGGAAGTTAGGCCACTCGTGCCTCCCGTCATTTTGAAATGAGCTGTGCCAGGCCGGAGTGCCCAGGCTTGCAAACCCGACTCTGATGAGTTCCTGCAGGGGACCAGCTCACCGTTTCAATGCCCTGAGCCAGCCACCTCCTGCTCCTCCCTCCGGAGGCTGCACAGGGCTACGGTTAGGGTGCTAGTAAGAAGCTGGAGATATGGTGAGGACTAAGCGACAGTAGAAGCATCATATCCACCAGCCATCTTGACCACGCCCTACGGATACCCTATTGATGGCTTGGGCTAACCCTTGCTGTGCTCCCCCGGTCAATTGCCAGATTGTAGACATCACCACCCTGCCACTTTCATTTTTATTTCAGCAACCCTCCCCTGAATGCTTGGTGTAGCGGGCATCTACAAGTTTGATAAATCCTAATATCTTCCCAACTACTTCCTCCAAGTGGAAGCACAAACATGTGGAGACCTTTAGGAAAATGGTATTTCTTTCTGCCATTTTTTTCTGCAACTTTTTTACGCCTACTCAGAGCAGGTATTAAAAGGGGGCACACCATTGGTTACAACGGGCTCCTATGTACTGTTCAGGGTTAGTGCAAAAATGCTGGTGTTAACCCTGAACAGTACATCGATAGCGACAAAAATTCAGATGCTTTTGCTCCCTACCCTGCGCCATTGTGCACATATTTTAAATACGGTGCACACATGGTGCGTTAGGGGGGTGCTAAGGGGTGCAAGGAAAGTGACGCTGCACTGGGTGCAGCAACACTTTTCTTAAACCTGCCCCATAGTGCCTTCAGAGGAACCACCACACAGTGTTCACTTCTGGGCTCGTGATCCTTCTCTAAATTTGTCAAGCAGTAATCTGTCAAGTTTGTGGGCATAATACCTTTTGCCACCCTGACAAAATGGCAGACCACCCACCAAACAATAAATCGGGCCTAAGTTTATTTTCTTGCTTTTAATGAATCATGTAAACTTAATACATGCTCTTTTTCTGATACTTTGACATCAGATAAGTATCTTGGTGTTGAATGACAATTAGTAAATTAATCACCAGTGTTGTGAGATACTCTTAAGGCTTTTCTTTGAGGTAAGATCAGAAATTATTCTTGAGCACAAAAAAATAATTTGATTTTTTAATTTTTAATAACAACAGCTTGAGGGTCAATATTGTGGATATGCTTATTTTCCAATTCACTGAGTGTGAGAATATGGTTTGATTGGTTGCGAGGAGTGGAGCCCTACTCAAGCAATAACCAAAATCCTCATCAGGGTGAACCACAAAAAGTCACTAAATTAAACTGTGTTCCACCCTCTGGTAGCTTGGTATAAAAGCAGTCTGGCTTAACTTAGAGGCAATGTAGAACTGGGTATAGGCAATTTTAAAGATTTAGATACAAAACAGTGCCAAAAGGTGCAAGGCACCTACTGAGGGTGTCTGGTCACATTGTACCGGGACAAAGTCCCAATTGAGGCCAACAGCGGGGAGTGCAGGACAGGAACAGGACCAAGTTTGTCCCATTAAGTATTGTATGCCTATGTCCTAGGTGCCCAGTTTCCTGGTGTTGATTTGTGAGGCTTCACGTCATCTGGCATTGGCGTGGGCTTGGGTACAGGTGTCACGCAGACCCGCTGGCAGTACCTTTGTGGCATCAATGCTCGGTCATGATGCGTTGATCTATAGGAGGGGATGCCTCTGTTTGCAGGCGATGCATTGTTTCCTGATCGGGCAACGTCGTTGATGCATTGATGTCCAAAAGCGATGAGTACTGGTTCCGATGCGTTAGTGCTGCGTCAACCAAGCCGGGGCTGCGTTGTATGTTGGGGTCGTTGCGGTGCGCAGTCAGCGAGCGGTGTTCAGGGCTTCAGTGCAGGCAGTGGAAAAGCTGCGTTTCTGCAGCAAGATTCATCAGTTCCAAATGATGTGCCTGTGTTATTGCATCAGTTCTTGTGTAGCAACACCACAGTCACTCTAAGGGCCCAAGACTGGATTTGGCACCACTTAGCAGAGTAGGACTCACAGCAGAGGAGCCGAGGTGCTGAGAGCAAGATGTAGGTGAAGTCTTAGATATTCCTGATACTTAAGAAACAGGAAGCAGGCTCATTCAGGCTCTTGGGGAAACTTTAGATTGCAGGATGTAGAGAGTTAGATCCAGTCCTCTCACTCCCAGGCAAGAAGTAGCAGGCAGCAAGACAACACAGCAGAGCAAACAGCAAAGTGGCAGTCCCCCCTGACAGCACGGCGGTCCTTCTTCCTGGTAGAATGTCATCAGTCCAGAAGAGTTCTAAGTATATGGTGTAAGAGGCCCAGTACTTATACCTAAAACGGCCTCTGATGTAGGGGTATGTCAAGAGAATTCTCTGAAGTGCACAAGGTTCCCTTTCAACCAAGCCCTGGCTCCAGACTACCAGTAGGGGGTAATCAGTCATTTCTGTGAGGGCAGGACACATCTTATTCAGATATATGCTTTAACTGCCTCTTTCTCTCCCTGCCCAGGATGACTATCAGTATGCAGATGTATCTCCAGTCACACCCAGCCCTTCTTGTATGTGGCTGTCTGAAGGAAATGCACAAACGTAGCTGCCACCTTAACCCAGACGTGCATTTAGAGACAGGCTAAGGCACTATGGGGGTCATTCTGACCCTGGCGGTCCGAGAGTGCCAGGGTCGCGAATGACGGAAGCACCGCCAACAGGCTGGCGGTGCTTCCATGCCCATTCTGACCGCGGCGGTAAAGCCGCGGTCAGAAAACCGGGACCGGCGGTTTCCCGCCAGTTTTCCACTGGCTGGGCGAATCCGCCAGGGCAGCGCTGCAAGCAGCGCTGCCATGGGGATTCTGACCCCCTTCCCGCCAGCCTGTTTCTGGCGGTTGTCACCGCCAGGAAGAGGCTGGCGGGAACGGGTGTCTTGGGGCCCCTGGGGGCCCCTGCACTGCCCATGCCACCGGCATGGGCAGTGCAGGGGCCCCCTAACAGGGCCCCATTATGCTTTTCACTGTCTGCCTAGCAGACAGTGAAAAGCGCGACGGGTGCAACTGCAACCGTCGCACCGCCGCAACACCGCCAGCTCCATTCGGAGCCGGCTCCTGTGTTGCGACCCCCATTCCCGCTGGTTAGCGCCCGCCGGCCCAGCGGGAATGTCCAAATGCGGGAAGCGGTATTTTGGCCGCATGGCGGCCAAATGCCGGTTCCCGCCTGGCGGGCGGCTACTGCCGCCCGCCAGAGTCGGAATGAGGGCCTAAATGGTTAAAGTAAGAAAATGCCATCTATCTAAAAGTGTCATTTTCAGACCTGAATTTTAAAAACCAACATTACCAAAATATATATTTTTAGATTGTGAGTCCAGAGACACCAAACTCAATTTTCTATCTTTTCCCAATTGGAAATTACATTTCGAAAATGTTCCAAGGTAACCCCACCATTAGCCTATGGGAGAGATAGTCCTTACAAAAGTGAAAAAACAAATGTAAGAGTTTTTCTTTACTTGGTCATATTAAACTTAAAAGTACATGCCCAACATTTTAAATACACTGCACCCTGCCCTTGGGGCTAACCAGGGACTACTTTAGAGATGACTTAGATGTAATAAATAGGAAGATTTGTGCCTGGCAAGTGGGTACACTTGCCAGGTTGAAATGGCAGTTTAAACTGCACACATAGGCTCTGCAATGGCAAGCCTGAGACATACTTGAAAGGCTACAGTACAGTAGCACAACCAGTGCTGCAGGCCCACTAGTAGCCTTTGACTTACATGCCATAGGCACACACAGTGCACTTTACTAGGGACTTACTAGTAAATCAAATATGCCAATCAAGGAGGAGCCAACAAAGAGCATGTGCACTTTAGCACTGATCAGCTGTGAAAAGTGCACTAAAGTCAAGAATAAAAGGGTCAGAAAAAGAGGAGGAGAAAGGCAACAAGTCTAGGAATGACTCTACAGAAAAGAGCCATTTCCAACAAAGTGCAGAGTCCTAAAAGCAAACTGTTGGACTTGGCCCATTGCACAGGATCATTCCCAAACGTTTTGCCTTCACCCTATTATCTTCTGAACCCGTTTTTATTGGCTCTTAGGACTCTGTGCACCTTACATTGGCTGACCAGTGCTAAACTGCTTGTGCTCTCACCTTTAAACAAAGTACAATTGGCTTACACACATTTTACATATTTAATATATTTATCAGTCCCTACTAAAGTGGTACTACATGTACCCAGGGCCTGTAAAGTAAATGCTACTAGTTGACCTCCAACACTTATTGTGCCACCCACTTAAGTAGCCCTATAAACATGTCACCGGCCTGCCACTGCAGCCTGTGTGTGCAGTCTTAAACTGCTATTTCAACATGGAAAAATAAACCTTTTGCCAGGCCCACACCTTCCTTTCAATACATATATTTCACCCATAGTGTAGGCCCTGGACACCCCAGAGGTCAGGGTGCAGTATATTTAAAAAGTTGGACATGTACTTTTTTACGTTTTACATGCCCTGGTAGTGAAAAACTCTTAAATTTGTTTTTCGGTATTGCAAGGCCTACATTTCCCATAGGATAACATTGGAGTTACATCATTACATTTAATAAGCTTTACTGTCCAAATGGGAACATGTAATCAGTTCATGTTTGGTGGTGTTAGGATTGGAATGAAACATCTTGCCATATGAGAAAGTCAGGTTTTAAATTACAGTTTTTAAGGTTGCCACTTTTAGAAAGTTGCCATTTTCTTGCCGTAGCCATTTAGTGCCTGTAACCTGTCTCTGGTGACAACTGGCTTTGTGTATTCCCACTAGACAGTCACACACAATAGAGAGCTTAGGGGTGCCTGGATGGGCCATCACAGGCAGGATGGCAGGGCAGAACTGGGCACAGTCCTTCTTACCCTTGAATTGGCTGTGTCCTGCTACCACACAAAGGGCTGCATACCCCTTGTAGTTAGTCTGGAGCAAGGGCAGAAAAGGCAGGATGCCTGCGGACTTCAAAGGGTAACCTCTAGAAGCTTCTCTCATTTTAAAGGAAGAACCAGGTATAAATATTGGACCTCGGACACCAACTCTTTAGTACACTTGTGGACCTGTGGAGACTCTACCAGGAAGAAGGGCCATTGTGCTGCTGAAAGGATTGCCTCTCGGCTGGGCTGATGTCCACCTCGACTTTTGCCTTGCTGGACTGCTGACCTTCTGCCTTCTGCCCTCTTGCCCGAGTCAGAGGCATTTGGACCTACACCTGAACCTGGACTCCCACAGTGACTGCAAGGGCTAGTCTGTTGGCCTCCTGTCCACAGCCATGGGGACATAACAGGCACCCAACCAATTTAACCAGCACAGATTCAGCATGTGGGAGCATCTGACCCCCAAGGGGTGCCCCTCAGTTCCAGCACCTTCAGTGTAGCTTCCAAGAGGCTGAATCGAAGTTTCTGGGCTCTTCACATACTGGCCTATTGGCGCTGACATTGTGTCACTCGCACAGCCCGCCAAGGCATAGGCCCATCAGGCCGCCACTTTGTGCTGCAGCACCGACTGTAGTGTTATTTTGTTACTGTTGAAAGTGTTGCACAAATACTTTACACCTTGCCTCTAAGTTAAGCCGAAGTGCTCCGTGCCAAGCTTCCAGAAGCTTGAGCACAGGTTAATTTGGGGTCTGCTCGCATCTTCACCCTGACAATGATTGTGATTGCTGCTTGAGTAGGGTTTCATTCCCCTCAACCAGTAACCCAATTGCTTACAACAAAAAAAATTTCAGAAAACATGAGGGGTGAAGGCAAAATGTTTGGGAGTGACCCTACAGAGAGCAAAGTACAACACCCTGCATGAACTTATAACATTTATTTTGCAGCTTGTTAAACTTGAAGGTGCAGCAAGTCATAAAAAGAGTACACAAGTTACTGTTACTGCGGGAGGCAGCAAGTAAATTGTTATGTATCTCTCTCATTGAGCACTACTAGCCTAAATTCCAGATTTAAAAAAATAGTTTTACTGCTAAGTTGTTTACAACTTTTACTATTTTACAATTAAATTCAGCCTGCTCTGACAAGACTTTAAAAAAGCCTGCCTACGCAGTGCCTGCTTTCAGACTTGTAGAAAGTTGGCTCTGTATATACTATCTCAAAGTGAGAGATAGTGTGCACGGAGTCCAAGGGTTCCCCTTAGAGGTTGATAGTGGCAAAATTAGATAATACTAATGCTGTATTTTGTGGTAGTGTGGTCAAGCAGTAGGCTTATCAGAGGGTAATGTTAAGCATTTGTTGTACACACACAGGCAATAAATGAGGAACACACACTCAAAGACTTAACTCCAGGCCAATAGTTTTTATATAGAAAAATATACGTTCTTAATTTATTTTAGAACCACAAGATTCAAGATTTGAGGTAAGTACATAAAATGCAATGTACTTCACACAGGTAAGTAGAGAACTTTGATTTAAACCAGTAGTACACACAGTTTAGGTTAAAATGGTAATACGCTATTTTAAAAAGTGGACACTGCAAAAACCAACAGTTCCTGGGGGAGGTAAGTTTGGTTAAGTTTCTCAGGTAAGTAAAGCACTTACACAGTCAGTCTCGTGGGCATCAGTAGCCCACCGTTGGGGGTTCAAGGCAACCCCAAAGCCACCGCACCAGCAACACAGAGCCGGTCAGGTGCAGAGGTCAAAGGAGGGCCCAAAACACATAGGGGCCTAAGGAGAACAGGGGTGCTCCGGTCCTAGTCTGCTTACAGGTAAGTACCTGCGTCCTCGGGGAGCAGACCAGGGGGGTTTTGTAGAGCACTGGGGGGGGGGACACGCAAGCCCACAAAACACACCCTCAGTGGCGCAGGGGCGACCAGGTGCAGTAGGCAAAGAAGGCATCGGGTTTGCTATTGAAAGCAACGGAGGGACCCGGGGGTCACCTGGGTGATGCAGGCAGGGTACAGGGCGGCTTCTTGGGCCAGCCACCAACTGGGCTAGGATGAGGGCCGGCTGCTGGTCACTCCTGCACTGGTAGGTGGTTCCTCTCGGTCCTGGGGGCTGCAGGTGCAGTGCTTGGTCCAGGTGTCAGGTTCCTTGTCACCAGGCAGTCGCGGTCAGGGGGAGCCTCTGGATCCTCTCTGCAGGCGTCTCTGTGGGGGGTGCAGGTGGGTCGACTCAGGGTGCCCACGTTGTCGTAGTCGCCTGGGAGTCCTCTCTGCGGTGTTGATTCTCCTGAACTTGGGCCGGGGGCATTGGGTGCAGAGTGTGAAGGCCAGAGGGGTGGGCATCTCCACTAGCTGGGATACCCTGGGGTACTGTAACAAAAGGCATGAGCCTTTGAGGCTCACCGCCAGGTGTTACAGTTCCTGCAGGGGGAGGTGAGAAGCACCTCCACCCTGTACAAGCTTTGTTCCTGGCCACAGAGTGACAAAGGCACTCACCCCATGTGGCCAGAAACTTGTCTGGTTGTGGCAGGCTGGCAGAAACTGGTCAGCCTAGCACTAGGAGTCAGACTGGTATTCAGGGGGCATCTCTAAGATGCCCTCTGGGTGTATTTTACAATAAATTCCACACTGGCATCAGTGTGCGTTTATTGTGCTGAGAAGTTTGATACCAAGCTTCCCAGATTTCGGTGTAGCCATTATGGAACTGTGGAGTTCGTAATTGACAGACTCCCAGACCATATACTGTTTATGGCTACCCTGCACTTACAATGTCTAAAGTTTTGCTCAGACACTGTAGGGGCATGGTGCTCATGCAACTATACCCTCACCTGTGGTATAGTGCACCCTGCCTTAGGGCTGTGAGGCCTGCTAGAGGGGTGACTCACCTATGCCATAGGCAGTGAGAGGTGGGCATGGCACCCTGAGGGGAGTGCCATGTCGACAGTCATTTTCTCCCCACCAGCACACACAAGCTGTGAGGCAGTGTGCATGTGCTAAGTTAGGGGTCCCCAGGGTGGCATAATACATGCTGCAGCCCTTAGAGACCTTCCCTAGCCACAGGGCCCTTGGTACTAGGGTTACCATTTACAAGGGACTTATCTGTATGCCAGGGCTGTGCCAATTGTGAGAACAAAGGTACAGTTTAGGGAAAGAACACTGGTGCTAGGGCCTGGTTAGCAGGGTCCCAGCACACTTTCAATTATAACTGGCATCAACAAAAGGCAAAAAGTCAGGGGGTAACCATGCCAAGGAAGGCATTTCCTTACAAGGCTGATAGAGAACAAAGATTCAGTACAGCTGAGGAGGGAAGGAGCAGAGACTGGTGCCCGAGGGGGTTTGGATGCTAGGTATTTTTTTTTACATGTGGGACAGGGAGGACAGGGTGCTATGCATAGCTCACTCACTATTCCTCTGCAAAGCAATTAAAAGCAGATGCATTTTATGAGAGCTGTCTAGGAATCTTACCCCTTACCAGACACAAATGTAAACACTACATAGTTTTCTGAAACTCTACTTTGTGTATTCTGCTCCACAAATTCATCAAATATCCCTGGGAGTCTTAAAACTAAGGCCCATATTTATACTTTTTTAGTGCCGCATTTGCACTGCTTTTTGACGTAAAAGCGGCGCAAATGTACAAAATACAATTGAATTTTGTAAGTTTGCGCTGCTTTTGCGTCAAAAAATTATGCAAATGTGGCGCAAAAAAAGTATAAATATGGGCCTAAATCTCCTTGTACCCTTACAATTCTCACCAGGATTTAAGCAGTACACAGCGTCAGCGGAGGCTCCTCCATTAATGTGGAGAAACGTTGCCCCACTGCACTCTTAAGCAGTGCTAAAATGAAAAATAAAATGATAATAAAACAATGTTATTATCATTTTATTTTTCCTACCTGAGCCGAGTCTAGAGCGGGGCGGGTTCATCCTGATGGACAGGAGCTTCCGCAGGGAGGAGTGGTGGGTATTGTGTGTGCACATGTTGGTTTGGCTGGCTGCCTTATGATTCCCAAACCGATATGCTCACTTACATCTCTCCAGTCCCTTAGAGAGCGTCAAACCTGGCCGCTCACACCAATCCTGGCGCTGCTCTCATGCTGGGTAATATTATTACTGGGATAAGAACAGTGTCTGAATTGGCCATGGGGTGTCTGGGAGCCTGTGCATTGGCTGCTGGGAGTTAACAGGAGCAGAGGAGTAGAAGAGAAGCAAGGCTGCGGCCAGCAGGTAAGTACTATTTTTTTTCTTATTCCTCCCCCCCGCCACACACACACACTGCCCCAGTGGTCCCCACCAGATTTCCTTCACAATAGCCGCCACTACAGAGCGAGTTCATTATACCAAAGTCGATTCATGTCTCTAAATGTGATCTTGTTAAAATCAGTTTTGACCATTCAAGTAGAGAAACCTTAATTGATTTAACTAACTTAATATTGATAGGCTCATTCTAGATTTGAAAATTAGATGTAGAAAAAGTCACTTAAAAGTATGCACTGACTGTGTAGCCAGGCCTTTTCCCCCTCCTGTGCCAAGCCTTTCTTTGGCTATTTGGGGCAGTTCCCGCTTAGGCCTTGATAACTTTTTGTTCACATAAGCTACCCACGCCAAATTTGCGTCCTTTTTTTCCAACATCCTAGGGATCCTAGAGGTACCCATACTTTGTGGGTTCCCCTGAAGGAGACCAAGAAATTAGCCAAAATACCGTGAACATTTTGTTTTTTTTAAAACAAATAGGAAAAAAGGGCTGCAGAAGGCAGCTCGTGTTTTTTTCCCTGAAAATGGCATCAACAAAGGGTTTGTGGTGGCAAGATCACCATCTTCCCAGCTTTCAGGAACAGGCAGACTTGAATTGGAAATCCCAATTTTTCAATACAATTTTGACATTTTACTGGGACATACCCCATTTTTACTATTTTTTGTGCTTTCAGCCTCCTTCCAGTTAGTGACCAAAATGGGTGAGAAACCAATGCTGGATCCCAGAAAGCTAAACATTTCTGAAAAGTAGACAAAATTCTGAATTCAGCAAAGGGTCATTTGTGTACATCCTACAAGTGTTTTCTACAGAAAATAACAGCTGAAATAAAAAAATATTGAAATTGAGGTGAAAAAAACAGCGATTTTTCTCCACGTTTTACTCTGTAACTTTTTCCTGCGATGTCAGATTTTTTAAAGCAATATACCGTTACGTCAGCTGGACTCTTCTGGTTGCGGGGATATATAGGGCTTGTAGGTTCATCAAGAACTCTAGGTACCCAGAGCCAATAAATGAGCTGCACCTTGCAATGGGTTTTTATTCTATACCGGGTATACAGCAATGCATTTGCTGAAATATAAAAAGTGAAAAATAGGCATCAAGAAAACCTTTGTATTTCCAAAATGGCCACAAGATAAGGTGTTGAGAAGCAGTGGTTATTTGCACATCTCTGAATTCCGGGGTTCCCATACTAGCATGTGAATTACAGGGCATTTCTCAAATAGACGTCTTTTTTACACACTGCCTTACATTTGGAAGGAAAAAATGTAGAGAAAGACAAGGGACAATAACACTTGTTTTGCTATTGTGTGTTCCCCCAAGTCTCCCGATAAAAATGGTACCTCACTTGTGTGGGTAGGCCTAGCGCCCACAAAAGGAAATGGCTCAAAACACAACGTGGACACATCACATTTTTTCACAGAAAACAGAGGAGTTTTTTGCAAAGTGCCTACCTGTGGATTTTGGCCTCTAGCGTAGCCGCCACCTGGGGAAACCTAGCAAACCAGCGCATTTTTGAAAACTAGACACCTAGGGGAATCCAAGATGGGGTGACTTGTGGGGCTCTGATCAGGTTATGTTACCCAGAATCCTTTGCAAACCTCAAAATGTGACCAAAAAAACACTTTTTGCTCTCATTTCAGTGACAAAAAGTTCTGGAATCTAAGAGGAGCCACAAATGTCCTTCCACCCAGCGTTCCCCCAAGTCTCCCAATAAAAATGGTACCTCACTGGTGTGGGTAGGCCTAGCGCCCACGAAAGGAAATGGCCCAAAACACAACGTGGACACATCACATTTTTTCACAGAAAACAGAGGTGTTTTTTACAAAGTGCCTACCTGTGGCTTGCAATCCGGCTGCTAAAACGCTGAGAGAGACTTCAAAGGGAAGGAAATAACTTTCCTTCCCTTTGAAGTCTCTCGGCCTCCTCCACGTGATCGGAAGAGAAATACTTTTGCATTTCTCTTCCGATCGCGCTGGATGGGAGGAGGCCTTGTGACAATCAGCGCGCGATCGCGCAATGACGTCACAGGGGGGTGGGGGGGATCAGGGGTGGAAGGGGAAGGGTTTCCCCTTCCATCCCTGCCTTGGGGGGGTGGGGGGAACCCCACAGAGGAAGCGCTAGCGCTCCCTCTGGGCTCTGTGCCCAGGACGTAATGGTTACGTCCTGGGCACACGAGCACTGTGCCTCAGGACGTAACAATTACGTCCTAGGCACAGAAGGGGGTAGAATGTAATATTATCAGGTTTTGTCCCCCAGTAGTATTAGACTTTTTAATACTTGATTAAGGGAACTTAACAAGGCTGTCTTTTTCACCTATTTTATTTGATCAAGTTGTACAAACTTTGGCAGCAGTATCAAGGAATGATGATCAAGTTAATGAAGTCTGATTTTGGCAAGAAACAGGGAATTCTTTTTTATGTGCATTGCATCCTTTCGTTGCTTTCTTATGCAAATGTTTTTCCTGAATTGCACAGAAAGAATAATTGACAGTCATGACAATCTTTCTGGTTAAAAAACTGAATGTATAGAAGCTAGATTTCTTCCCATCTCTACTGAACTTTTTTCAAGAATTGTGATGGTAAGAGTCACTTTAAGTGGTCACATTAATATATCACATAATAAGGAATTAAAATTCTACAGGATATTTCTACAGCTGGATTACATTTCTAGGAGCCTTTAGTAAATATAAATACAGATTGTGAACAATTAACTTAATTTTGGGAGTATGGGTAAACTAGAATATTGGGAAGATGAGACGAGTAGATACCTTTTTTTTTTTACTTTTTGCGGATGACACAGGCCTTCTTTCACAAACTGATGATTTTTTTAGTTATTAGAGTGACAAATCCCTTGTAGTAAATCTTACAAGACCTAAGACAATGTTTTTCAAACCTAAGATTGTAACACAGAGTCTAGAAAGCTGCGATGGTTCTCTGGTTGAGAGTGTCCAGGTATTTGATTAACTCGGAGTTGGAGTTAGAATGAAGCTGGGTTGGCAAGTGTATTAAAGCAGAGTCCATATTACCCACTAGTACCCGCTGAAAAACCAATAGTGTTAGAATTAGGCATTATGGGGCATATTTATACTCTGTTTGCGCCGGATTTGCGTCGTTTTTTTTTACGCAAATCCGACGCAAAGCTAACTCCATATTTATACTTTGGCGTTAGACCCGTCTAGCGCCAAAGATCTTGGAGTTTGCGTCATTTTTTTGCGTGGACACCTACCGTGCGTTAATGATATGCAAGGTAGGCGTTCCCTTCTAAAAAATTGCTCTAAGGCATGTGCGCCTTATTTAAACTCCCGTGCAAAAATGACGCACGGGAGTGGGCGGGCCTTAAAAAATTACGTCCAGCCGCTTTTGCGTCATTTTTTAACGCCTGGTCAGGGCAGGCGTTAAGGGACCTGTGGGCTCGGAAGGAGCCCAGAGGTGCCCTCCCATGCCCCCAGGGACACCCCCTGCCACCCTTGCCCACCCCAGGAGGACGCCCAAGGATGGAGGGACCCATCCCAGGGAACTTAAGGTAAGTTCAGGTAAGTATATATATTTTTTTTTTTGTGGCATAGGGGGGCCTGATTTGTGCCCCCCTACATGCCACTATGCCCAATGACCATGCCCAGGGGACATAAGTCCCCTGGGCATGGCCATTGGGCAAGGGGGCATGACTCCTGTCTGTGCTAAGACAGGAGTCATTTCA
Organism: Pleurodeles waltl; assembly: GCF_031143425.1. Taxonomy (NCBI): domain Eukaryota; kingdom Metazoa; phylum Chordata; class Amphibia; order Caudata; family Salamandridae; genus Pleurodeles; species Pleurodeles waltl. The sequence goes on along the minus strand of NC_090445.1, from coordinate 1,193,803,294 downwards.
ATGGGGGTTGGGCGTAAAAAAAAATGGCGCATATTGGGTTGAGGCCAAAATTTTGCCTCAGACCTGACTTGCCCCATTTTTTGACGCCCAAGCTCCATTTTCCCCTACGCCGGCGCTGCCTGGTGTGAGTCATTTTTTTTGACGCACACCAGTCAGCTGCGCTGGCTAACGTCATTCAATAAATAAGGCGCCCGCATGGCGCTTTGGAATGGCGTTAGCCGGCATTAAAATTTTTGACGCACAACTGCGTTGGCGCAGTTGTGCGTCAAAAAGTATAAATATGGCCCGATGTGTACTAATCACCAACTGGCACAAAGAAGCATCTTATCAGTTACAGAGAAGCCCTCATTGGGCGAGATAGCGTGCAAACCACAACACTCACACCATGTAAAGGGCAAAAGGCTGCTTTAATAGAACAGTTTTGGCAAACAACCTCTGCAACAGGCCTTACAAAACTAACCACCCTCACTAATACATCAAAACCACCTAAACACCCAACCCCTCCCCCGTAATAAAACTTACCCCCCCGAGATGACCCTTCCCATCTCAAACCTTGTACCCAAAATTCAGTAACCCTCTGCATTGGTCTCCACCTTACGTTATTCCTTGGCCCTCCATCCCTTTGATCATTGCTCAATATCCCTGAACACTCATTACCCTCCTTTCAGACCCATTCCCATCCAAGAAATGCCTTATAACCCGCCCAAAGCCAGACCCGCCTACCAGCAGCAAAACAAACTTAACCTCTTCCAAGATCTGCAATGCGAAAGCATCAAAATTCATAAATCCACCATGAACAGCACTGTCGCCCTTATAAAAAAATCTACTCCAGCAAAAGGAATGTGGTGAGTGGGAGAGTTGACAAAAAATAACCATGCCCTGCGCCTGGGTGCGACAACACCCAAAGAGACCACCCACACCCTCCACCTCTTTATAAAACCCTTCCTATGTCCTATAGTGGATCCTATTTAATTGTATTGGGACTCAGGAGATAGCTTGGCCTTCTGGCTTTACAAGCATGTGCCCCCATCACCTAGTGACTTTTAACCTCCTTAGCTTGCTCTGTTTTAGCCTATTTATTTGATTATTTCTTCTAAGATGGCTTCCATGTTTATAGTTAGGAAGATATTTTGATTTCACGGTATCAGTGCCAATCTGAATGCATCACTATCAGCATCAAAGACAAATGAGATACATAGGTATTCACATTATGTACTTTCCCACTTACTTTTGACAGTACCATAATGTAACTTTTCAGGGAATTTTTTATATAATTGCCGCCCCAAGCATGCCTTCTTATCTATTGTTTGGGAACATACCTGCGTTAGGGGTCCTACAAGATCTGTATAAATACATCTCAAGCAGACAGGTTTATCAAAGCGATTCCTACCAGATGCCATCAATGCTGTCTATGCTACACGTCGTCTTGATGCAGACCCAGCCTTCGTGTCCCCACGAAGTCTGATCTAGAGACCTCATTCCAAGGTAATGAGGGCTGGGGGGCTCTTCTCATGGACATGGTACAAGTAGATTAGGTTGAACACACCTAGCTCTCTTTAGGTTAGAGATTAGTTTCATCATGCTAGGGTATTAGGGCATATTTTACATCTCATGTTATTGTAAGATGGTGAGGGCCTTTATATTCATGACTCTTGTTTTTACAATTCTGTTCATCGCATTGTTTATTATCCTAATCATTGCAGCCCATGCAATTTACAGTAGATTTCAGTCTTGTTAATAAAACATATTGAAAACTTTACTGCATCTCCTTTATTGCCTGTGTGTGATTGAGACTTGTTGCGCATGTGAGAAAAGGGTATTCTCAGTTGAACCGCGACTCCCATGGGATGTCGCACTCTTGAGTCCATGCGTAAAGGCTGCCACAAATCACCTTTTACTATTCAGGTTTTTGGTGAGGTACTGCTTGTGAGCTGGGAGGGTTGCGCCGACAGTTGCGACTTGTTGTAGGATTAGCCTAGTCACCTACAAACAAAACCGCTGTCATCCCTAAACCAGCAGTTTTGCCTTGAGCAAGAGTCCAACTACGACAGTCCCACCCATTTTAATGCTTAACCCAGTGGCAACCCTGGGGCACCATGGAATGCTCCACCACACCCGACTGGACAGGGGGGAGACCAGGCAAGCCCATGGCCCCCAATCCCCCATCAGGCGAGACGGTGCGCAAAACCTTCCCATTCAAAAACTTGTACCCAAAATCCAGTACCCCTCTGCCCTGGTCTCCATCTTGCATTGTTACCCTTGGTCCTCCAACCATTTGATCCTTGCTCAATATCCCTGACCTCTCATTGCTGTTGTTTCTAACACCCCTTCCATCCAAGAAATACTGTTTAACCCAACAACCAGGGAAACCTGCAGTGTTTTCCTGCCCCACCTGACAAGAGAATTCCCATAAAACTGTGCCCTTAGTCCCAGAGCCTCTCCCCCAAAAGATCAGCAATCTTAAGCCTCAATTCCAACAAATAAAGCTCAGTACCAAGTAGAGACAAATGCACCCCATCCTTTCTGAACAGAGAAACATTATCCTGCATGATCTCCTTGTGTGCCAAAACTAAAATATCGAATGCCTTGACAAATCCTCTCATCTCTCTGTTGACCTTTTTCCGTTGGTTTTCTATGGCCCCAGGATTCCTTGCTCCTCACCAATACCTTCTGGTTCCTACTCCATCCATAAAATCTGCATGCCAGCTCATCTCTCTTTGATCCTGGTGAAGTCTACTTTAATTGCTTTTAACAAGCCAGTGCCTGAAAAAGACACTAAATCCTTCTCTCTAGATGCCCCACCAATATGTCCGGGCAAAAAACAGCTGCTTATCTCTTAGATAGTACACTGAGCAACTCACCCCATTGCATACCACTTTCCTCCCACCACCATACGAGCTCCATCGAGTCCCAACTGCCAGCCAAAATGCCTTGATTCCATTTGCTTCGCCGCCCAACTATTTAAACTGAGGAAGTGCCGATGCTGGGACCTGCCACACAACCTGAAAAAAACAAGAAAATTACGCAAAGAACATGCAACTAGCATCAAGCAGACTTGAGCGAACATATTGTTTATAACACTGTGACCTTTAGCGCTCCATGTTCATGATACCTGTATCAGAAGTGCCGGACCTCCAGGCTTCAGTAGCTGCTCCTATACGAAAGGAGTGCATGCCATACTCTTCAGCGGAAATACCTAACTTCCCCAGCGAAATCCTTAAAATGGATAGTCTCTGAAAATAATGCAGGTGAGACCCGTCCTCATGAGGAAACACATATCTCAAGTACACAGGCAGAAAATGAGCAAAAGAAAGTTAGCAACCCACCAGACATGCTGGGGGAACTGACGGTTGCAATAGAACTTTGTGTCCTCTACCTAATTGATCCATTGTGGATCTAGCAAACCATATCCGGATCCCCTTGTCACCCACCAAAATATTAGAAAACAGCAAACCTTCCTTTCCGCTCATACCCAACAATTCAGAAACACAAAAAGCACTGTAAAACCCCCACCTCAACAATGATGTCCCACAATAACTTACCAGAAATCGGTCCTCTCCTGTGCACATGAGCCCTACCTTCTCTAGCCCAACCTGCTCCAATTATTTTGCCAACCTTTCCCTCCACTGGATCATATCCCCAAAAACACTTCCCATAGTACGAGATCCCTGACATTGTACCCGATTTAGTCACTGCTGATAATCCGGCATCAATCATAATAAAACAAACTGCATACTCCCTTCTGCGTAACAAAGCCAACAGGTCACCCACCCTCCTAGTAGCACCTAAATGAACAAAATCAGACCAGGTCTGAGCATAACTCCTGAGTGATGCTGCAAAGGATTGCTGAATCAAGCGCAACATCCTCATTCTCCCAACGACCACAGACCTCTGCCACTGTGAACAAGATAGCTTGTCAGCAATAGCATTATTCACACCTGGAACGTATCTGGCCTTGAACATAATATTAAACTTCAAGCCTCCCAGGAGAAAAATCCTGAGCAGCTTCAAAACTTTTTCATCACCTGCTTTTTGGGAATTCGCCAAAATGACCACAGTTTGATTATCCACATTGAAGACTACCCGCCTGTTAGCCAGCATCTCACCCCATAATACCAGAGCCACCACAATGGTAAAAATTACCAAAATGCAATACTATGTCTGGCTGACTTTCATGCCTCCGGCCAATCATCTGCCACCCAGTGGCCATCCCAAAAAAACACCAAAACCATGCACTCCTGACGCATCCGAAAAAAAACTGCATCTGCCACAATCAATCCTCATTATCGCTCCACAGTCACACCATTGAAATCCTTATGGCATTAGCGGGTACATTTTTTGACGCAAACCAGCACTGGCGCTGGTTTGCGTCAAAAAGTATAAATATGGGCCATAGCTTCCTCCTGCTTCGGACAGAACTGCAATCAGTAACGTAAGATCTGAAATTTAATAGGAATAATGCCCTTTTACCACCACCTACTGCATCTGGCCTCTTCTCATGTCCCCCCCCCTGCTTAGATTTCCCTGTCAACCCCACTGAACCCATCCAAAACACTGGACCAATGGCTGCTTTCCCCTACAGTTGGAGGGGCCATGCCTAAATTTACATTTGAGGTATGTACATGCCCCTCTGTTGAAAAGCCAGCAAGATCCATTTTAGGGAAATTGCTCCCTTCCTGAAATTCCCCACCCCAAATCGGGTGGGGTGTTCCTGAAAGGGCTTGTAATGCAAGGTCAGCCCACTAGCAGGCTGGACCACTGGGACATTCTTAGCCATATGAAGCCAATGCATCCAGAGCTCATTATCTCTCTACCCCTACTCCTTTTCTGGATTAACCACTAATCTGCCACAAAATAAATTCCTTGTCTTACTGAAACCAATCTAGTCTACCTGTGCTCCTCGCACCACATCCATATATTTGAAAACTACAACACATCGCTCTGGATGTGTCTCACAACACACATTTGCAAAGATTAAAAAAGTGAAAGTCCAGTTCTCGATTGTAGTAGGCACCTTAGGCCTACATGCTAGCTCCCACTCTTCCTCCTTTGAGCCCTCTTTTGCCTGTACCTCCCTGTGCAACAACTTCAAAACGTTCGCAAATTACTCATTGCAGATCTTGACCTTCATCTGCTGTGTGAGATGCACCCCCAAAGGCAACAACACCCCCACATAAAGCAATCTCTTATCCTTGATACTACCCTCTTAAGACAGGTAAAGTCGATGGCAGTGCTTATCACTGCCTGTGGTTTATCCCAATATCCCCCTTGTCTTACCATCATCCATTGCTTTTAATGTTATTCTCTTCCACAGTCATTTGTATCGCCATGTTCTTGCCTTGATTCCCACACTTCTCACTTGGTGATGCTTTAACCGGACTGTTTCCCACTTCCACAGACACCACCCTATAATCACTTTGTGCCTGTTCACCAACTCCCCAAATCACTCTTTGCTTGCCTCTAGGGCCGGTTAGACGCTGCTCTTTACTTTCTGGTATTCTTCACTTCTTTTCTGGACTGGCTTCTGGACCCTTCTGAAAAACACCAACACTCCTCCTGGTGTTAACTGTTCGCCCATCCTCAAAAGACAGTGTTGTCACTAACGGAGCAACAGCTTCCTCTTCCACTATTTCACCTTCCTCAAAATAACCCTCCTCATCCTAATCTAAGATTTCGTCCTCACATCCTGTTATACCAGCAAAGCCAGCTGTGACGCAGCTAGAGCTTGGCTGCTCCCCGTAGTTTACCTCACCACCTGGTTCTACCGCAGCATCAAAGGGCTCCCACTATGTCAAGCAAGTTGCTCTGGAACCTGCACTCACTTTGGACCTGTGCCCAGAGGGTGCTCAGACAACCACCGGAATCCGTACATCGTTGGCGCCTGAAGGGTTGCGCCACAGCTGGGCATTCTCCTTCAAGCCACCCAACACAGAGAAGTTCTTACACCCCAGCTTACTAAAAGCCATCCTGGGCTTGAAAAGCAGTTCTTTTGCTTTACCCATAAGACCTCCACTCTCCAAATAAGGCACCTCCCTAACGTCATACTACCAGCTTCCTCACATACCACCCACACTAACACCCATACCTACTGTCCCTCCATGACCAGTTGCCTCATCTCTGCACTTTATTTATCATGGGGCTGACCCTGCTGGTGACCAAATGTTGAGTAATGTGAAGCCATCCCTCAGTGTTCAACGCCTTCACAGTGCCCAAATATTTACCCTGGACCACGTCCCCTCTTGTCCTTTACCCTTGTCCTCATCCAATTCAATTATAACCATTCGATCGTTAAACACAGTGTGTGCTGCCGTCTTGGCAGGCACTCCACGGTGTCTTTCCTCTAACATGCTGCCCAGCCACCAATCAGCAGCCGACACGTCACCAGCTGCCACAACACTCCCAGCGTCCTCATCCTTATGTGCGCCCACCACTGGTGCAAGCACGCCAACACCATAACCCCCCTGTCGAGGATCATGCGACACTGCACTCTCCACAGCAAAACCTTTACCCCGCCCCCAACACGCTGCCTCGTGAACCCGCCCGATCGACACTCCAGCCTTGGGCCTTCCCTCAAAATCGCCGACCCGCTCCTGATTATAGGCAGCAATGCTGGCTCGGCAACAGCGTCCCTGGCAGAAACTGATGCAGGTAATGAACACACCCACCTCCCGGTAACACTCTTTTGTTTAAAGAGGCCCAGTGAGGTACTGGCAAAAACTGCAGTGGCCACTCCTTCAGCAGACGCCTTTTTAGTATGTTTTAATCCCACCCATGCCTGTTCCAGCATGCCCTCTTTAAGCAAGTTCTCCATATCTTCCTCCTGCAACACTCTGCTGGTAGTAGCCATTATTTAGTTTAAGGACTACAAATACCACCAAATGCCACCAACAATACTAACTTTTTCTCTAGCCTACCTACCCTGTCTGTGATGACTGAAACTGACAGCACCTGGGTGTGAAAGAGGTCCTCCACAACCTCCACCTCCTTTCAAAACCCTTCCTACGTCCCACTCACTATAATGTTTAACCCAATGGCAACCCAGGAGCGGTGTGGAATGCACCACCACTCCCGATTAGCCCAGCGGGAGACCGGGCAAACCCATCTCTCCTCAAGCACCCATGAAAATAAAAAGGCTTCCGGGAGCAATTTTGCTCACATAGTTTGAAAAACTTACTATAGAGCTGGGGACTAGAGGGCTTGAAAAGCAACATCCCGAGTCCTGTGAGCCAGACCAAGTCAAGACAATGTTTGCAGCCCATAAATGCCTGGAAGAGACCGCCAGGCTGGGGAAGTGCCCATGGCTAGTAATAGTGCCTGGCTGAGACCGGAATGAACTTGCCTTCCCTCAAGCGCACTGAACTCACTCTGACTGCGGAGAGCTCAGAATTCCTTGGAGCCCTGCAACCATGCACCTGCACTGACCCAGACAAGCTGAAAGCCAGGAGGCATAAGAGTCTGGGCTGTGCTCACATTAAGGCTGCATCAGCTTTGCATCAAGACTAACTCCTGCACCAGTGCCCGTAGATAACTCCTTGAATGTGCTACACCTTTCTATGTGTGCACCCCCAAGCGACTACCCTGCACTGAAAAGCTGCCCTGGGGAGACGGGCCTGTATCTGCATCTGAGCCCCCACTGACAGGAGAACTGTGAAGGGTAAGGGGTGGGAGGCCCCCTCGTTGGCCCATTACTCTACAACAGTGGTTCCCAACCTGTGGTCCAGGGACCCATGGGGTTCCGCGAAGCCTCTTCCGGGGGTCCGCGACTGCTTAGAAAATTAAATAATACGTATTTGGTACCCAGCTTTCACTAATGACCAAGTGAGGAGTCCCTGGATTCCAATAATGATTGAGTAGGGGTCCCTGGGTTCCAGTAATGATAAAGTGGGGGTCCACAGAAGTCAAAAGGTTGGGAACCACTGCTCTACAACAATACAGCCAGGCCACCAATGATTTCCTATGCAGCATTGCTTAGCATGGGCATGCTGAATTGAAGACGAGCCAAGCTAACGTTTGAGGTTTGATCATGTGTAAAAAGGCCTGCGCTTGCAGGAGAAGCACTTTCAGGTGGGAGACTCTGACCCTCCTCAGGATTATATGGCAGAAATACCGCTGATGTTGCTACTTGAAATGAAAGGATGTCTAATTACCATTACCACTAAAATAGACTCGTTTTCCTATAGACTAGATGACAATAAGGTGAGGCTAGACCGGCAAACTAAGCAAATAGACCAAGCAGAGCATTTCTGATGTGGAAGATGATGCAGTCCAAGCAGCCAAGATGGGTAAAAACCTCCAACCAGAGATCAATGCACTTAAAGCTAAAAGAGACGATTTGGAAGTTCATTCACAGTGCTATAACTTCTGCTTCATTGGCATCCTTGAATCCATGAATATGAAAAAAACAGGAGGAATCTACATTGAAATGTTGCTAGCAACTGTTTTTAGCTGCAAAAACCTTTCCCAGATGTTCATCGTCAAAAGGGCCCACTGTACGGTTTTACCTGAACCATCACCGGGCCCCCACAATGCCCAATAATTGTAAAGCTGCTTAACTACAGAGACATAGATAAAATAATGCAGCTGGCCTGAGAAAAACATAAGACATGATCGAATGGAGGTCTTCTTAAACAGTGATTTCACCCAAATGGTTCAAGACGCCCGCAGGAGATTGGGGCCTGCGAAAAAGAGACTTCCCGAGATGGAGATACCACATGACATGCTTTGTCCCACCAGGCTGCGCGTTACTGTCAGTGGGAAAACTTGCATTGTCGACATCCCGGATGAAGCCAATAAACTAGTCAAACAACTGCCCAGACAGTGCACACTGGGCAGGGGTCACATAACGCTCCTACATCCAATACGCTTGATGATGTGGAAAGAACAACATACTATCTAATACCAACAGATATTTTGTGGTGGTGTTGGCCCGCTTTGCCACCCTACTGGTTTTAGTGGATGGCGTGGGCTGCAGTGGTTTCCACATCCGGTGACAGCATGAGGAGGGAGCCAAAAAACCTTTTAATGGCAAGACCCTGTGCAGCGGCACCTGGAGCGCTGCGGACCAACCCTGCAGCCACTACGCCTCTTATTGCTGAGGGGGTGGACAGCACTATACAGCTGCAGCTCAGGACGAGAAACTCATCAATGATACCTCTGGCCGACCTCTGATCCTTGAGTACTGACCGTTTCTATACCAAATGAAATGAATATTGTTTTACTTTATGTTTATCAGTTCTGTTACAGGGGAGGGATTTTAAGGTCAAGAAGTTTGGGATTGACGCAGGAAGGGGGTGGAGGGAAGGGATCACAGGCAGAACACACATAACTCTACATGACACAGAGACATTCACATGCAGCACGTAGCAACTGAATATGGCTGACACAATCCAGGTAAATGACACAGTATCAGCTACTCCAATACCTCATGCCAACCACCTAAACACCCCAAGCAAACTCATGTTCTAGAATGTCCACTGGATCTACAACTCTCATAAGGCATGTCTTATATTGGCATGCCTCTTAAGTCAAGAGATAGATATTGCATTTCTTCAAGAAGTACTCTTGACTAGGTCCCATGAGAGTAGCTTTGTCAACAAATAAAATATGCATAGATGTGCATCATCTCACTCTTCCTAATCCAGAGGAGTTGCCACCCTAATAAAAAGAGGAATGCAATTCAGACGCCTCAATCATATGACAGACAACCAGAGTCACTATATCCGAGTGCAGGGCATGCTGGACATAATACACGTCATGCTACTGAACACATGTAGGCCGAACTCAGATGATCCTGAGTTTTTTCCATCTATATTGCAAGATCTTACCACTGTCTCTCCCTACACAATACTTTGGGGAGGAGACCTCAACATCACTTTGCAAACACACCGAGATTATATGGGCAATACACCGGATAGGCACAAGCTTCCACAAGATAGACTTAAAAATGTCCTCTCCCAATTTCAAATCATAGACTTATACCATGTCCACAACCTGGACAACACCGTTTACTCCTACTCTGCGGTGATGGATCCCACTCTAGACTAGATTATTAGCTGGGCAATAGAGACTTGATGGACTGGATGGGCTCCATAAAATACCTACCCGGAACACTATCTGACCACCCCGAAACATTTAATTGAATGACTCAGCGACTCCCCACTCCTGCCGACTGTTGAGGCTGCATGTTACAGAATTACTGGACTAAATGTTTGTCTCAGAAATCTGCACTTCCATACTTTCATATTTTGAACTCAACAAAAACAGTCACAACTATGGATTCCCAGTGGGAGGCATCGAAGGCAGTAATACATGGAGAATGCATCTTGAAAATGCACGCCCTACTCAAATCAATATGAATCTCCCTAAGCAAACTACAGAATGGGAATACATGTTAACCGTGAGAGTTGGGAGTGATTTCTTTAAATGGATCACATTGCTTTATACTGAACCAGTGGTCAAGGTCAACTCCATATTCTCAGCACCTTTCTTCATCAGCAGGAGAACCAGAGAGGGGTGCCCCTTCTCCCACATTATTTTCGCTTCAGTCATGGAACCATTGACCTGCATCCTTTGTGAATACCACCATCACCGAGGCATAACATTGGGAACATGACATCTGTTACTGTCAATGTAGCTGACTGCATCTTACTCATGATTAAGCAACCATCTTTGCATCTGACACCCATACTGGACAAAATTACACGATTTGGTGCACAGACTGGCCTCTAAATAAATTGGGTGAAATCCATACTAATGCCCCTCACGCCAGATAGTCAAAAGCCTGTGCTACACTACCCGCTTAAATGCCAAACTGACCCAGTAGACACCTTGGTATTCAATACCACACAGACAATATAGTCCTCACCAGGGCGAACTACAGGGTGTACATATCCAGTATAAATGACATGATAGACTGTTTGATCAAACTGCCAGTATAGGTGGAGGCAAGGGTGACTCCCATGAAAAAGGTAGTGCACCCCAGGCTACTCTACCCACATCAAAGTTTACTAATTCCACTTACAAGAGCATTGTTTAACTAACTTAAAACATTTATGCTGACACTGGTGAGGGCTCGCCATAACCCAGAACTGCCTGTACGAGAATACAACTATCATACAAGATCGGCAGATTCTCTATCCCAACTTTAAAATTTACTAACTAGAAGTCCAGGTACAGTATCTGCACCACAGACTTCATGACAAACAGCACCCAGCCATTCCTGAATGTGGAGGTGGGTTGATTTACCCCATCCCATTGCATCAAGCAGCCCTACTAAAGCTCCAGCATCCTCAATACGAAATGCATACGGTCCAATGCACACGTTTGGCATGGACCAGACTTGCAGGTCAGATACATGCTGAAACATGGTACTCCCCACACTTTCCTCTACAGAACAACCCTGTTTTGCTCCCTACATTGGATATAGGTGTTCCAAAACAGCTCTGAAAGCAAACACTACATACAGTAGGTGACCTATTCATAAAGAAATGTTTTCTATCATATTCAGATTACCTACACAGTGCCACTAGCAAGTACCTACATATCCTGACATATCATTGACTCTGTAGCACCATGCGGGAACTATACCCGTCGTTTTCTGAGGAACCACTGGAGTGCCAATTGCTAACAGTGCTTTTCACAAATCCCACGTCCAATATAATATAAACTTGGATGTATAATATAGTCCAGTTGGGAGCGTGAAATTGGACAAGACCTGACAATGAGAAAAATGTTGTGAACAAACTCAAAAGATATTCCCCAAGGGGATGAGGATGTAGCGCAGTGGTGGTCAGAGTGACCGCCTTGGGTGCTGGAGATCCGGGTTTGAGCCTCAGTGTCGGCTCAACGTCCTGTGATTCTGAGCAAATCACTTAGGCCCTCAGTACAACCCTGGTGGTCGGTGTTAAAGCAGCGGTAATACCGCCAACAGGCCGGCAGAAAAGAAAATGGAATCACGACCATGGCCGAAATCGCCAACATAGACAGCCACTTTAACACTCCGACCGCCACGGCGGTAGAAACAAACACCGCGGC